>NC_140495.1:38982898-39505398 GCF_964271855.1 Acomys minous
CTTAGCACATCACTCAGTTCTGACCTTATGAGCCCTTAGTAACATGCAGCTAGTTTGAGTTCCTTTGTTGGCATCTGTAATACTTTCCTAAGATTCCCTCTAAGGCTTCGGTTTCTAATTCATTAATTTATTTATAGTGATCTTCATCTGTACCTAACCACTTGTTTCCCCAGGCCTCAGACACTGCTCTCCTTCTGTTTGTAATTTGTTCTCCAATAGTTTTAAAAAAGCAAGCAAACAAAAGCAACCATCTCTACTATCTCTATAAATTTACCTCATGGCCATTGCTCTGCCTTGAACTTCATACTGTAATGCTGACTGTTGGCTTTGCTGTCTGTCTTACAGTTAGTTACCTTGCAATCATTATTAAACCTTTGGCCAGAATAGGGACTTGGGTTATGCGTCCTCTCTGCCAAAGAAACCTCTTCATGTACTAGTTACCAAAATCTTGAAACAATTTCATGTCTATTTCTCCTTCCTCTCCACCTGAAGCCCACAGTCAAACAGTAAAAATTTAATGCATTAATACTTATGTTCTTGGTATTTTTAATAGTACCCAACATGGTCACACACATGTTACCCTGCATGTCTGTTCATTCCCAGGATACCCTTTCCCTGTCATTATATCTGAAGTTGTCTTAGCTGATTATTTTGATACCTTCAACACTATAAATAGCACACCTAGTTTTACATTTTGGATGCTTAGATTTGACTGTCTTTGGCATTCATTCATCTTTCCTCACTCTTCCCTTATATATAGGTTATTCTTAATTTTGGCTAAACTACTATTCAGTATTATTCATATCATTATAACTACTTACACACAGCTACATCACATAAGAATATTATATTTTCCTGTTTAATAATGGCCTTATTTTATTCACCGGGTTAATTTTGTAAGCACTTAATAAAAACTCATCCTTAGTTACTCTCAAGGTGTTCCTGCAGGTTACACTATTCCACCAATACAATTTTCTTAATTTCTACTATTTTCTAATTGACCCCAAACGCAGATGGCTGTTCGCTCACCTGACGTCTCCTGTCAGCCTCCGCCTCTCTCATTATTCCTTGCAGGTATTTGAATCTGAGGCCTTTTATTTTGTGTCCTTTGCTAGCTCACTTTTATCAGAGACTAAGATCCAACATCATCCCAGAAGGGTGGCCTAGGAGGCATTTGTTTATTTTGATTACATCCCAACCACAGTTTCCCCTCCTTCCCCTCCTCTCACTCTCCCCTACCGCACCTTCCAGCTCCCCCAGATCCATTTGTCTGTTCTCCTTCAGAAATGAACAGACCTCCAAGGAATATCCACCAAACACAGCATAGCAAGATTGCATAAGACGAGACACAAACCCTCATATCAAGGCTGGGTGAGGCAACCCAATGGAAGGAAAGGGCCTCAAGAGCACATAAAAGAGTAGGGGACAACCTTCTCTCCCCCTGTTAGTGGCCTAGGAGGTATCCTTAAAGACAATTGGAGACAATATGTCTGAAAATCTATTCAAATTAGCTCTAACAGCACAGAAACAAAGTGCGATCACAAAGAAACAGTAAATATGAAAAATGCGGATGTGTCCATGGTTCTAAATTCTTTCACTATAGTATTTGAAAATTCTGATTTGTTTATACTCATGACATTCTGTTTGAGAACTATGGTGGGATTTTGTTTTAGTATTTTTCTCTTCTATCAGGAACTTTGAGTTTTCTTTGTCTTTATGTTCTAGAGTTTGACAATGATGGCCTTAATATAAAAATATATGTTCCTGAGAGTATTGGATACTTAGTAGGTATTCAGTTTTAAATTACAGGGTTCCAATTTTAGGAATAAATTAAAAATATAATCTATAATTATTCCCTCACCCTATTTTTCACACTTCCCTGTCTCTAGAATTTCCATGATTTAAACACTGCTCTACAGGTGGATTCATTTTTGCTTCTGTTTCCATATATTCTCCTTTCCTTTTCTTGTAGTTTCTGGGAGTTTCCCTTACCTGACTGTCTAACTTTTTAATTTGTATATTTTATCACTATGGTCTTAGTTTTTAAAAGATCTATTTTGTTTCTAGAAAAAAAAAGTACTTGATGTTTTTCAGTGATTGCAAAGCATGCTTTTATCTTTCTGAGAGTATTAAAGTGCATACATACTTGTACAGTTTAACATTTTAAGTTTTTTTCTGCATTCTCTCTGATTCCCACATGCTGTTGTCAAAGTCAATTTTTCCTACTAGTGTCCTATGTTGGAAATTTGAAATACTAAATTATATGGTATTATTTAATATCAAGGATGAAAGGGTGATTAGGACATCTTGGTTTTTGATAAGGGCTAATGTGATATAAGTTTCAGGGTGTATTAATATTCCTCTTTCCTTTTCAGAATCATCTGTAGTAGAATACTCATGTTTTTCCTCTTCAGACAGTCATTTGCTTTTCCAGAATAATCTTCCTGTATGATGTCTGAGTAGGTAACCTATTCTACTGCTAATCAATAATACTGATATTACACAAAGTGAGATTTTTGAACCCCAAAACAATCAATGACTTTGCATAATCTACTGCCTTAACTTCAATTTTTGCAAAAATTACTCAGTTAAACTACCTTGTACTGAATTTTCAAGGAAAAAAATAGCTTAAATCTCGTTGAATGCTAATAAAATGCACTGACACCTATGACTGGATATCTATAAATTTTGTAGGCCTCAGGATTGACTTAACCTAGTTCTTGTTAAATTTTATTTTATTCTGTGGGCTTTATCTTCCTTGACATGACTGTTTAACCCTTCAGGTATAGCAAGGTGACTGTAAGATCTCAGTTTTATGACTGTTCTTGAGGGGAATTACCTCCCCCTGTATATGCTCATAGGGTATCAGGTCTCTTCTTGGTAACCTGCTGTCCTTCCTCTGAGTGCCACCAGGTCTCCCCCTCCAGGGACATGGTCAAATGTGAGGCACAAGAGTACGTGAGAAAGTCATATCCCACTCTCCACTCAACTGTGGAGAATGTACTGACCATTGGCTAGATCTGGGTAGGGGTTTAAAGTTTACCGCCTGTATTGTCCTTGGCTGGTGCCTTAGTTTGAGTGGGACCCCTGGGCCCAAATCTGCCTATCATAATGTTCTACTTAGTGTGTATTGATGCACACACATGTGCTTAAAAATACATATTTGCATATTAGACTTTTTAAAACTCTGATAAATAAATACATTTAGCAAATAAATAAAGTGGTTGCTATAGGAAAAATAAATAAATAAAAATTTGAATTATAATTTAAAAAAAGATCTCAGCTGTACATCATCACAGGAGAGAGCATCATAAAGAGACCAAGAAGTGCTTCACAATATGCCCGAGAGTGAGGTGAATCCAGAAAGCTAGAGGAAGCCCTTTCTGGGCCTCAAGAAAGATGCACTCTCTTTCTATTCCTGACACAAGGGACTAGCCATACATCACAGAACACTGGGAAGGTACATGGCTATACGAGAAGAAATGAGTACACAATTTAAGTAAGGCTAAAGAGCTATGCTGGAAAATAAATACTAAGTAGAGTAAGTAGGTAGACAATACTTCAAAAAGTCTTCAAAGTAGAGAAAAGAGAAACTGTGAGTTGTTGGGCGGGGGTATCACTGTGACAAGCTAGAGACCTAAGTCAAGGCAGGCTCCCAGGACTCTAGCAGAGACTCTGAGCAGCAGGGAAGAGCATACCCTCTAACTAGTAGAGGGAGAGGAACACCAACCCCGAGACAAAAACTTATAATTCCCCCTGCCCA
Source organism: Acomys minous (assembly GCF_964271855.1). Lineage (NCBI taxonomy): Eukaryota > Metazoa > Chordata > Mammalia > Rodentia > Muridae > Acomys > Acomys minous. Next base: position 38,986,662 of record NC_140495.1, read on the forward strand.
CAAGATGTGCAGGGAAAAAGATAGAGCAGATGGAGCAGAGATTGAGGGAATGTCCAAGCAACACCTGACCCAACCTAAGACACACCTCATGGGAAGCCAACCCTTGACACTATTAATGATACTCTGCTATGCTTACAGATAGGAGCCTAGCAGGTTTGTCCTCTGATAGGCTCCACTGAACGGTACCATAAAACTTGGATGAAGCACACGAGTCCAGTAGAATTGTGGAGGAAAGAAGAAAAAGACCTGAAGATAACAGGAGCTTCAGAAGAAGACCAATAGAGCCAATTGACCAGGGCCCAGAAGGCCCTGCTGAGACTTGAGGCACCAACTAAGGACCTTGCATGGACTGGACCTAGGCCCCCTCCGAAGATGTAGCAGATTGGTAGCTCAGGCTTCATGCGGGTCCTCTACTGAGGGGAGAAAATTTGTTGTGCCTTGCCAGCTTTTGGTCACTTCTCCTTGTCTTGGCTGCCTTGCCAGGCCACAGGTGAAGAGGACTTGAGGAGCAGGGGTGGGTGGGTAGGGGGGCTCATAGGCGAGGGGGAGAGTAAGGGAGGGTGATACTGGAAGGTGAGGAGGGATGAAGCTACCACCAGGATGTAAAGTGAATGAATAAATGGATAAATAAATAAATTAAATAAATAAATAAATAAATATGATTACCACATTCAGTCCAGGAACTTTTGACTAATACTACCTCATTTGCAAGAAGCTTCTTGACAGAAATGATTAACTTAGTGACATCTGGATGAAAAGCCGCGAGCTATGCAGAAGTAATCTTTCATTTCTTTTTATTTATAGAGCATCTAGAGGATCCAAAATGCATTGCACAAGAATTGTTGAAGCGGGAGGAGGACTTTTGAAAATATAGATACACCCATAATTATATAACTTTCATTCAATTAGAAGGGAGATTATAAGGCTGAGCATACAATTAGAAAGTTTCCAAGATATATTTATTTACAGCTAATGAAGAAAGCAATGTAATTCTACATTGTACTGCAGAACAGGACATTTTTCAGCAATCTATACATATGAATATAAGCAACACTTACCAAGGCAAACTGCAAATATTCTCATTATGAAATTGAGAGAAATATTACTAAGGTGTTTGTTTCCCAGTGACTATATTTTAGCTCATAAATATAATAGTCACTTTGTTTGAAGAAGAATTTGTCATCGTCTACTTATATTTGAGACCCAGTCATTTCATTACAGGTTAATTACGTATTTGAATGAGTCTAACTTGCCTGACCTCGTTTTGTTCATCTCTAAACTTAGATAGCACTGATACCCACTACATGGTTCTCAGCTGTGGTCGGTACAGATAACGGACTCTCAGTGTGAGTGCTTTTAAAGCTGTAAGATGGATTATGAAGGCAGACTGCTATTAATTATCACAGAAAGAGATACTGAGATGTACAGTACGCTTTGAAATTAAACTGAAAAAAGTGCAGTCTGTCTGCTCCTTCATCAACCTGAAAGTTAAAATTACTGCGAAAATCTAAAACTTGTTTGCTTACATACCAATGCCATTAGCAAAAAGAGCAGGTAGATTGTACCTTGTGACACAAAGTTGCCTTGGTGTCCTTTTAGATGAAAACACCGGTGAGTAAGATAGAATCTTATTCTTGAAATCCACTTATTCTGTTTTTGAATAATAATGTAAACACAGCCAACTTAGTCTAGTTAAAAAATCTTTCTGGCATACTGTAACCAAACTGATAAATGCCTATGATAAAAGCAAAGATAACAGAGGCTAGCAAAGGCTTTGAGAAGGAACAAAAAGAATAAGAACAAAATCTATAGCATTACTGCAATGATGCTCTACCTCACAGTAAAGCAATGTGTACCTAATGCTACGTCTGTACAGAAAGAAATTAAAAGGCTCTATGCTTAAGAAGTGGTCAGCATGCTTATGATAAGAATGAATCTTATGTTATATCTAAGGAACACACATGTTGGGGGAAAACAAACAAACAAACAAAACCCCAGCCATCTATGAGGAAATCATCAACTATAAATTTCTAGATCAGAGCCACAGCATGATGGATCTTTAGGGGAAGGAATCAGTGCAAACAGTCAATAAAACTTACTGATGCTCAAATCATTAATTTATAGTAGAGTTCTATAATTAAACTAGACGAAAACAAATTCCAGGAAATCCTACTAGTCACCGCAAGCTGCAACTAGAGAAGGTTGGTTGAGTGTGCCAGTGCACACCATGTGCAATGACCTGACAAATGCAAGTATGCCAGGAATGCACAGTAAGACAAGCTGTTAGGGAGTGGCTGATGGTCCTCAAATGTATGGGGTACAGGACACATAAATGACCACATATTTTCAGTTTAAAGGTGCCCTGATCAGGGGCCTGGAGATACAAACCAGCAATTAAGAGCACTTGCTTCTTCGCAGAGGACTTGTCCAGTTGCCTCATCCATACGGAGGCTAACACCTGTCTTAACTCCTTCTCCAGAGGATTCAATGCCTTCTCTCCTTTTTCAGTCATGACACATATGTAGTGCACAGCGACTGCATACATGTGGTGCACACGCATATGCACCGTCAAACCTGCCATACATGTAACTTAAATATAATTTGTTTTTAAACAGAGAGCTCTTTGGGGGTACTAGTGTGAGCTCAGGCAGAAAACAGGATAGGTGGGCTTAATTTTCAGAAAGAAAAGGAGAGGCATGAAATATATATTTCGAGTTTCTATGATATTAAGTGTCGTGCTAGGTAGTTTATTTTACCAATGAATGTTTCCAGCATTCCTACTATGCAGTCACACTTCTTAGTACTACTTTACAGGCATGCAAGTTAGGTGACCTATTCACAGTCACAACTAGTAAATAAGGCTTTCTCATACTAATTTGAGCTATAATTCTGTTTAAAACATCAGTTTTTTTTTTTTTTGCTGGTGTTTTGTTTTTGTTGCTTTGTTTGGTTATAGATTTCACTTCTTTCTAATGTAGTCGTCACCCATACACATATATTTTCTTTCTATAACAACTTTTTAGTGAAATCCACAAATTTTGGTAAATCTTCATTCACCTTAAGATACTTTTTAAATTTTCTTTTGCGTTTCTATTTGTTCCTAATTATTGCTAAACTGTGGCTTAGTTTCTACATTCTTATAATTCCTCCCATTTTATTTGCTTTCCTTCAATTCTAGCTTTACTACATTGTTGTCAGAAAAGATACGCTGAATGATTGCACACTTTTACAGTCCGCAAGGCTTGTTCTATGACTAATTTGTGATTTATCTGGAGAACACGCTAAGTGTGCTTCAGAAGAATGAGCATTCTTCTTCTCTTGAGTGGAGAGCTCTGTCAATGCCAGCTAAAAGCATTTGGCCTACACTGTTGCTCAAGTAGACGGTTCCATTATTGATTTTCTCTCCAGATGTGCTACATCCAGTACTGTAAATGAAGTATTAACATTTACTAAGAAGAGCAAACAAAGTCCAAAATTAGCAGAAGGAATACAACAGTAAAAATTAGACCAGGAAAAAAGAAAACAGAGCATAACCACTTTAAAAATCAAATCAAATTATTTTTATATAATGAAAAAATGAGCAAATACTAAAACAATGATACAAAGGAAAGTAAAATTAAGAATTCAAGGAGACACACTGCATGTCTCAGGTATATGAACAATCTTAAACTGAATAACAGAATTAATGATAAACTCCTAGAAAAATAAAACTTAAACAGTACTGGATGAAGAAGAAATAGGAAAAAATAGACAGACTAATATGAAACAAGCTAAATAATAATAATGAAGAAAAATATTGCCAACATCCCTCTATTGTTACAGATGAATTTTATCACAAAAACCAACGACTCAAAGCTAATTCTTCTAAAACACTTTCTAAATATAGAATTTCAAGAATACATCTGACTAACTACCTAAAGTTACCAAAAACAAGAAATACATTTTACAAAAAAAAAGTTAATATGACAGTTTCTCTGAAGGTAGGTTAGAAACTCTTTCATGAAATGCAAACCGAATGCAACAAAATATTAAAGTGATCAAACACCACGTTCACTTCAAATGTATCTCAAGGATGCAAGGAAAGTTCATTTCACGGCAGCCAGCTGACATGATACAACATGTTGAGAGAGAGAGAGAGAGAGAGAGAGAGAGAGGGAGGGAGGGAGGGAGGGAGGGAGGGAGGGAGGGAGGGAGGGAGAGAGAGAGAAAGGGCCAATCTCAACATCTATGGGAAAAGCAGTTGACAAACTATGACTAAAACAAAATAGATATCATAGGGTCTCATCCCAATGCAGAGAAGGATATGTATAAAAAATCTACTGCTAAAATAATAATCAATAAGCTTTTGAGTATTATCCTCTAACTTTTGATAAAGGTAGGGATGCTCGACACCACCATGTCTCACCATGGTGTTCTAGATTTTGTCAGAGGAACTGAAAAGAGAGAGTCGGGGAGAAAGGAGAAAGCCAAGTATGTCCCTTGTTGTCTGCTCCTGTCCCTTCCCCATCGCATCTCAGGGCTCCCAGTTTTGTTTTCACTTTCCAGTCGCTGTGCCATTAACCAGCTGAGAGACAAAAAGGCATTCCATATTTATAGGCAGTAAATAATTCACTTGAAGTGTGGATTGGTTTTGGTTATAGATTTTAAATCTGAGAAACAAAAGGTCAAAGAGAACATCTTCTCCAGAGATTTTTTTAAATATTAGACCTGATGCGAATGAATAGGAACTCAAATGCTCTGAGCAGGCTCTGCCTTCTTTCGTGGTTGCTAATAAAGAGTGGGTGGACACAGGTACCGAGTCTCATGTCTGTGATATCTCCCAAGGAAGCTCTGGAGAAGGAAACAAAGAAGACCTGGAAGACGGTCCAATACATCCACTTTTGTCTACAGATGGGTAATTGTCCACAAAGGCTCCCAAGACTTGTCCTTGACCACTGGGATACCATTGATGCACGGGCCTTAAGAAAGGAACAGCTAATTTTTTTTTCTGCACAAAGGTCTAGCCTATAGAAGGCATGTCCTCTATTGGGAAACACATAGTGATTAACAAGGGTAATGTTTCCATAGCTTTGAGCTGATCCTGCCATAGACTAGAAGTTAGGATGTTTCTTAATGAGGGAAACCCATGTTATAAGTTCCAATGTTTCTTAACTCCTTCACAATTCCTGTCAAGTGTCAAGAAGGGAAGCACCTTCAGGAGAGTCTTCGATGACAACAGAGAGTCATATTTTTGTTAGGGCCAAGAGAACAAAACATTCGGAAGTCAGACTGCCAGGCTATGAGCACTTGGAGTGATTATCCTAGATGCTGGCTTCCTATGATTAAGAGGGAGTATGTAGTGTCTACTTTTTCCTCCCCTGATCCTGCTTTTCCACCTCAGAACCAAGCCTTTTACCTGCTACCAGCCTGGTCACTGTGGCCAGGGAATCTCTAAAAGGGCAGAGGATACGGTTGTTGGGTAAGTGGGTCCTTGCAGATGTTCCACTTTTCCTCCCAATTAGATACTGCTGCTCCAGCCAGAATGGCTTTATGACCTTGCCCTTGAAGATCTACCCTCACTGTGACTCTTTCTCTTATAGGTGCAACTTGTGACAACCTTGAATCCTTGGCATGATGGTTCTGAAGTGAGCTCTAATAGGGAAGGTGGAGATAAATAGCCAGTTTCTGTTAACTATTGGCAGAATAGTTGGCAACTATTAGCGGCACGAATGCAGGCCCAGCACATGTCTAAAATCTTGCTGGCCAAATCTAAAAGTACCCATGACCTGCTGGTAACTTGTTTCAGTTGGGTAGCATCAGACTCTGGGCCAAGTCACAGTTATCCCCTAAAAGGCCTCCAGCCTGTTTGTCTGGGGACTGACAGGAATGTGATGTGCCCTAGAGGCCAGCCTGTGAGGGAGGGCCAAGTCTGTCTGTCAGCTGTGGCTAATGGCTAGGAGACATGATTTTATGAAGGTCAGGGGGAAGTTTGGAGTCCCTTAAAGACTACCCTAGGGTTATTCATATAATCCTTGTGTGGTTCTACTCAGCTTGGCCTGAAAAACAGGCTGTAGCTAACATGAGAGCAATGCCATTGAGATGAATCTTCTGGAAAGTATTTCCTAAGGGTCAGCACACAGAGAATACAGTCCAGAGAGACCAAGGGTGAACCTCACTCTGTAGGACAGAATTGGTAATTTGTAAAGGTCTCCAACATGGTGCTAGCTTTAGGGTCATAAAAGCCAAAGGAAATGCCAGGATTGTACGATAACTAGATGTGCCGCATGTACTCTGAAGGACAGAGCCAGAGAAACAGAGCAACCCAAGTCCTTCGGAGCCCAGAAGATCACCAGTGAGTCCTAGATACTGGGCACTGAGCTGTTCACTATGCTGGACTTTCATTTTGTTGTTATGTGGTTGTAACTGTGCCCTGGTTCTTCCCTCTTGGAATTAGAATTAATAGTCAGCAGATTTCTGCAAGTGACTTGATTTTTGAATTGGTAGGTGGATGGGTCCCAGAATGAGGAAGTCCAAATTGTGTGTGACTCTTGAGTTCCCCTAAGAGATCAATGGGCTAGTGAGCATGAGCCTATTGGCCTCCTTTCTGCACCTGGCTCTGTCTGTAGCTCTGTGACTGATCATTAGATCAAGGGAGGTCAGTGTAGAGCAAGACCCATCACAGAGGTAAATGGAGCTTCTGGTTTCCCTCAGAGCATATGTGGTTCAGGAAAGGAGGAAACTGGGAGAAGGCAATGTACCAATCCATGGGTAAAGTACAGAAATACCATGTTCAGTGTGATCTCTGCAGGGGACACATTAGACCACACTAGCTACTCTCTGCTGACAGACTGCACATCCCCATCCATGGGAACTAGGAAATGAAACAACACCGAACCAAGATTTCTCTATTTCTCTTTATCCATATCATTGCCGATGGGACAAACTGGTTTTAATAAAGTGACCATTCAGATGCCTTCTCAAACACTGAGCAGGAATAGAATTAGATCTGCATGCATATACCTAGTTTATTACCCGCCTCTGCCGACTTTCTTTTGCTAGAAGGCATGACCATGATATCGCTTGGGAGGTTTTCTTGCAGGAATTCAGACTCATCTACGTTCACTCACATAGCCTCTCATTAGCAGAGGCAAAAAAACAACAGTTTATTACAGGCTTCCAAGCAGTTGCTTACCCCAAGGTTAGACATTGCTTTATCCTTGTTGATCATGGGTGCACACCACCACTCACCCATGAATTTATAAAGGTTAAAGAAAATAAAAGGAAAGCTTGTCAATCCCTTTTCATATCACGACACAGAACAGATCAGATAAGACTCATCTGAACAAATCTATACTGGTTATAAGGAGGAGAGGTGCTTCAGGTCGTCAATAGATTCAACAGCAAGCCTTTTCTTCAATGTAAGCCACTAAGCCTAGATTAATGGAGGAACAAATGCCTTCTGTGTATACATTAATTGGCGCATGTTGTTTGAACCTACAGAGATGCTGGCTTGGGAAATGGGATTTGGCCCTCCAACTTCACCCTCAAGTATTTTATCTCAAATCTTCTCCAAAACCTCCTTTTCTGAGTCAGGTTGGCTCTCTGACTCTATGACATGGAAAAGGAGAAAAACAAAGCATCAAAGGAGTAAAGGCACGGTTATTATTATTATTTAATATCATGATATATATCTTGTGTTTTCTATAAAGTTTACCTGAGAATATACTAAGCTCCACATTTTAAGAATGTATACACAGGTAATATTAATTTATTATGCATACATCTGTGGCTCAAATTCCTTTTAGTAAGGTAATGTTACTATTAACATGTCCCATAATGTGGTTTATTTTTTCCAAAATGAAAAACAAATCTGGACAATTTAAGCAAGTTGCAAGGGTACGAGCAGGTTATTTAAGTTATTCACAAGATCAAAGTTCAATACAATGATGTCAAACTTCTACTTAACCCAATTGGTATAATATACTCCATAATAATTACAAGGAGTAGCTTAAATAATAAAAATTTGTTTCTAATCAAGTTTAAGTGTTTGATTTTTTTCCCACTGATATCTAAATATTATACAATAGTGAAAAGTAGCAGACTGGTGTAATTAACCTTCTAGAATTTCAATCACCATACCTGTAGACTATCGAATGTGATCAGAGTTTAAAAGAGAGAATATTCTCTTCCTTGTCCTCTGAAGTCAAGTAGGTCCCAGAGGACTGTGGGATATGTCTCACTTTTCTTTTGTAATTCTTGGAGTCACCTGTTCCATTGTTCAGGGAGACCCCACCTGGTAAATTCAAACCAGTATCCAGTCTACAATGATGAGCATTTCTCTAGGGACATGGTCAAGAGGGGGAAAGCAATGATGTGTTAACTGCTACCTTGTTTAATGCAGTCACGTGAGATAAACCACAAAACTTCCTGGCACCCCTTGGATTTCATGTGCAACCAGCATTCGTTTAGTTACATATCCCAGATTTCTCTCATTTCTTTGTTTTGTTTTTTCCTCCCTAGCTACTTAATGGGATCCTGGAAATGGGAGACTCACGCAAAGGCTGTACTGCTAAGTGATAGCGGTAGTAAATTTTTGTCAGAAATAAGGGGATCCTTTCCCTGTGCTTCTGGCTATCGTAGCTGCCTGTTATCAGAAGCTTGTCTAGTACCTATAATTTATCCTTTGAGTTGAGGTTGGGCTCTGTGCTCACCCATGTTTTCTCTGGGTTACTGTAAAATCATATTTGCTTTCCAAGATTGGCTAGTTCAAGTTTTCAGCTCCTTTTGGTCATTGTCTAGTGCTGAAAGAGCATGAAAAATTCTCAAGTCTCTTGTAGAAGCCAGAAGTTACATCAGGCAAAACAATTTGTCAATGTTAAAACAAAATGAAACAACAACAACAGCAACAAAAACAAAACAAAACAACACAAAACGAAACAAAAAACCAACGAACCACCGTGGAGCTCTGGTAACTATTACACAGTATTTAAAAGTACAAAACTAGTGTAACTGGCCTTCTCTGTATTCAGTAAACATACTTGGAGGGCTATTCTCTAAGAATGATCCGTGGATTAAAAAGAAGAATATTTTTTCCTTCTCCCTCCAAGGTCAACTGTCTGGTATCTCTAGAAATGTTTGCTAATTGCGGGGAGTCACTTGTTCTCTTGTTCATGAAGGTCATGGAAACCTCATGTGGTGTATTCTAAAACATGAGCGGTCTACAAAGATCAAGGTCAGTACAAAGGAATGATTTCTTCAGTGCTTCGGAATGAAGCATGGTCAAGCAAGGCTTTTGACTTATCCTCACATAAATGGAATATGTGACATAAGAAAGACTAGATGAGGCAGCTTTGTCTCAAATCCAAGAGATTCCAGAGGACAAGATCATCACCTAGTCTTGGTGGTACAAAAAGAGAGAGAGAAAAAGAGGGAGAGAGGGAGGGAGAGGGGGAGGGAGGGATGGAGGGAGGGAGGGAGGAGGAGGAGGAAAAGTTAAAGTTTGGATAGCTAAAATGCCTTATCCCGCAAGAAAGTATATCAGAAACTTCAATAGTTCCAGAAGCATAACCCCAAATATTTTAATGGCGCTGATCTAATAAAATGTTACTTAGACAACTATTTATCACTAGTTAATTTCTTCTTGATAAGAAAAACGGTGCCCAGATATAAAACTTCTAATCTCAGCTTACAATAGCACTTACTCACAAGCAAAAGGCACAAACCCACTACTGTCTTAGTCTAAAACCTGGATGATGACCAAATATCTAGAATCCACATGAGGAGGGCATCTTGTTTATTCTAGCTACTTCAACAACTATCAAAACGCCTGGAAGCAGATCCTGGGCTCATCATTATAGAGACCAGTCTTGTAGGCCAAAGAGAACTACGGAGCTGCCAACAGATGTGTGTCCTCTTGAGCCTATCAAGATATTCTAAGGGACGTCTGTTTGAACATTTAAACCAGACTGTTCCAGCTTCTGGTTCTTGCCGAGGGCCTATAATGCTACTAATTTTGCCTTTACATCTTGCTTACATCCCTTACCAGATGCTGGGCCACAGGAACTTTATCACAGTGGTCCCAGTGTGGGGTCCTTGAGCATTAGGTTTATCTGGAAAGGATTGCAACCTTTAAAAATAAGATTTATTTATCTTTTATGTATATGAGTGCTCTACCTGCATCTACACCTGAATGTCAGAAGAGAGTAAAGGATTGAAACTTTTTGACCTATGGAAAATAAACATGGACAAGTGAAAATTTAAAAAGGGAAAGAGTCACAAGACTGAGAAATAGTTACAACAGCTAAAGCATTCAAACTAGAGGCAGCAGAAGCTTGAGGCAGAGGCATCTCAAGAGATAATAACAACACAGTAGCAAGGGAAGGCTAGAAACATGCAAGTAGACAGAGATGTGCACACCTGTGGAAGGTCCAATGACAGATGCTCAGCCACAAATGTGAATGAACCACCAATATCCCCGCCCACAGGAATGATCATAGAAACGGCTTACATATTAGGTCACAATTAGGTAGCATATATCACTTACCCGGTTTATATTGCTGTTCCCTAAAATGGCCTGTAGTAGAGTTTTCTGAAATTCTTCCAACTTCTTGGAACATTTTTTAAGAATATGATTAGGTAAATTAAAATCACCCACCACTCTGGCTAATGTACCAACTGCTTCTGTCCAAAAGCTTGAGAAAGGGAGTCTGGGGTTTCGGTAAAACGTGATCAGGCCATCTAACAACTGTGAAACGGAATCGGACACTGTGGAAGAGTCTTTTTCAAAGTGGGTTAAGTATATTTTCAGACTACTGGATTCGGTCAGTTTCTTTATTTCAAGCAAGTGTTGCAGGAACTGCAGGTGACAAGAGGAAGGATTTTCCAGGGTAGAGCGTGGCTTTTTCTCAAGAGGCAGTGGCAGAAGGAGTGGGGGACTGCAGCTCTCCACAAAATGCTGGGACAACGGAGTAGGTTCACTTCTTTGTTCATTTGATAAGATGCATCCAGAATCATCCATCAAAGTCAATGAATTTTCAGAACTTGTAGGTTCCTGATCTGGCAACAGGGGGAGCACATCATGTTCTGAAACAAACAGACAGACACATTATCTTCCTGCAGCTAAATGTATTACGAATTAGACAGTGACTCTGCTCTAAATGAAAATATCCCACAGACAGAATTCTGCCTAAAAATGAGCAAGCTTGGACGCAGGCAAAGTCAACAGCCAAACGCTGCTACGACAGGGTAAGCAAGTCTACAATAGTCCCTGCCTCACAAATATGCCTGTTAGTTATACTGGGACAGAAGGCTGAAGACGATGTTCCAGTGTTGTAGAGTTTTGGGTGACTGCTCAGGCAGCAAACTGTCTCTGTCATTTATTCATGTTGGAAGCTGCTAACCGGAACTTCTGGTTTACTCAAGTAATTAAGTTTTATTCCTTCTCCAGTCTCTGATGGGATTGAAGATCAGATAGTTTAGTTTTACTATTAAGCTTAGCTGTTTAGGGGTTATAATGTGTTTTGGTCTAGATAGATGTTTTTAAGTTGATAAAGATGAAGCATGATAGACATTGATTTACTCAGAATTTTAGACTCACCAAGATAAAAAAGATGTTTGCTTCAAGGTTGCCAAACACAAATAGCCAAAACACTATAAATATAGCTTTTCTATAATTCCTGATTGTTTCATGGTCCTTCTTGTTGTATGTAGTTTACTTTATTTATGTGTAATAATATAAATGTATATGTAAAAAAAGAAAAATAATGAAAAATTTAAAAAGAGAAAGAGCCAAGGGCATCAGGACTTCAAGGTCCTCCTCTGCTATGTAGCAAATCGAAGCCCAACCTGGGATATATGAGATATTGTCTCTGTTCCCTTCTCCTGAAAACAGCTGAGTGAGTCCAGGAGGACATGAAGTATTCAAAACTCTGAGATTAAGTGTCTGGAAAAGAAATGGGGAAATCAGGACAAAGGAGACAGAAGAACAAGGACAATAAAAGCACAGGATTTGACAACTCTGGCAGCAAAGTGTGGGGTTTGAAAGTGAGCAGAGATAGGATTAGAAAGAAAGACAAACAGGGACTACAAAGGACTGAAGATCTGAATAATAAAGCAGAAATATTAAAATTCATACATTGTTACTCTAATAGATCAAATATAAAAATGATAAGTTTTTATTACCTTTTGTTGTCATCTTTTCAAATACTGTGTGTGTGTGTGTGTGTGTGTGTGTGTGTGTGTGTCTGTGTGTGGTGTGTGTGTGTATGTGTATGTGTGTGTTTCCATCCAGAAATGTGTAATGATTTATTTTATACAGGAGTAAAGATGAGGAATGCTATATTTTATTATAATATAAAATCACTTTCTGTAATGACCAGAAATAAATTGTAATAGAAAAATCTAGAAAAGTAAGGTTCATGGTGAAGATAAGATTATTGTCCTTCTTTCATATAACTCTCTGACTCAGCTTTAAAAGACTAAAATCCCAAAGACTAAATTTTGAAATGTGTTCTAGCCCACCTTCATTACTCGGGTCCCAATTATCAGACTTATCTTTCTTTTTCTAGACTGCAGAGAAAACAAAGATCATGCTTGACAAATCTTAGCAACAAAACAAAACAAAAACCATATAAAACATTTAGCAAACAGTATAAAGGCTGAGTGGAGGCAAAACCAAATTGCTTGATTTGGCTAAAGAAACAGTGTTAAGCATCTTCAGATAGTTGCTCTCATTCAACTACAAGCATGTTTTCAGGAAGTCACAGCCACTCCAGGGATCAGAGGTGTTTTTTTATTATTATTTTCTGTACGTATATGTGTCTGTAGTCCTCAGTGCACCATGAAGAGGCCACAAATGGGCAACATCTGGGGATGGAGTTCAGAATGTGGCTTCCAGACACTGCTGCAAGAGCAGCAGGTGGTGCTAACCACTGAGATTCCCCTCATCCCAAACCAGCAGTTTGGACAGAAGTTACTTCTTTGATGTGAATGCTAGAAGAGAGCAATACTGAAACTGACCATCAATTATCCTGGCTGCTTATAAATATGTTTCCATAGCATAGATGTTTTAATTATTGCAAGAGCATGCGCTAGATTCTCATTCGTGTGTGTGTGTGTGTGTGTGTGTGTGTGTGTGTGTGTGTATGTGTATGTGTGTGCGCCAGTTCTGTTCCTTTAGAGAACTTGATTATAAGCAATTTCTTTAGTGCCAATATTACTAACTGATTTATAAGAATTTCCTAGGCATTTTGTATGAGATGCTCAGGGTCTCTAGGTACCAGAAACAATACTATTTGTGTATCCAGATACTGGCAAAAATGTTCAAATGAAATGTTCAGTAGTGTAGGGGAGGAATGATGCAAGCTGAGAGTACTGTTCTCACAAATGGTACATTATACAGATTAGAGAAGAAATGAAGATATTAATAAAACGGAAACTAAAATGGCAACACTTACAAGTTCTGCACGGGTTCAAGCTATAAGCATTCACTGAATTGCGAGGGGAAAGGGGACACCAAGAAAGCACCCCTAACCAAGAAGCCATTTGCAAGGGGTATACGCTGGCAAAGGAAAAATCCGTTTTCTCCAGTGGGATATGACTGAAGGACGGGGGAGGTTCCTACCCAGGATGTCTGAGTCTCGCTGCACCAACCTCGGCACCCACTGTCCTTTTATTCTGAGTCACTTGTTATGGCACAGAAAACAAAACAAAACAAAACAAAACAAGACTGTTGATATACATGTTGTGCATATCAACTACACTCCAGGGCATGCTTCATGCTCCATGTGTAGTTGATTAAAAACAACAAGAACAACAACAAAAACCTCTATGTTTTGGTGAACATTTGGTTTCATTTTGGCATTTTTCTCATAGTTTTTGATTTGTTTGCTTTGATACTTGTTTTCATGGTTTGTATGGTCTTCTCTTCTTTAGAGAATATAAAATTGGGTGAGTAGGAAGGGAAGGAAGATCTGGGAGGAGGTTGGGAAGGGGAAAACATGATCAAAATATATGGTTTGAAAAAATAAATACAAAATTTTAAAAAATAACAAAAACCAAACAAAGAAAAAAGATGAAAAATGAAGAAATGAATCAATTCCTAGACATTTACATTCTACCAAAATTAAATTAAAGAGACACAAATAACCTAAGCAGATACATAACAAGTAAGAAGCCGGAAACAGTAACAACATGTCTCCCATCAACAAAAATCTCAGACCTGGACAGATTCAGTGTTACATTCTACCTAACTTTTAAAAAGGAACTAACATCAATACTCTGTAAACATTTCCACAAAATAGAAAAGAACAACAGAATACAAACTCACTCTATGAAGCCAGCATTAGCCTGATAACAAAAGTAGATAAGGATACAGCAACAATAACAACAACATCAAAAAGAGAAACATAAGAATGAAAAAGCTACAGATCAGTTTTCCTGATAAATAATGCAGTGTGCTGGTGGGGAAGGTCATTAACAGCCTCACTCAGCTATGGCCTCTGTGAACTACCAGGACAACACAGTCTCCATGATCTGTCCCCTGGTGCAATAGGACTACACTACTGTTCTGAGGTAATCATCTACTTTCTGATTAGATTTAAAACCAACTCCATAAAAGGGAATTCATACCTAATATTATAAACCTGGACAAAAGCCTACGCAGGAAGGTCATAGGCCAGGATGTGGAGGGGAGTACTACTGATGTTTTTGCTAAATGGACATGAAGTGAAAAAGCCAAATAAACATTTATATTTACACTTAGAAAATAATAATGTTCTTAATCTTGCTTTAAAAATTGCTTTATGCAGTGGGCAACAGTTAAAACAAAGACTCTCAACTGGTTAAAATATTGCTAACAAGTGAGTAGTAAGTGCGTAGCACCAAACATGGCATCCGTTAACACACCTGCAAGGCCCAGGGAATGGTATGGAGAAGACCATGAGGATGGAGGGGAGTAGTACAAAACACTGTGGCTTCTAGATGTATCATGGTCGTTACAATCATAAACACAGAACAACCAAGAATAAATACTTGTACAACACACACACACACACAGTGGGGAAGGATGGGAGCAAAGGCAATGGTAAAACAAGTAGTGTGGAAGAACAAAAGTGTCAAAAGAGTGGGAAGAAGAAAAGAAAGTGGTGAGGAATAAATATGAGCACTTTACAATGTACATTCATGAAATATTCAGAAAATGTTCTAAAATTAAAAGTGGTGATGGCTGCACAATCCTATGAATATGTTGCATTAAAAACCATTGAATTGTATAAACAGGGAGAGTGTATGCTACAAGAATTATAGGCCAATAATTTTTTTAAAGGAAATTCTGGCAAATGAAATTGAAGAACACATTAAGAAGATCATATACCATGATTGAATTGGTTTTATTCCAGGAATGCAAGATTGTTTCAGCATACATAAATCGGTAAGTGTAATTTACTACATGAGTAGGCTTAATGACAGAAACTGCATGATCACCTTAATGTAGAAAAGGCTTTGATAAAGCTTAACATCCTATCATGATCAAGACTCTGAAGAAACTTTAGAAAAGAAGGAACATATCTCAACACAACACAGAAAATTATCAACAATGCTATCTACAGTAAACTCTATACTAAATGGAAAATTAAGAACAATTCCTGTAAAACCTGGAATGAGACAAAGGTTCTCACTCTCTTCATTTATTTTTAATATAGCATTGGAAGTCTTGGTAGTGAAACAGGACAAGAGAAAGATATAAAATGGAATTCAACAAAGAAAATGAAATGTGAACAAGAAAAAAGAAGCCAAAGTATCCACAATTACAGATGACATGGTCCAGTATTTAAAATGTCTTAGACTACAACTAGAAAATTGTTAGATCTGATATCATGTCCAGCAGAGTAGCAGAACGCAAAATCCTCATATAAAAAGTAGTAGCCTTTCAATATGCTAAAAGTGAACTGAGAATGAAATCAGTTATGAGGAGAACCATTTGTTATATATTTAAAAAATCAAAGTAACTAGAAATAAACTTAACAAAGGGGTGAACACATATACTTTGAAATCACTTAAGATATTAAAGGAGATATACCATGTGTGTCATTCTGGGCTGGGTTACCTCACTCAGGATGATCTTTTCTCGTTCCATCCATTTTCCTGCAGATTTCATGACTTTCTTGTTTTTAATAGCTGAGTAGCATTCCATTGTGTAAATGTACTAGTTTCTTTATCCATTCTTTGGTGAAGGGACAGATGGTTTGTTTTCAGTTTCTTTTTTTTTTCTCCTTTATTAATTTATTCTTGTTACATCTCAATGGTTATCCCATCCCTTGTATCCTCCCATTCTTCGCTCCCTCCCAATTTCCCCTTATTCCCCTCCCCTATGACTGTTCCTGAGGGGGATTACCTCCCCCTGTATATGTTCATAGGGTATCAAGTCTCTTCTTGGTAACCTGCTGTCCTTCCTCTGATTGCCACCAGGTCTCCCCGTCCAGGGGACATGGTCAAAGGTGAGGCACCAGAGTATGTGAGAAAGTAATATCCCACTCTCCACTCAGCTGTGGAGAGTGTTCTGTCCATTGGCTAGATCTGGGTAGGGGCTTAAGGTTTACCGCCTGTATTGTCCTTGGCTGGTGCCTTAGTTTGAGCGGGACCCCTGTGCCCAAATCTGCCTATCATAATGTTCTACTTGTAGGCTTCTAGGACCCTCTGGGTCCTTCTACTTTGCCTTTCTCCCATGATTCTCTCATCTAGAGTCCCACTAGAATGTCCTCTCCTCTGTCGCAGTTTCCTGGTAAGTGAAGGCTTTCGTGGGACATGCCCGTTGGGCTAATATGCAGATATAAGTGAGTATATACCATTTGAGTCTTTCTGCTTCTGGGTTAACTCACTCATTATGATCATTTCTTCAGTTTCTTGATATTACAAATAAAGCTGCTATGAACACAGTTGAGCATATGTTCTTCTTGTATGATGTGGCATCTTTTGGGTACATGCCCTGGGTCTTCAGGTAGATTTATACCCAATTCTCTGAGAAATCTCCAAATTGACATCCAAAATGGTTGTACAAGTTTGTATTCCCATCAGCAATGGAGAAGCGTTCCTCTTTCTTTTTTTTAAAAATAATATATTTTATTCATTTACTCATATTACATCTCAATTGTTATCCTATCCCTTGTATCCTCCTATTCCTCGCTCCCTCCCATTTTCCTCTTTCTTTACATCTTCCCCAGCAGGTGCTGTCTCTTGAGTTTTTGACCTGAGCCATTCTGACAGGTGTAAGATGGAATCTCAGAGTCATTTGGATTTATATTTCTCTAATGGCTAATGATGTTGGGCATTTCCTTAAGTGCTTCTCAGCCCTTTGTGATTCCTCTGTTGAGAATTCTCAGACCCGGAAAGACACACATTGCATGTGCTCACTTATAAGTGGATACTAGCCATACAGTACAGGATAAGCAGACTACAATTCAAAGACTCAAAGGATCTAATGAGCAAGAAGGGCCCAAGTGAGAAAGCATTCACGTCACTGAGAAAGGGAAACAGAATAGACAAAGGAAATGCTTGAAGAGAAGGAACAGGATAGGAGAAGGAGTGCTGAGGGAAATGAGGGTGGGGATTTGATGTGGGGCAAGTGGGGGAAGGGGACAGTATGACCGAGGGCTTGCAGAAAGAAGAGAAACCACAGCCTGGGGAATCTCTGAAGCAGGCTGGAGACCCACAACAGGGTAGACTCCTGGGACCGTATGGGGGTGACTCTAGCAGAGACCCCTCCTAACAGCAGACATGGACACTGAAGAGGCCACTCTCTAACCAGACAGGGCTCCTGACAGTGAAAGGGGAACACCAACCCTCCCACAAAATATTTTAACCAAAAATTTACCCTGCCTACAACATGTGCAGGGATAAAGAAAGAACAGAGATTGAGAGAATATCCAACCAATCCCTGGAGCCAACCCCTGACACAAATAAGGACACTCTGCTATACTTGCAGATGGGAGCCTAGCATAGCTGTCCTCTGAGAGGCTCCACCCAGCAACAGGTCAACACGGATGTGGGACTCACAGTCAAACACTGGGCACAGTGCAGATATCCTTGTGGAGGAGTGGGAGGGAGGACAGAAGGACCTGGATGGAACAGTAGCTCCACAAGAATAGCAACAGAGCCAACTAACCTGGGCCCAGGGCACTTGCGGAGACTGAAACTCCAACCAAGGAGCATGTATAGACTGGACTTAGGCCCTCTACACCTATGTACCAGATGGGCAGCTTGGTCTTCATGTGGGTCTTCTAGTAAGGGGAGCTCAGGCTGTCTCTGATAAGGACTTTCTCGCATCCTTTTCATTCACTTCCTTCTGGTAGGGCTCCCTTGCCAGGCCACTGTGCTAGAGGATATGTGCTGTCCTGATGCAAGTTGAGGGGCTGGGCTGGGTAAGTAGGGAGGCTCCCTTCTCTGAGGGGTAGGGGACGGGGACACTGGTCAGAGTGAGGGAGGGTGGGACTGGGAGGAGAGGAGGGAGGGTGTAGTGGATGTAAAAATGTTTTTGTTTTGATCCCAAGTGTGAGATGTTAAAGACTTTGTGTGAGGGTACGTGGTGTTTTTCAGCTGGAAACAGATTTGTGACAAACTGGACAGGAGCAAGGTCTTTGTCAACTGACAAACATCCTAGCACAGACTTTGAGATGGTTTTTTGGTTTTGGTATTGCTTTTTTTTTTCTTTTTACTATTACAATGCTTATTTATTAAGTTGGCTTACAGAATAGAGGTGGCATAGTTAAAAAAAACTAATTTTCAGCATGCTGGAGAGGCTGTGAACCCAGTAGCTCCTTACCAAACAAGGCTGGAAGTCTCAGCAGTCCCAGGCTGGTGCTCCATACCTAAAGGATTCCTGGAGAGCTGCCGGTTGGCATTGCTTCTTATTATTTGGCTGTTCATCACTCCACTTTGAGACACTACTTAGAGAGTACTTAGAGACAACTACCACTCCAGAGAATATTTCGAGGTTCAAATTCTGGCTGCTGCTACAGATTCCTGATACTGCAGTTGCAGTCACCTATGCTGAATTTCTGGATTGCTGTTTAGTGGGTCTACTGGAATCCTGATAACAAAGAGTGAAATTGCTCCAAGAAACTGAGTCTAAAAAGGTCTACTTCTTTTCTCATTAACTCCTTCTCTTTCCTAGCTAGGGTAGTTGGGTTGGAAGCGAGGTATAAGCATTAAAGGACCCCAATAAAGTAAGTTTGAAAACTTTCAAAACCTACAGGAAGGGGTTATGATTGAGATATAAAGTTAATTAATTAATTAATTAATAGAAATTGAAGAAGACACTAGAGCAGTGGTTCTTAACCTGTGGTTTGTGACACTTTTGGGGTTTTAAAAAACTCCTTCACAGAGATCATTTAAGCCCATCTGCATATAAGATATTTGCATTTCAATTCACAACAGTAGAAAAATTCCATGTGGAATAGAAATGAAAATAATTTTATGGTTGGGTCCACCACCACATGATGATCTGTATTAAGGGTTTGGTGCATTAGGAATATCGATAGCCAATGCATTATAAGACTGAAAGCTCTCCTACAAGCATGGATTAGCAGGGTGGTGTTAAAGTTGTCACATTACTGAGAGAAATCTATAGATAAATTCAATTTCCATTAAAATGCTAATTATTTTATTCTCAGAATGAAACAAAAATAAGGAAAGCACAAAAGACTCTAAACTAGTGATTCTTAAACTGTGGGCCCCAACTTATTTGGGGATTAAATGATCCTTTATGATTCATAACAAAATTACAAAATTTTGTAGCAAAATTACCCTTGTGAAATAGCAATGTATTGATTTTACCATTGGGGGTCACCACAAAATGAGGAACTTTATATTAAAGGGTATAGCATTAGGAAGAACTGCTGAAAACAGTCATAGACCCAAGCAGAAAGAGGAATGATATCATAACCCCTATCTCAAGCTATCCTACAAAGCCAGAAGAGTAACATTGCTTGGTAGTAATACAAAATCAAACATGTAAAAAGGACAAAGGAACTAGGTAGAAATCCTCACAGTAATAGTTGATGGACTTTAAGAAAAAAACATCAAAAATATACATTGGAGAAAGGTCAACTATTCAGACAAATGGTGCTGAAAAACTGGTTGTCTACATGGAAACAAACAAACAAAACCAAAATGGGATACATATCTCTGTATCTCTCAGTGTATAAAAGTCAACTCAAGCAATAAGTTCCTTGAATATAAGACCTCAAATTCTGAAAGCATTAGAAGAAACCCTAGAAAAACCCTCCAAGATGTAAGCACAATCAGTATTCCAATAGTTCAGAAAATTACACCAAAATGAGTATGAGATTATATGAAATTAATAGGTTTCTTCCCAGGAATTAAAATAACAAAAAAGTTGACTAAGTAAATAGAAATCTTTCTGAATGAGAGGCCCCTTTCTTAATTTACTATTGTCCTGGAGTACTGAATATAACAGCTTTCCAACTGGGTATATATGAGCTTCCTAACATGTTAATCAGTAGATTTAATAGATACAAAATACACATAAACAAATTGATACTGTACTCTAATAGTCTGTGCTCAATAGACATAAACCATTGCAATAAAATACTAGCACATTTATGAAATCTATAGTAAAATACGTATCATATACAAAAATACAGGGAAGAAGATATTAACTAAAAGCTGTAGCAAATACTACTTACTGGTTCTCTCTATAAATGCTGCATGTGTCTCTCCTACATACTGAATCCTACAGTTATTCTACATTATTTTTATGAACCATAGACCTCACATTTATTGTTTTTAAATCCTAATTTAAATCTATTTGCCAGTTAAAAATAGATCTCATTTATATTAATTAAATAAAGAATTTTAAACATAAATTTATTTATGTGGGTGTATCTGACACTTGATGCCTGTCTCCTATGTGGTAATTTGAATACTTGTTAAAAGTATCACAGCACACCCATACACACACACAGAGAGAGAGAGAGAGAGAGAGAGAGAGAGAGAGAGAGAGAGAGAGAGAAGAAGAAGAAGAAGAAGAAGAAGAAGAAGAAGAAGAAGAAGAAGAAGAAGAGAAGAGAAGAGGAGGGAAAAGAAGAGAAAGAAAGGGGGAGAGAGAGAGAGCGCCACGCACACACACACAGGCATGCACACAAATAGACACCCACACATTATGATTAAATCAAGTAAAATCCATTAAAATATACTCCACATGGGCATTATAATTTGATAGTACCAATTAAGATTTCCAAGCATTACTACTCATTACCCAACATAAACTAATACATTGAAAAATGTAAAAGTAATGTTTAGGCTACTTGGTGGTCAAACAGAAAATGTTAGTTAAAGCCATGTTATAATTCTACTTTAATCAATACTTTTTATAGTTTTTGAAACATTTGTTATTATAAGATAATTACACTTGTGGTTGTAAGATAATTACATTTTGTATTTATAAAAAATTACATTTTCCACTGCCTCCCTCCCACCCTCAAATTCCTGGACTCTTTTTATTTTTTACATGTATGTAAATACATAAATAATCACATGTTCAGTCCATGTTACCTGTATTTATATGATCTCAGGGCTGACAACTTGGTATAGGATAATCAATAAATTGGGAGCTCTTGATGATACTGTTTCACTTAAAAGCATGTGTTTGCTTCTTTCTTTAGGAAGATACATTTTAGCACGTGACAAAGTATATTTGAGAAATGCTGACAAAGAAAAGGTTTCAGTGTATTTTTTCCATGCATATCAATGTGCGTCACCATTCTAAATTTAAATACGCCAAAAAAGAGAAATACTGTATTCATGGAAATATATCTAAATCGAATGATTTCTCTTGATTGACTGTATTTTCTGAATGTAAACAAAACAAAATGTGTACTTGTGAGACAACTTCATCCTAGACCATTTGACACCATAATTCCTCATGTCTTCAAGTGCTCAGCCTTTGGGATGTCCTCATTGTCTCTTTCCTAAGACATCTTCTAACTGCCAACAGGAACTCTCCTCATTGAGGCACCTGTTGTACCTGTGGCTTTCTCTACCTATTTAGCTTTTGTGAATATCTCAATCAGACAGTCTCGATTAATTATTTTAGCGAAAGACACTCAAATCTATATTTCATTCCGTTCTTTGCTGGCTATTGTCTCTGTTTTTTAATGATGACAGCACTTTAGTAAGTTATTGCTTTTTTATTGACTATGTTATTTATTCACATTATATCCAATCACAGCTTCCTTTCCTTTCTCCCCTCAAGTCCCTCCCTCTCACCTAACCTCCCGCCAATGCCCTCCTCCTCCTCTTCTCCTCAGAAACGGGGAGGCTTCTCATGAATATCAACCAGCTTTAACATATCAAGGTGCAGTAAGTTTAGGTACATCTTCTATTGAGGCCAAACAAGGCAGCCCAGTTATAGGAAAGGGATCCTAAAGCAGGCAATGTAGTTAGACTACTCCTGGGCATACACCCCAAATAATCTCCATCATACCACAAAGAAACTTGCTCAGCTACATTCAAAGCAGCTGTATTCGTAAGAGCCAGAAATTCGAAACCAACTAGATGCCCCCTCAACCAAAGAACAGATAAAGAAAATGTGGTACACTTACACAATGGAGTATTTATTACTCAGCCATTAAAACAATGGTGTCATGAAATTTGCAAGCAAATGGATGGAACTAGAAAAAGATCATCCTGAGTGAGGTAACTCTGAAAAACAAGCATGGTACACGCTCACTTATAAGTAGATATTAGCCATAAAGTACAGGATAACCATGGTACAAACCACAGACCCAAAGAAGCTAAGTAATAAAGAGGGCCCAAGGGCAGACACTTGCATCCTCACTGAGAAGGGAAAGTAGATTAGACATAGGGATGAGGTGGGGTACAGAAGAAGCACAAACTAGGAGAGACCATTGGATTGGGGGAGGTCATCTCTGGGTTGAGCTAAAAACCCAGGATAATAGAAACTCCCGGGAATGCAGGAGGGTGACCCTAGCCAAGACTCCTACTAAGGAAGGATAGGAAGCCTGCAAGAGTCATCTCCTGCAACCAGGCAAGACTTCCAATGGAGAAATTGGGACACCAACCAAGCCACAAAACTTTAGGCCCAGAATTTGTCCTGCCCTCCAGGTGTGCATGGGTAAAAGATGGAGCAGAATGTGGGGGAAGGGCCAACCAATGATTGACCCAATGTGATGCGAGGGAGCTTACCCCTGACACTATTAATGATATTCCATTATACTTAAAGACAAGAGCCTAGCACGAATATCATCAGAGAGGCTTCACCCAGAAACAGATGGAAACTTACTTAGAGACCCACAGGCAATCGTTAAGTGGAGCTTGGGTAATCTTGTGGAAGAGGAGGGAGGAAGGATTGAAAGAGCCAGAGATGTCAAATGTCCCACAAGAAAACATACAGAACCAATTTACCTGGACCTTTTTTGAGCTCATAGAGACTAAACTGTGAACCAGAGAGCATTGAAGAGATGGATCTAGGCTCTTTGCACCTATGTGACAATTGTGCACCAGGGTATTTGTATGGGACTCCTAAAGCAGAAGCAGGGGCTATCTCAGAATATGTTATTCTTTACACAATAATTATTAGCATTTTATTGAACATTAAGTTAAAAGAACTGCTTCTTTGCTTTGAACTTATACTTAGGTTTAGGATATATGGGGCAGAATGAAGGATTTACTGGAAAAAATAATCAGAGACAGTACAGTGAATATATTTACATGATTGCCCAGCATGCTGACAACCCAGAGTGTAACCATCTATACTGAAATAGATAAATAATTGGACATAAATCAGCTCATTTAGCTACCCATCACATGAATAAATACCTAATAGGAAACAAGCTAAGTAAGTGTTTACTTTGGCTTAGTTTGAGATGATGTAAACCCTCCACAGAATGGAAGGCATGGTGGAAGAACCAGTTTGTTGTAGTAAAAGGACCCTAAAACTACTTGTTCATGGCTAAGTGAACAAAAAGCAGAATTATAAATCTCAAAGCTTGCCCCACAGGGATTCGCTTACTCCCATGGGGCACAGCCGATAAAGGATCTACAGCCTCTTACAACAGTGTCATCAGCAAAGTATCAAGAAACTGCGGTACATTTACACAATGGAAAACTACTCAGCTATTAAAGCAAGGAGATCTTAAATTTGCAGGCAAATGGGTGGAACAAGAAAAGATAATCCTGAATTAGGTAACCCAGACCCAGAAAGACACGCATGGTATATACTCACTTATAAGTGGGTATTAGCCACATAATGTAGGATAACAACACTGAATACACAGACTTAAAGAAGCTAAATAACAAGGAGGATCCTAGAGAGAATGCTTACTTCTTATTCAGATGGGAAAATAGAATAGACATTGGAAGCAGTTGAAGAGAAGGAACAGGAAGGGAGGCTACCATAGATGTCCTCTGAAAGACTCCACCCAGGAGATGATCTAAGCACATGCTGAGACACTCAGCCAAACTTCAGAGTGGAACACAGGGAGTCTTATGGAAATGCTGGGGCATAGAAGGACCAACTGAAAAGCAAATTTTTTGCCCATGTCATGCCTTCCCTTGAAAGGACATACCCTAGTTTTTTTCATTATTTAATACAACAACCCTTATTCTCTGCTCTATATGCCAAAGTCAAGTTAAATTTTTTTCAAGTAGATTCTTATATTTATCTTTACACTATTCTCTCCTGCTTAAAACACTCACTACACAGAGCTGTCTAAAATTAATTGCTTCGTAGTCTTTATTTTTAAAAATTCTCGCATAGTGAAATATTTGCACCATTGCAATATTTCCCAAACTTATATCACAAAGGAAATATACTTGAACTGTGTAGCCTTGAGACAGGCACTCAATTTGTTCATAGTGAAGATGGTAAACTTGTATCTCAAATAAACCTTTGAAGAGTTTCTCTTATTTATGTCATATACTGCTATTTCCTTCTCAGACACATTAATCAAAGGAAATGTGTGTCTCACAATGGCTGCTGTTTCTTGCTCCCAAAATCAACCTTTTAGCATGTTGTACCTGTTCCTTACCAGGCTCTAAATCTCTATGACACAAGAAGTACTTCTGAAGCACCTTACTTCTCTAATGTTGTTTTACCTGCAGATGAGATTTTTTTTTTCAGCTCTTTTGGAACCCAGTAGAGTCAGCTCATATTCCATGCCACTAGACTCTCTAAGCACAGGGCCTGAAAGCCAATATACCATTGTTATATATTGAATCATATTTATTTTGATATTTTTTGTGGAGGAGAATCATGGTTTCTGTGCTGTTCCAAATAGCACCTTTGCAACTTCCAGAATGCCTTCCTACTTTCTCTCACTGTCTTTACCATGTTATGGAATATTTCCAAGCTCAACGGCAGCTCCAATCTCTTCAGCCTTGCAAAGGAGGAGGCTTTGCTATGCTAGCTGTCCTTTCCACCTTAACCTAAGTCATTATTATTTCCTTCATGATATCACAGCCACTTTCCTGCCCTGATTTTTCTCCCACCAACTGCACAATCCACACAGAAGTGATAGCAAAAAAAAATGTAAACTCAGTTATTTTAGCCAAAGGATCTCTCCACTGTCACAAAAGTTTTACCCACTGAAGAAAGCTCTAAAAACGTTGTCCGCCTGTCTCTTCCTTGGCTTTCATCACAGCCCCAATAGTCCTTACTCATTCTGTTCCACAATTAGTCTGGCCTGTGTCTATTGCTGAGCATTCCTTTCTCAAGATCACGGAGTGAGCTGCTCTGTAAGGAGTTGGCTCAACCACTTTCTTCTGTACAAAGGCGAACTATCCATGCAGTCTAACTTTTCTGTTCTTTTTCTCTCTGGGCAGTTCACCACCACAGCCTGATTTTATTGTATTCTTTTTTTTTTTTTTTAACAAATTCTGATCTCCCTTGCTTATTGTTTCAATAAGTTATTGTCTATTATGCAAATAGAAATTTTATTTCTTATGTATTGTCACTACAGGAATGGCAGAAATAACACTTGTAAATTGAATAAGAAATGAACTGATGAATTAAAGTAACCATTTGGAGAGATCTTGTCTCTAACCAGATAGAGACACCTAATGAGTATACATACTTTTTCTCCTTTTCTAGTCTTCAAACTCAAGCACCATAGTGAGAGAACATGACATATTCATGCATAGGTTGATTATTTTCTCTGCTTCAGTGTGTTTCAGCATATTTCTGAATTCAAAAGTACTGAGCAACAGTATAACAATTTCTCCATAGACTTTCACTCCGTAAACACTAGCCTAAACTGTCATTTTATTATACCATCATTAAAAGCACACAAGACATCTGTAATTTTTATGCACACCCTAATTCCTTTATCTTTCAATTCCACACATTAAATCTTTTCCATATGCTAGGAAGACAATGGGGAAAGCTTGATCCACAGTTGTAGGCTTTGGCTCTATAGGTCCTGACTGCCTCCTGCAAGCCACACACATTTTACTAATGTATATCTGCTTAAAATGAAACAGATAGGAATCCTAATCAGAAAATGTCCCACATCGGAGCTGCCTGACTGGATATAAACGTTCTGGCTACAGCAGTTTTGCAAGTTACTGTGTACAGTTTGTGGCTTTGAAAACTGGTCTAGCTTCAAGAGTTTGCTTTTTACACTCCACACACTGAAACTAGTCCACGAAATGTAAGCCTTGTTCAAATAGCATCAAAAACTTCAGTGTGCTACACTAAAATAAAACATTTTTCCTAACACCTATTGACAATCACGGGTACTAAGGGAATTATTTTCTATTAAGGAGAGGGGAAATACGACAAAATTCAGGCAATCAGGGTTACCACTGCCTTTTGACATCATTGCTTTAGTATGGCTATAGCAGGCAATCCTACTTTCATAGGCCTTTTCTTTGGAGGCGGCCATTAGCTCCTCCTCAGAGCTAATGACAGTCATACCAATTCCAGTTAACTGCTAAGCATACATCTTAAAATAACTTAACATCTCCAATGATATAACCTTGCAATCCTATCAGTCCTATGAAACAGAAAACAATTATAAAATCCTCTTTAATATTTACGTTTAGTGACTATTGATTGTGTTTTCTCCAAGTGCTGACAGTCATGGTTAAATCCCCAATGCACATCTCTAAGTGTCTTTCAGAATCCTGATGCGTTTGCCTATTGTCTGTCCAGAGTACTGAGAGTCCCTCTGAACCCTACTAACCCAGGTGAGAGGAGTCTGCCTTGAGAGTTTAGAATAGCCATGTGCACGTCCCCACCTCTCTCCCCCTCTCTCTCATACACCACTCACTACAAGAGAAATCTGAGAAATCTTTCAGATTCCAAAAAGAAATGAAAAAAAGAAAATCAAGGTGCATTAAGAATAAAAGCATCAAAAAAAAAAAAAAAAGAATAAAAGCATCCTCTTCCACCAAGGTTCGAAAAGGCAGTCCAGCTAGGGGAAAGTGATCCAAAAGCAGACAACAGAGTCCATGCCAAAGGCAGCCCCTGCTCCACTTTCTAAGGATCCACATGAGTCCAAGCTGACATCAGTTACATATGTGTTGGGGGCCTAGATGCAGTCCATACAATTTCTTTGGTTGGTGCTTCAGTCTCTGTACACCCCCACGGGCCTAGATTAGTTGAATCTGTTGGCCTTCTTGTGAAGTCTTGTCCTCTTTGCGTCCCTCTATCCTTCCTCCCACTCTTCTACAAGAGTACACAAGTTCTGGCTAATGTTTGCTGTGGGTCTCAGCATCTGTTACCATCTGCTGATGGGCGGTGGATCCTCTCAGAGAACAGCTATGCTAGGCTCCTGC
Organism: Acomys minous; assembly: GCF_964271855.1. NCBI lineage: Eukaryota > Metazoa > Chordata > Mammalia > Rodentia > Muridae > Acomys > Acomys minous. The sequence goes on from NC_140495.1 coordinate 39,014,454, forward strand.
CTGCATGCATAGCAGTGTCCCATTAATAGTGTCAGGATTTGGCTGTCTCTCATGGGTCTCAAGTTTGGCCAGCCATTGTTTTGGCCATTCCCACAATCTCTGAAATCATGAAATTTGCAGGCAAATATCATCCTGAGTGAGGTAGCAAAGACCTAGAAAGACAGACATGGTATGTACTCACTTATAAGTAGACATCAGCCAGATAGTACAGGATAACCATGCTACAATCCATAGACCCAAAGAAGGTAAGTAACAAGGATGGGCCAAGGGAGGATGCTTGAATCTCACTCAGAAGGGAAACAGAGCAGACACTGGAAATGAATGAAGAGAGGAAACAAGTTGGGGAGGGGAACAGTGGGGAATATAAGCTGTGGGGAGAGCAGGGGTGATGCATGTGGCTGCTGAGAGGGCTTCTAGAGAGAAGGGAAATGATGGGGGTGGCATCTCTGAGATCAGCTGGAGACCTTCCACAGGGTATGTTCCTGGGAGGGTATGGAGGTGACTCTACCTGGGACTCCCATCAGAGGAGGACAGGGAGAGGGAAGTGAGAAGTGACCAACTCCTAGCTTGGTAGGACTTCCAGTGGATGGAGAAGGACGCCAACCCATCCTCACAGACTTCAACCCAAATTTTACCCTGGCTGCAAGATGTACAGAGATAAAGTTAGAACACAGACAAAGGTTAGCCTGTTTTACACAGCAAGTTCTAGGCTAGTCTGGCTTACACACAGAATCTCCATGTTTAAACAGAAGAAAACTGTTTCTGTTCTGACCCCCTTTAGGTAGCCTTTTCCTTCTCTTCTTATGACCAGTATGTTATTCAAGAAATTATATTAATTTTCTTTCAAAGTTCATTGATATGGAATCTTTTTATTGAGTTGCTGGCCTCCACATTTGTTCTGGTTTGTGTTCTGTTGATGTGTTAAAAAAACCAGGACCAAAAGCAACCTGGGGGAAGAGAAGGTTTGTTTGGCTAACAGGTTACATACAGTCCATTTCTGAGGGAATCCAAGGTAGGAACCTGGGGGTAAGAACAAAGCAGAGACCAAGGGAAAGACTGCTTTCTCTTCTGCTTCCTTTGCCTTGCTCAGCTACCTTTCCTCATGCAGCTCAGGCCCACCTGTCCAGGATGGTAGCACCCCAAGCATGCTGGGATTTCCTACATAAAATTTCAGTCAATACAATATCACACAACCCTGGCCACAAGTCAACGGGACAGAAGCTGTTCCTCAGTTGAAATTCCTTCTTCCAAGATAATGTCTAGACTTGTATCAAGTTGACAAAAACTAATCTGCACAATCCACTCCTTGTCAAACTTGACATATAAACACAACACCCTGAGCTATTATTTTGCCTTCCTTTGTCCCCAAGGTCTCATGTTAATATCACAACATAAAATATAGTAAAACTTTCCAAGTCCCATAGTCTTTCAAAAGTTCTACATAATAATATTCCAACATCTCCTTCAAAATCCAAAGCTTCTCAACTATGGTCTCTAAAATCCAAAACAAGTTATATACTTTCTTATTGTAAGAGGGAAGAATAGAGCACAGTTACAGATCAAAGTGAAATTGAAATCAGCATTATGAATAGTTAAATGTCCAACATCTGAGACTTCTTCATTGTTTGGGCTCCAAAAGGCTTGGGCAGCCTCACCTCTGGATTGCTGACCCCCACAGCTCATACATCTTGTTTGGTGAGCTGAAGCCAGCTCAGCACTACCTTTGTCACTGTCCGTTGTGGTCTTCACTTGGGGTCTTCCTATCCTAGGGTCTTCACTGTTACTGAGGTTGTAACAACACCAGTGGCCTCTCCTGGTCTCTTGCAATGACAAGCTTTTATTTCCAAGAGTCAGCTGATCTTATGATCCCTTCATGTTTTCAAAACTAGCACTATGGGAGAGAGTCTTACACATTCCCAGGTTGTGCTACCGTCTTGAGATACACACAGTCTTTGGTCTCTTTGGATCATAGCATTTGTACATGTGAACTCACAGCAGCTATGGCTATTGTCTATATAAATGACCTATAAGAGACTGAGCAAGTCAGCATTCCAGTATGGAAGGTAGAATGGCTCATGAGGCTCCACTCTTAGTTTGTGCTACTAGGTACTGTCAAGAAAGTAAAAGGAGGCTGGAATAACAGTTGCTAACTATTCACACAAAGGAGCCTGAAAGCCTCAATTACAGTCCAGTTCGAAACACAGCCATGCTATCAGCCTACCTAATATGCAAGGCCACTGTTCCACTGTCCTTTATTATCAGTCATTTGGATTCCCTCACATCTCACAAGTAGAGCTATTAATGTACAGGAATCTGTACAAATCTCTATTTTCTTCCTTCCTGTGGCCTATGTCGGATGCCTTATTCTCCCTGGTTTGTTAAGATATAATTTACAAACAAAACTTGCTAAGATTTTGTAATGAGAATATTTAAGAACCATTCTTTTAATAATTTCTACAAACACACTCTTATTAATTATGATCATTATGCTGCAGAGGATGTCTCCAACCTTATTCACTCTGTCTATATGAAATTTTGAACCATTCAATCAACACCATTCTATGCTCTCACTACAAAAAAAAAATCCATGACTGTGCTTGTATGTGGAATGCAAATCACTGAGTTCATAGAGGCACAGAGAAGAAGTACGAAGCTGGAGTATGTCACTATTTCAATTACATAAAAGAATTTGAATTAGATGACATTAATAGTATAAGCTGGTAGTAAGTACAGTTATATTTAATATTGAAAATATAAATTCACCTTAAAACAGTGGTTTTAACATTGGCTGTATTTGAAAATACCCTCATGAGGTCCCATTTATTAATTGTTGGCCTTAAGGCCTGGGCTGTTGGTATTCTGTTCAGGAAGTTGTCTCCTGTGCCAACGTATTCCAGGCTCTTCCCCACTTTCTCTTCTAACTGATTTTAGTGTCTCTGGTTTTATGTTGAGGTCTTTAATCCACTTGGCGTGAGTTTTGTGCATGGTGACAAATATGGGTCCAATTGCATTTTTCTACATGTAGACATCCAGTTAGATCAGTACCATTTGTGGAAGATGCTATCCTTTTTCCATTGAATAGATTTGGCTTCTTTGTCAGAATAAGCAGGATACTAAGATGAGTCTTGATAGCCTATGACCATAAACTGGGGGGGGGGGGGTTCCCTTGGTCATAGACCTAGGGGATAGAAATAGGGTGAAAGCAAGAAAGAGGGAGGAATGGGAGGATACAAGTGATGGGATAACAACTGAGTTGTAATCTGAATAAATTAATAAAATTAAAATTAAAAAAAGAAAATATCCAAATATTGTGGAAAATGATAACCACTGATTCTTGAGTCCAGTGCCTCACCTCTAGATTCTGATATCACAAACCTAGGTGTAGCTAGGCATCAGGTCATTCTGGCATTAAAACCAAGGCTGATGAGAGCCATGCCTAAAATTGCCCTTGTACACCAACAGTAAAGTATCAAAGACTTTCAGATATAGTTCTGAAAAGCCCATAAAAATTTAAAGTGAACTACAAATGTCTCTGTGGTAACTCATCTTTGGAGTGTGGGGGAGACAATCATGAGCAAAAGATTTGGACTTACTTCTCATTTTCTGTTAAAAGGTATAAAAAGACACCTCAGATTGCTATGGCTGTCTTCACAATCCCAGCCCTGTGGGCAGGGCTCCCTTCTTTCTCTCAGATACTCTCTGTTGCACTCGAGTTATCTTTCTGTTCTCTCTCTCTCTCTCTCTCTCTCTCTCTCTCTCTCTCTCTCTCTCTCTCTCTCTCTCTCTCTCTCTCTCTCTTCTCTCTCTGTCCCTCCCTCCCACCCTCTCTCCCTCCCTCTCCTTCTTTCTTTCTCCAGACAACAAAGGCAAATACCTCTCTGGCTCCAGATATCCCTACCTCTCTACAGTTCCATCAAAGCGCCACAGAGATACACAAAGCTGCCCACCATCATGGACTGACAACTGCTCAGAAATTACAGATATAATGAGATTCTTCATGGTTCACTGAAGAAGAACTAATGCAGTAAGGTTAAGAGCTTCATACAATACACAGAGAGCACCAGCTTCAGAGTCACTGAAAGCACAGTAAATTATTAACGAAATTATGCATTAAATTATGCAAACTGCAATCTAATTTGTATGAAGTAGGTCAAAGAATGGGGACATTATGTTAAAAATACTACTTTATGGAAAGAAATGGGCAAATTATACTAAACTCCACGGTAAACAGTATTTGTTATCAGAATAACAGTAGGCGGAGGCAAGATGCCTAAAGCCTCTATATTGTGTTTTAACTACAAATTAGAAAACTTTAACTATCATAAAATATGTAGGAGGAGCAGACTTATTTAAATTTTCAACAGTCACCTTTCACCAAGGTACATCTGTTAACATAAAATTATAACTCCTATAATTTATAACCTAATTTACATAGAAAACTTCACCAACCCTCATGAAAATAATTTCTATTATTTCATATCTGTTAGCTTAATTGCAGATGAGACCATAACTAGAAATGGAAATTTCTTTTGAGAGAGAAATCTATGTTCAAGATGTAACAGAATCTAAAAGCACAAAAACAACTCAATTGTTCATGAAAATTTAACTTAAAAAATAAAGAAGCACTTTAGCACCAGAATGTTAAAAGGATAAAAGCCAGATTTCACCAGTCATTTCTCAAGTGCTTTTGTTGTTGTTGTTGTTGTTGTTTTGGGTTTTTTGTTTGTTCGTTTGTTTTTTGTTTGTTTGTTGGTTTTTCGAGACAGGGTTTCTCTGTGTAGCCTTGGCCGTCCTGGACTCCCTTTGTAGACCAGGCTGGCCTCGAACTCACAGCGATCCACCTGCCTCTGCCTCCCGAGTGCTGGGATTAAAGGCGGGCACCACTACGCCCGGCTCTGAGTATATTATAGACATATAAGCAATATTTCCTTTTAGCTCTGAGAAAAACTAGCCATTGAGAACAGCAAAATGATCATATACTTTCTGTAAAACACCTGATGATATGAAACAGTGGATCTGTTCACAGGCTAAGAATAGCTCCCACCATTCTAGTGTCTCCTGCAGCACACCAGGATCCCAAGACATCCCTTTGTGGTGTTCTCAGCCGGCCATGTTCCACTTATACTGAGATGTGCTATTGTATGTATTATTCTTAGAAATTCGCTCAAAATATTTTTTAAGGTCAGTTACTTTAGGTTTTATATGACCAGGAACACAATGCAAATACACTTCTGCATTTGTGATGCAAAACTTTATTTACATGGTAAAATTGTTTTATCTTATTGTCTAGAATTTGCTAACACTCATGCACAGCAAAGTGTTTTTACCTCGAATAGCATGTATACTTTTCAAATGGTTACTATAGTTGGTCCAATTTAAAGTTCATATAGAATTCTAGTATGCGATATATAGAATTTCTTCCTAATGGTGTTTTCCCTATAAAATGTCTTTAAAATTACCTAAATTGATATAAGAGACAGAAACTCTCCTGAGGTGAGAAGAAAGGCTGCCTTCAATAACTGTATATTTCATACCGTACAGTATGCTGTACCTTAGAAGACCCTAAACAGCACGGGAGCTTGCTTGCTTTCTCTTTACTGTGCTGCTTTAAACTGACAACAAATGAACACTGAACTCTGGAACCGCAGGCTCGGTATTTTCACTTGGTATTACATAATGCTCCAAGGCTTGTTTCCCCTCTTCATTTATTGCATGCAGGTATTTTTCCAGGCACTAATTAGGTTTCTATTGGTTCACTTCCAATAAAATTTCAATTATGTCTTATGAACATATATTTCAATTTTCTTTCTTTGAACTGGTAGCATTGAAACTTTAGTATTCATTACAAGCACCCAAAGGAGTGTAAAGTTACGGGTTGCTGGGTGACCAGAGTCTCTCATTTGATTTATGAATAGAATCAGAGAATGTTACTTTTCCAACAACATCCCTGATAATTTACGAAAATACTTTAATGTTGGAGGAGAACATTATTGAAGATTGCAGAGGGTCCTATAATATTGGCTACTATTTAATTCTAGATATGCCTTTACTCTATTTTCCTCATTTAACAATGATCAAGAAAGAGTTATGGATGGCTTCTAAAAGGCAGCAGAGAAATAAATCCAAAAATTGAAACTCAAGGCAATTGAAAAATTAAACAACAGGCCTAAAAAGGCAGATGTGCAAGTGAAGACGCCTGGAAGACAGAAGAAGAATGTGAACCTGAAAGGATAATGCCAGGTTGATGTGCACTCTGGGCCGGAGAGCTTCTGTGATGTCTGCCCTTCCGTGGGGCTCAGGCCATCCTTTCCTGTTTCTACTCATTTTTATTCTGAATAGAAGCAGTAGGCTACATAGGATTCTTTTCACATTCTCCTTCAATATCTTCCATTTCCCTGCCTTCTAGTTCCTTCCAGCTAGAGTGACAGAACGGAGCCAGTGAATGTATACCTTCACACATTCCCCAAATAATTTTACTCCCTATTCTTTCCAGTGGAGCTCATTATATTAAAAACAAGTCTTAGAAAAATTGCTGCCTGAATAGTAACCCAAGACTCTCTGTAACATCAGGGCATCATCTTCAGCCTTCTGGCTCAATATAACCGACAGACATATTTGTGAGCAGGAACTATTGAGGACTTGCTTGATTACCCTGTCTTAGCAGAGTTTGGCCATAAATGACCAAACTCTGCCTCTATCCAAGTTTGCTCATTTCTAGGAAGAATTCTGTCAGTGGCTGAAGCAAAGACATTTTACCCAGGGGCTTCTTTGCCACATTTGAAGCCATCTCTATAAGGAGGTTCTTTGATGCTCATAATCTTTGGATAGGCTGGGTGTTGCCAGGAGTTAACTTGTCTTACTGTCAATGGATCTTTAAAATAGTAAAAACATCATTAAATGCCATATTCTGTAGGTCTCTGAGGTTTTTGAAGAACTTATCGAATAGAGAGTTTTAAGTGGCTGTTCAGACAGGAAACTGTCTCTGTAATTTTTTTTTTTCACTTTGGAAACCGCTATCCTGAAATTCCTGTTTACTCAGGTAATTAATTTCATTCTTTCTCAATTCTCTGATAGGGTTGAAGAACAGATAGTTTAGTTTTACAATTAAGCTTAGTTGTTTAGTGCTTAAGATGTTTTTAGTTTTAGATAGTTGTTTTAAGTTGATAGAGATGAGATACGATAGATATTGATTTACATTCAGAATTGTAGATGCATCAAGATAGGAAAGATGCCTTTTCTTCAAGGCTGCCAAATACAAATAGCCAAAACACTATGAATGTAACATTAATATAATTCCTGGGTATTTTTGGTGGTTCTTCTTGCTGTATGTAGTATATTTTATGTATGTGTAATAAAATAAATAAGCATATATATGCTTATTTATATATTTATTTATATATATTATATATAATATATCTATATATTATATATAATATATATAAATAAATAAAGTAAGTAAGTAAGAACCAGAAAAAAAAGAAGAAAAAAAATCTTAGCCTTTTGTCAGTCACAACACTTCTTAAAAGTGGTTAGACATATGCTCTTAGGCCCACCCCATTAGGTTCGCTTATTTGATTTTATTTTTGCTTTGAAAATGAAAAGCACATTTCTGAAGGAAATCTCCATTAATATCAGCAACTGTCCTGTTCCCAAGCTGAGTTGGATCTCCCAAAGGGCATCTATGATGGGCTAACATCCACTTATAGGTGAGCATATACCAAGCATGTTGTAGACTTTGAACTTTTTCACACCTACTTTATTTGGAGTTCTTTAATGCTTATACCTCCCTTCCAACCCACCTACCCTAGGTAGGAGAGAAAAAAGGTTAATGGGAACAGGAGAAGTAGACCTTCTTAGACTCAGTTCCTTGGAGTGATTCTACTCTTCATCGTTAGGATTTCAGCAGACTCCTTAAACAGAAAAGTAGCAATTCACCAAAGGTGAGGTCAAGCACAGCAGCCAGAATCTGGAGCAGAAGCCAGAGCCCAGAACCTCCAAGCATTCTCTGGAGTGTTTCTCTCTAGGAGCATCTTGAAGCAGAGCAATGAACAGCCAAACAATAGGAAACGATGTCAAGACCAAAAAGCAAAGGCTTTTGTTTTGGGGCTCATATAGGTACATGCCTCCACAAGAGGCACTTCCTCTTCCAGTGGACACATATCAAGTGTCCTCTCACAAGTCTTTTTCCAGAAGACAAACACTGCACACCCTCCCACGAGTCTGTTTCACATCCCACACTTGGAATCAAAACAAAAACATTTTTACGTCCACTACAACCTCCCTCCTCTCCTCCCAATCCCACCCTCCCTCACTCTTCCAGAGATTCATCTTACTGCACTTGCTCTCTGTGTCTTATGTCTATTGCTACAAGGGGTAGAGATATCTCCAGAAACGCACAAATGAGAAAGGGTAGATGTTTACAAATATCAACATATCTACATGCATTTATTCTGCAAATAGCCACCAACCACCCTTAATATGGCAGGCGCTGTGTATTTGACCATCTGAATATACTGATGATGACTATCAACCACAGTTCCTGCGAGCATGGTTTCAGCTCCACAAAGGCAGCAGACTGCTTAAACATTTACTTATTGACCTTATGTATGCTGTGAAAAGGCAGACGGGTAAGACCCAAAACATGAAAAACTAATCTAATCTAGAGAGGTAGTTGGAAGAGGTAGAATATTCAAACTGTATCAGGAAAAATGAAGAGAATTTAGAGACAAGGAGAGAGAGCGTATGCCACCAGAAATAAACAGGTGTGCACAAGCTTGGAGCAAAGCAAAAAGGAAGACAGTACTGTAGGTGAGAAAAGTCTCTGTCCGCCGTACAGAATGTGAAGGAACCGGACGTGACCAGGCTGGGATAGAGGAACAAGGAACCCTCAACAACTGAAGAAGTTGTAGAACAGCTAAAGGATTTCCGAGCTCTTCCCAAAGCAGCTAGAAGGTGAGATTGAAAACAATCTAGAGCAAGAAAAACCAATGCTACAAAAATATATACACTATAATTAGGGGAAATTAAACAAGATAAATAACGTTGTACAGTTCAATTTGGATATTTGGGTTAAAATATTTCCATTAGGAATGGCCAGATATGGAGACAGTCTAGTGGTACACAGAAAGTACAGTCCACCTACCTCAAGAGGCTATCTGACTGAGCCCTAACAAAATGTCCTAGAACCCAGGGACTTCAAAGAAGACAGTTAAACAATCAGATTCAGAGCCCTCTACCAGGAAGATGGGATGAAGGATGCTGTCGGTATGAGATGTTAACCAGTATGAATTTCATGGATGAGCTTCTGAAGGTCTGATCTATTTGTTCCCTGTGTCCACACATCTTTGGTCCTTCTATGTCCTTTATGGGTCATGACTTCTAAAGAAAGAAATTCTGTTAAGGTCATTGAAGTATATACATTTCATCAGGATTTGTTATGATAATTAAGGTACCGATATTTCTTAATTATGGATTTGTCACTACTAACACTATTTGATGTTTTAATCAGTTTAAACTTAGTTTTAATTGTTTCCATTCAAGGATCCTTAATATCAGGTTAACTCCATTTTGTATAATGAGTAAAGCATTTCTAACATACAATTGTAAATGTCCTTTCAATTATTATAAAGACTTTCAATAAAATCTCCATTGGGTACATATTCTTTAATGCATATATCTCTGACTGTTTTAAATTAGCCACAATTTTAGGCAAATTTCCATTATGATCATATTTGATAATTTATACTATGATTGCTATATAACAACAGAAAAGTGAATGCTTATGTTTTCATTGTCCGTGTTCTCTGGACATCTATAAATAGTTGATATCCCAATAAATAATGTTGAGTCTCACAGCTGTATCCTTGAGACAGATCCTCTGTATGTGGGCTGGCAAAGGATCAGAACACAGGGATGGATTAAGACTGAATGGGCTACAACCAGAATAGCACTCAGCTTCTTAAAGCAAGCTCTGCCTCAGCTTTAGCAGAGTGTGCACAAGGAGGCAGTGATATACAACTCCTGTTCCTTTGCCTTGCTGCCATCAGCCCAGCTAAGAACATTTTTCTGAATCCACATTTACCCTGGATGAAAAGTAAGAGCTGTTGAAGTAGTGGAGCGGTTAGGATTTAATCCTCAGGACAAACATAAGTAAGGAGACTGGGGAGACAAATACAAAAACACAATGTCAGCCAGACAATTGACAAAGCAATCTAGTTGAGCTAATTGTCTCCTGGACACAGTGGCAAAACCCGAAGCTCAGCCATAGGCAAGTGCATGTTGAGCATCACTTCCACGCCTGTGCTCAATGAGCACTTACTACCAGATGTATGAATCAATTAATTAATTTGGTCCTTCTCTTTCAAAGATTTTGCTCTGGCCAATTGTTTGGTTATCTTGTAGGATGTCATTATGAAAGCATGAAAATTGTAGTGTAAATACTCCATGCTTTATCCATCTATTTTCCTCATTGGAACACCAAACGACTGTGAAGGTACAAGTAATGGGTCAAAATGCCCCTCCCCAACTGTCATTAAAGTCTAATCTTCATTATGCTCAATAAAGACCCATATATTTTTTTCACTATGGAAGCCTTGTTACTGACATCTCCTCTTCTTTGACATTTACTATTACAGGGTAAGGACCGCCATTAGCAGGTTCCTGGCATGTTTCTGCCTTCAGGTTTCTGTCTCCCTTGTATTTAGCCCCAGATTAAGTAGTACTAGCAAACATCTGGAGGCTATATTCAACAAATCTGTTCCAAATTAAAGAACATTATTCTTTTTTTTCTCATTTTTCTCTCCTACACAACAGGTAGATTCTCGGGGTGAAAGACCATGCTCATCATTAATTCCACTCACTCATGACCTTCAACCCTTGCTCAAAAACTGAAGAAGAGAAGACTTGCTAGCAACATCTCTACCTTTTAAATACTCATTAATAAGATCTGCTTCAGATACAAGACAATGTCACTAGGATACAGGCTCATGTCACCCTCATGGCTCTCCATGCTTAGCATGTTAGTCAATGGTGAGCAGAGCCCCAAGTCATTGCTTGGCTTTGCAGGGTGCACACAAGAAACAAGAGGTTAGGGAAAATGACTTTCTAATCCCTATCTTTGATGAGCCTTTAAGTCTTCATCCAAATAGGTCACTACCCCCAATTGCTTTCTTCCTTTCATCGGCCAAAATTGCGCCTCAGAAAACTGAGAACAAAACTCTCAAAAACAGCCCTAAGCCTTTTGTGGATCAACCCACTGAAGATTAGCATGTTTTCCACATAAGACGAATAACTTTAAAAGAGACGATTTGCCTACTGACTGAAGAGTTGTGTCTGGCACAAATCACTAAAAAACGCTTGAGAAAGGTGTCACAGATGGTCAGGATTCTCCCCCTTTGGTCTCCTTGCCTCACGTGTGCCTTTCTTTCTTCACCTCCTTCTTTACTACCACTGAGCCCTGAAGTAAGATCAACCGATGGGACAATTCTAGAATGAGATTCTTCTTATCATTTCTGCAGTGTTGTTCCCTAAGGGATATATTCATCATTGAGAAAGCATAGAAAATAAATCAGGACACAGAATTAGCTGGGTTCCTAAGATGCCATATAAAACATTTCAGCTCTGCTTCATTTAACTTTAGATTGTTCACTGCTTCAGTGGATAGTTGATTTTGTAAATTATGCTCCCTAGCCTGTCAATCTTTCCAGAAGCATTCAATTCAGCATCTATTTAAGAGTCCGGGAACACTAAAGAACAGATACAAATATAAAGAAACACTGAAAACTCCAGAAAAAAATACTTAATAATATAAATATCTCTCTATTATAGTTTTGATTCCTTGGAATAGGTTTTTGTAGAACAAGTTGTGACATTCTTTCAAACTCTCTATCTTTAAACAACCACTAAATTCTTCTTTTACTTTCCTGACATTTTAATGCCACCTTTGCTTCCTTGCTTCATTTTTATCTCCCTTTGTCTTAGTCTGGTTTAGTCAGAGTTTTATAGCTGTGAAGAGACATCATGACCACGGCAACTCTTATAAAGGACAACATTTGATTGGGGATGGTTTACAGTGTAGGAGATTTGGTCCATTATAACCAAGACAGAAAGCATGACAACACTTAGGAAGTCACAATGCTGGAATAGGAGCCAGCTGTCCTGGATTCACTTTGTAGACCAGCCTGGCCTTAAACTCACAGAGACCCACCTTCCTCTGCCTCCCAAGTGCTGGGATTAAAGGCATGCGCCACCATGCCCGGCTAGAATTCTCCATCTTAATCTACAAGTAACAGAAGGGAACTGGATTTTTTTTTCCACACTGGGTATACCTTGAGCATTTAAGACCTCAAAGCCACACCGCACAGTGACACACTTCCTCCAAAAGGACCATACCTACCACAACAAGGCCACACCTCCTAATACTGCCACTCCCCTTGGGCCAAGCATTCAAATACATGAGTCTATGGTGGCCATTCTGTTCAAACCACCACACCCCTTTAACAGGTACTCAATTTCTGTATATACTCGGTTATTCCTATTTCTAAGTTTGAGATAACAGGTGACACAATAGACTACTTCCGAACACCTCCACTGAGACACTGGACATGCAACTCCTGCCGCAATAAAAACTAAATTATATGGCTTTCGAAAATTTCTCTTGCAGGCATTGTAAGTGAAATAAATTGGGAATATTGTTATACCCACTTTGGCATATACCGGAAAGATGTTCCACCATACAAGGACATTTGCCCAATAATGTTTATAACAGCTTTACTCGTAATAGCCAGAAGCTAGAAACAACCTAGCTGTCCCTCAAACAAAGATGGATAATAAAGAAACTATGGTACATTTATATGGAATACAACTCAGCTATTAAAAACAAGGAAATCTTGAAATTTGCAGGAAAATGGATAGAACTAGAAATGATCATCCTGAATGAGGTAACCCAGGCCCAGAAAGACACACATGCTATATACTCACTTATAAGTGCATATTAGCTCACCAGAGATGTCCTCTGAAAGACTCCACCCAGCAGGGGATTAGGACCAATGCTAGAACCTGCTGCTGGACTCTAGGTGTGAGTGGTATGGAAAAATGGGGGGATGAAAGGACCCAGAGGGTTCAGAAGCCCCACAGGGAAACCATCAAGGCCAGTGGATCTGGACGGAGGGTGGCGTCTGCAAATGCTTGCACCAACCAAGGGTAGTGCATGCAGTAAACCTAGGCCCCTGTTCAGACCGAGCCAATGGACAGCACATTCTCCATGGTTGTATGGAGAGTGGGGACTGCCTCTGACATGAACTCTGGTGCCCCTGATTTGATCACTTCTCCTTAAAAATGGGGAGTCCTGGCAGCACAGCAAGGAAGGGGAAGCAGGCTATCTGGATGAGACCTGACAGGCTATAACCATAAGGTGGGGGAAGGGGACTCCTTCTGTCAGAGGTCTAGAGGAGGAGAATAGTGCAGAAGAGGGAGGGGAGGGAATAACAATCAGGATGTAATCTGAATATATTATTATAAATTAAAAATAAAACCGTCTACCTAGGGGGCAAAATAAGTTATCACACAGTCTCTGTTTATACAACTCACACTGCATGTGTACTATTTCATTGCTACAAATAGATTTTGGATGGCAAGCAAAAATGTTGATATCACGGAAGCTTGTGATAGGCATAGGTCAAGTTTGCTAGATTTTTTTACATTTTGCCATTATATCAATCCCATAACTTCCCAGAAGTAAAATAACAATTGATTGTGCTTGCTATTTGCTCACTCTATATACTAAACAGCTCATTGTCAAAAAGTATTTGATAGAGACAAAATATGGCAGTAAGTTATACGGTAGTATGTTGGCTTACACTGTGAGACTTTAGTAACATTTAGAGACTAAGTCATCATGTTTTCCACATACTAACTCACCATGTTTTCTACAAAGTCATCATGTCATTCATATAATTCCTCCATGTTTGTGTCTCCCCATTACCCACTTCATGCTCATATTAAATACACTGGTACACAAAATATGAAGATGCTTCCTTGCCTCTGTTCTCTGTTGGACTAGTAGATACAAACATCCCTTTTCTGCCCTCACAGTTCACTTCTCCCTGTAAGTTTTATCCACAATTGCAATTTCAACTAGTACTTAACTACTAATTTGTTCTGAGTTTTCTGATCATATATCTACCTCTCTTCTACGTAATACGTACATATTTTGGGGATCAGCCTATAGTCAGGGAAGCCTGCACTCAACATTTTCTCCTATAAATTTTCTATGCACACAGAAATGATCACAATCCACTTAATGAACCTGGATGGATGCCTCAATATTCTTAAAATTCCACTCATCCAGTCTCCGAACTCATTCCCAACAGACACCAGAAGTGTCCATTTTGGAAATCGTCCAAAAACATCTGTCTTTTAAGCTCTGATTCTCACAAACCTAGTTCAATTCATTAATCTGCATACAAAATGTCTTAGTCTGTTTTTCTGTTATTACATTAAAAAACACTGACTTATAATAGGTTTAAAAGATACAGGTTTATTCAGCTGATACTTCAAGAATTCACAGCTAAGGGTCCACAGCTGATAACAACTTCCTTGATACGGGGACTATGCATAGTCCGGTGATCTTGGTGGAGTAAAGGAGTTCAAAACACAAAACCCAACTTGTCATTTATAACAGACCTATTCGGATAATAATCCATTATCCTACTAGTCAACCCACCTTCTATAGGCCTCAGTGAGCCACACCTCCTAATAGCTCAAACGAATTGTTTACGCTTTAACATGAGTTCAAATCATGAGCTTTGGTGAAAGCTTTTGAAATTGGTATTCCTGTCTCTAGAGATGGCTACGCTCCATGTTCACTCACCAAGAATTTATTGAGCACCTTGTGATGTGTTACGATTTAGGCTGGGAAAATAACACATGCCTTCTTCTCCTCTTCTTCTTCTTCCTCCTCCTCCTCCTCCTCCTCCTCCCCCTCCCCTTCTCCTCTGCGAGCTCAGACTCTAGATCTGGAGGGAAGGCTGCACCCAAGCAAAACTTACATGGAGGATGAACAGAACGGTTCAGGCAAGACCTCACTGAGGATATGCATTTAGAGTAAAAACCAAAGGACAAGGAACGGACATTAAATGCCAGAAAAGTTGGCAGAGATACACCCCAAATGGAGCCTTCAAAGGCACAAGTAGCTTATGGTAGGAGGGTGGATAGCTGGGGAAGAAGAGATGAGTACAAGTGACATCACATATGGGACACTAAAAAAAGTTGTAATCTAAAATGAAACAAAACTAGAAGTCAAGAAAGAGTTTTTTTTAAAAAAAGAAGTAACATGACCTAACTTACAATATGATCTGATTAAGGTTTCCTTCCCAAGTTATCAGAATTGTTTCCCAAGTATTCTTCTGCTTCAAAAAGTTCCTGAATGAAGTTAATCGTGGGACGTGTATTTTCTATGGGTTTGCTCTAGGGAAGGCTGGATTGCCTTCACTGCCCCAGGATAAGCGCTAAGAGCCTTTCTGGACTTTCTGACGTCATCTCTCCTCCTTTCTTCCTGTCATGTCCAACATTCTTACAGGAGCTCTGGTAACTCCAAAATACAGGATTTGGGATGGGATTAGGAATGAGGTGTATTCTCTATTCTTCCCTCTTTGCACATACTCCTGCCTTTTACTACATCGTCTGTAACAATTTCATTGACAAGTATACAAACCCGGAGGACCAGGCCTCTGAAACCTTCCGAAGAAATCAGCCAGGATGAATGGCTTCTTTGGCGTTTTCTCCGTGCCTCCATTGCTCTCTATTGTAACACATCACAACTAGATTAATTTTAGGTCTGTCTCTCCCACTAGAGTTCTAGAGGATCAATAGAGAAAAACAGTAGCTCATCTTGAATATTTTGGGGCCTTATTCATTCACCAGAGCTGGTACTTTATAAATGGCAGTTATAAAGGAGAAAAATAAAATAGTAGACTTGAAGAATGAGATTTTAAAATGAATTTCTTCAGTTGGCCACAAGCATTATTGTCACTAAGTGGTAGAATGCTTGCTCTCTGATACCGTGGGTTCAACCCTCTTTACCACAACAGCAACAGTAATACACACCTGTTTTCACATCTGGAGTACTTTAATTCTGTTAACTTAATCACAGAGTCTAATAAGGTTCTGTTCATTACAAAGTGACAATAACTTGTAATGATTAACTAAAAGGGAAAAAAATCTATTACGGCAAGAAGATTATGTTTGAATTTTTAAAAATCCTCACATGTGTAATAAATTTCTAGCTAATTATGGTTCTGAAAAGTGATTTCACATACTCACCATTCTTAAGCAATCCTGAGGAAACCCTACTGAGGAAAAGTTTTTGACGTAATTGTAGAACTTCAGCTTCTAAAGCTTCAACTTTTGATTTCCATTTGTTGTCCTGCTGGGTCACCAGGGTGGCAAGGTGCTCAGTGTATTCTCTGATGCTTCTGTCCGCTGGTTTTGAATGGATAATTGCCAATGCCACTGCCAGCTTTGACGTTTTCAAATACCATGTCTGAATATCCATCTTCGTTTTTGTCCCTATCGTATGAATAAAAAAAAAAGTTGCAACATTTCCTTTTAACTTTAGAAGTGTGTTTTATTTGAACAAAATCGATCTTTCAGAGTAGTGCTAATTAAAAAGCTTATATTATAAACTGGTTCCAAGTAACAGTAACAAAATTCTCAGGAACTAAAAATTAACATGACATCTGACGGGCTTCCACCGCCTACTTTGGCATGTCTATTGCTGTCCTGGTCAACTCATGTTTAAGTAGTCATAGTAGCGAGACTCTCTGCCTGTGGTTTCTGACATTCCTTGGAAACAATCTCAGAGGCAGCAGCCAGACACAAGGAACTACAGGAATGTAAGGAATATAGAGAGTGGGAGAAACAGTCTTCCCCAGGGAAGGAGAGAACAGCTAGTTATCCAATCTTAATGATCAGCCCTGAAAACATACAGATGAGTAACATTATACAGGCTGAGCAGGCTGTATGTAGCAATATGTATATGTATAAACATGCAACAAGTAAGGAATCGGAGGGCATAGATTAAAAACAGAACAAGGAGGGGTACATGGGAAGGTTTGGAGGGAGAACGGAGAAGGGAAAAATAATGTATTTTATAATCTCAAAAAATTAAAGTGACAAGTACTCTAAAACTAACATTCTCCCTCTCTCTCTCTCTCTCTCTCTCTCTCTCTCTCTCTCTCTCTCTCTCTCTGTGTGTGTGTGTGTGTGTGTGTGTGTGTGTGTCTGTCTGTCTGTGTTCCTGAGTGTCTATATATGTGGAGATGAACATATATGTTTGTGCGTGTACATATGGAACCCAGAAATCAGTGTTGGGTGTCCTCTTTATCAATTTTCCACTTATTTTTTGAGGCAAAGTCCATCTCACTAACCCAAGAATCTTACTCATCAGTTAAACAAGCTACATGGAAGGCCCGGGGATCCTTTTCCCTCTGCCTCCCCAGCAGTAACATTATAGACACATACACACTATCAATGCTGCCTTCTAGATGAGTCATAGAAATCTGAACTAGGATCCTCATGTTTGTTAACTGAACAATCTCCCCAGCTCCTAGTGTTTCACTCTAATTGTGATAAACACGAAACTCTGAATGCAATATGATCCTTACAGCACTACTTTTATATTGAAAATTGGGACTGACAATTGAATAGTTAAGTATATAAGGTCATGATTAAAAACTATTACTTAGTCAACAAAAATTACATATTACTAAAATTTTTATTTGGATGGAAAAGCATTAATGATATACTGACTGAGATACATGAGAACATGGAAATCTATATAGAGTAAAAGCCCCAACTATATAAAAAAAATAGAAACACAAAAACTGTAAATTAGTACTTATGTGCAATTTTAGATTTATAGATTTTTTTCTATTTCATTTGTTTGTTATCCTATTATCAGTGATCATGTATCACATTATATTTAAGTATTAAAGAATATATTTCCAAAATAAGAACAGGGTGACATATTTTGAATCTTTCACCTCTACTGAATAAACACACCAAGGACTATACTAGTGAGATAGAAATGCTAATTAGAATTATAGCCCCACTTATTTTAACATTGGCAACAGCCATCTCACTTGCTGGCTCATCCTCCATCTGCTGTGTCATGAATAGAGCTAAGGGCTCTGACACTAGTTAATCTCAGAGAAGCATCCTGCATGCAGATCAGACACATGGATGATCCTCCCTGAAGAAGTAACCTTGCTTGTATATTTAACAATATTGACACCACACACACACACACACACACACACACACACACACACACACACGAATCTATTTAATATTATTTTTTGATAGAAAAAAACTTATCAAATACAAATGTGTATAGTGGGCAGATAGCCTAGAAAGAAAACACAATTTAGCAAGACAAAAGTGAAGAGTTCCCTGATCATAAAAGCAAGCAAATTCACAAAATCATGCGGAAATAATTAATTAAAGACATTTGATTGACTACATGCTGGGACTTTTAATCTTTGTATGAGATTTGTCTTTAAACAATGCTATTGGTCCTGAGGGGGAAAAAAAAAAGATGAAATTACAACTTGTTTGGTTTGTTTCTAGCTCAGGTTCTGAACATTAATTAGAATTGAATCACAAATGAGCAGAAATGATTTTAATAGAAATCTCTGGTACAGAGTTGTAGACTATAAATCAAACTGAGAACACATACAGACTATAAACTACAAACAATCAGACTGGGTTCCTAGGGTGTGAGAGAGAGAGAGAGAGAGAGCGGGGGAGGAGAGGAGAAGAGGAAAGAGGAAAGAATTGTCTCTTTTTTAAAATTTTAGAGTAGCCATAAATGTATCTGCCCCATAATTTTATGAAAAAAGGAAAGAAGTACAGGCTTCTATGACATATGAAATATATACTTGGCCTTTGACCCCAGAGTTTTATGCAAAGCTACTAACTCCTTAAGATTAGAAATTCTTCAATGCCAGAGTATACTTTTGTTCTAATAAGGTAACTTCTACCATGTTTCCAAATGGGAACTGAGTCCCAGAAAGACCAAACCATAACCAGAGAGTTAGAATTGTCATGACCGACTCCCACCTCAACTTCAAGGAAAGTAGAGACAGACAATTGAGATAATGGGGACTTGTGTTTACTGAATGACACATCGAGCAATAAATAAGGGAAAAAACCTGTAAACAATGGAGAGCAGACAATTTCCAGGCTACTAAGCACATGCAGATGATAGGAGTACGCTGCATACAAAATGAGTATCACTGTTTTGTATATTCCACAACACAGAGACCATTAGAGTCTCTCCCATGAGGGTGTTCCTGACGCGGATCCTTTGTGGCAAACTCTAGGACGCAGATTTCCTTTCTGATTAGTAGATTGTGAAATCCCTTCTTCACATGTACAGAGCACAGGCAATCTGAACACCTTGCTTGCATCAGGCCCCTGAGCTTGTGGTCGTCTTTTTAACTGGTCCAGGGCATCCATGCAGTCTAACATTGTCCTTGGTCACAAAGTTCAGAAATGATCTGAACTGTGGAACATGTCATTGGGATGTGGGGAATTAGAGAATTTGTTGTTGTAACTGAAAAGTACCTTAGCTTCATAACTATATTAAGAAAGCCTTTTAAAATTCAATTTATACGGAAATAATTACAGTAAATAATTAAAATGAACATTTAATGTTCCCCAAGCAAGTCTTTAG
Source organism: Acomys minous (assembly GCF_964271855.1). Lineage (NCBI taxonomy): Eukaryota > Metazoa > Chordata > Mammalia > Rodentia > Muridae > Acomys > Acomys minous. The sequence goes on from NC_140495.1 coordinate 39,034,189, forward strand.
TGTCTTTGAATTCTTAGCAGTTTGAAATATAAAGTTTTATATTTGTGTTATACATTACATTAAATGGAATTTTTCCACTTGGGAGAAGCTTTTATCATAAAAAAATTCTCCACTGAGCTGTGGAATACTAATCTGGTGCATTTCCTATTACCCTTGGATTCTCTACCTGGCAACGAATGCTACTGTCAAAATGGTTTCTGTCACTCTACTAGCGCTCTTTTCCATAATGAACTGTAATACGAGATTAGCAACCAAAACTGCTGAACTATCCACACTGATTTGAAGTATAATCCAAGATTCTGAACTTGCTTAATTTCCAAGAACACTGATGAAAATTCTATTATAATAAAAGCCACAACTCACTCCTCTATGACATTGATGAGAATTTAAAATAGATAATTACAAACAAGAACCAATCTTTAATATGTTCTAAGAATCTACAAAAAGGTTAAGACCTTTTTCCTTGCAGTGTCAGTGTCTGGTTCTTTTGTTCTGAAAGCATATAATTTCTCACAAGCATTATACAGTCCTAAAATTATAAAGGTATGCGTGATGCATGGAACAATTAAGGCTCGATTTCTGCTCTTTGTATGAGCCGGAGAAGAAAACATTTATAAGTCTTCATTCATGCCATATGAAGAAGGGCATCTAACAGTAATTCATAGGGGTTCTGTAGTCAACAAGAAGCATTGTCTATGCCTAGACATTCACGGTTCAGCCAGTCTCAGAGCTAGTCCCATATGGTGGGATTAGCAATATAAGTTACCTGCTTGTTTTGCAATTTAAATTCTTCACATCCTAATTGTAGCCCCTCCCTCATTCCCTCCTGGTCCCGCCGCCCTCCCTCATCTCCTCTCCCTCCCTCCCTTAGTACTTAGGCAGGGGAGCCCTCTTCCCCTAATATCTGACCTCAACCTATCAAGTCTCATCCGTATTAGCTGTAACCTCTTCCTCTATAGCCTGGCATGGCTGTCTTGCCAGGGGGAAGTGATCTAAGTTCGGTGGCCAGAGTGCATGCCTGAAGTAGTCCCTACTCTCCAAGTGTGGGACCCACAAGGAGACTGTGCTACTACATCCAAGGTCTTCATTTCTACCGCAGACAGACAGAATTCTGCCTACAAACAAGGACAAGCTTGGATGCAGGCAGAGTCGATGGCCAAACTCTGCCAAGACAGGGTAAGCAAGTCCTCAATAGTCCCTGCCTCACAAATATGTCTGTCAGATATATTGGGCCAGAAGGCTAAAGAAGATGCTCCAACATTATAGAGAGTTTGGGATGACTATTCAGGTAGAAAACTGTTTCTGTCATCTTTTCATTTGAAAAGCTACTAACCTGTACTCCTGGCATATTCAGATAATCAAGTTTACTCTTTCTCAAGTCTCTGAGGGAGTTGAAGACCAGGTAGCTTAGTTTTACAATGAAGCTTAGTTGTTTAGGGGTTAAGATTTTTTAGGTCTAGATAGGTGTTTTACGTTGATAATGACAATATGTGATGGAGATTGATTTATATTCAGAAATTTAGATGCACCAAGATAGGAAAGATGTCGTCTTCAAGGTTGTCAAATACGAATAGCCAAAACACTAAGAAAGTAACATTGAAATAATTGCTGATTGTGTCATGGTTCTTCTTGCCATAGGTAATCTATCATATATATGTGCAATAATATAAATGTATAACTACAAAAATAAAATAATTTAAAAATTTATTATATGAAAATATCAGAGAACTAATAAAAATAATACATTAATTAAAGATAAAATTATTTTAAATATAAAATATTCATCTCACCACATACACAAAATTGCATCAAAGTGTATTCAATATTTAAATGTAAAAGCTAAAATTATAAACATACTAGAAAAAAACATATACAAATGATTTTTTACATTACCATTGAGTTTTCCAGTATGATTACAGAACACAGGCCAAAAAAAAAAACTTTAGTAGAAAAATAGGACTGTACCATGTTAAAATTATCTGTATAGCCAAAGCAACAATCAACAAAAAAATATAAATATATGTATTGGGAAAATACATCTGATAATCCACTGAATGTGTCAAATATAAAAGAACTCACTTTACTAGAAAGAAAACAACCCATATAAAAATGGGCAGAGACTGAATAGACATTTGTCAGAAGAAAATATAAATATAGCTAATCAGGTATATGATGAAATGCTGTACATTATAAGTCATCAGATAAATGTACGCTATAAACACAATGAGACATCACTTCATGCCTAGGAGAAGTTGTATCCAGAAGACAGTAGTCTATGCAGGTGTAGCTCTGTGCTAGAGAATCCATTTTACCCTTAGCTACATCCTAAGTACTGGCGGGGTCGGGTGTGGGGGACATAAAGAGAAAAGGAGACAAAGGGAGGGAAGAAAAAAAGGAAGGAAGAAAGGGAGGTAAGAGGGAGGGGGGAAGGAAGGGAAAGAAATGAAGGAATGAAAAAGAAAAAAGAAAGAGAAAGAGAAGACAAACTTCAAGTGTCAAAAAACAGAAGATGCTTGCCTGTTAAATGAATGAGAAAGAAATTTATTATGTATGCATGTATTATGGAATAATATTAAGTCTCAGAAAAGAAAGAAACTGCCATTTGAGAAAGCATGGATGAACCTGAAATGCATTATTGTAAATGAAATAACCCAGGACAAAAATGCAAATGTGATATCATTTTGATCAAAGGAAAAAAAAAAAAAAGAAAGAAGGAGAGATAGGAAAAGAAGAGAAATATAAAATAAATCAACAGTAAAACACTCAAACATATAGAAGCAGAGAATAGAATGGCTATTAATGGGGACTGATGAGATGCTAATTAAAAAGAAACCAAGTTTCCCTAAGGGTGAAAAAACTGAGGATTTACAAATATCATTGGGATTATCATTAATAACAGTATAAACTTAAAAGTTGCTGTGATAGATCTTAAGTATTTCTTGGCACAAAACTCAATATAGTAACTGGTTTGATTTATTTATTTTCCATTAAATGCATGTCAAAATATTTCAATGTACACTACATATATATGAGCATTAATTATAAGTTCAAGTTTCAAATATGGGATATTCATTCATTATGAGAGTTATAAAAATAAATAGAAGTGAACTTCAGAAATGGAAAATGGAAGAAAGGTTTAGAATGAAGCTGCCCAGTTTTATTACAGTCTTCTCATGCCTGCATCATTCACTACCTCAATACATAGCAGAATCACAGCTATTCATACATAGTGTTAAGTCACAGGTAACCTCTAAAGGAGAAAGATTTTATCTGCTGTGAGTTCTAAAACTTGACTCTCCAATAAAACAATTAGAAGACAGTGATAAAGCATGTCTTAAATCACTGGGATGAACATAATCAGACGACGTAAAAACAGGAAAAGAAATACCTATGAACCAGGAGAGGAAAATAGGCACTTATCAAATATCAAAGTTGGGTCAGCATAGCACAGGGAATACCAGTCATTACGAGAATTTTAAAAATAGTTAGTTCACTAAAGTTTAGATAATGTCACAATTTAATATTTGCATTAGATCCAGCTGACAAATTTCCTAATTATTGTTATAGTTTCAGCACAAAGTTACTATGAAGTATTCAGCAGATTAGCATCATGGGAAGTCTTACATAAGAGGATCAGGAGTCACTCAAGATTTCAACGCTGTCTACTTTAATTATTAAGGCAGCTTTAAAAACCTTTTTAGTGGAGTCTTGGTGATGAGAGGCTGGTAAAGATAAAACAACAGCACTTCAGTTTTCTTTTTTCTTTCTTTCTATTTCTGTTCCAGTCCCATCAAAACAAACCAATATATATATATATATATATATATATATATATATATATATATATATATATATATATACGCACACATACATAACACATTACCTAATCATAGACTTTGTCTAAAAGCCTCCTGATACTGGTTTTGTTTTTTATGCCCTCACTTTCTCCTTCAAATTCCTTCTTTGTCATAGTGTGTATTTTCTTTGAACTTTTGTAGAAACACACATGGAAAAGATGTCTCACAGACACTTTATAAATTTCTAAAAAGCACACTGCTTAGACACCAAATCATATACCATATCACTAAAGATCCTCATAGACCCATAAAAGGAAACAGGTTCAGAGGGTTGATACTTACATGAATTTGATAAAATAGTTTAGAAGAATTATTAGTGCCTCTCAAGTGCACTGCCATTTCATAAGATGAAATAGGTATAATCCTGAAAATATAACCAATATATAAACCCACCTTAATTGTAAGGTATATTAAACATCTGAGAAATGACATGAAATATAGTTATGTAGCTACATAACTGTATAACCCAAGCACACAAACCACACAAATTTGTATTATTTCAAAGCTATATTCTAGATCTGACAAAAACTACACATCATAAAATGATGAGACTCTGCAGAACACAGACTAAAGAAACAGCCAGGGGAAGTGGCAGAGCACTTCCCCAGCACCAGGAGAGATAGGCAGTGGTTCCAAAGGAGCAGCTAAGCCCGGTCTTCAGCTTTAAAGGATTAAGGACTAGAGGGATGATGGAAAGCCAAGTCTCCAGCAGTGTACAAGTGTGGCCAATTCCAAATAAGGTCCATTTTATAAATCCTGTATTACTAAAAAGAAACAAACAAACAAAAAACATAAACAAAAAGTTCTATTATTGTGACACCTACTTTAACTTTATTTCTGTATAATCTGGGGATATGAACTCAAGATAAACAGTAGGAACCATACAGAAACATTTCACTTAGTACTCATTTTAACTCTGAAAATATGGTCTGCTCCTCTGAAAGTTCAGGAAGACAACTACCAATTCCTGCTAGCAACTGACAGTGTTTTATGGCCTCTTTTGGGCCTTCATTTTTCTAGGACAATCTAATGCCTTTTCCCTTCATGGGTTCATATGTTAAACCAAGCTAAATGACAACTCTGGTTTCACGACCCTAAGAAGCAGAAATGTAAACATTAAACATCCATATATGTTAATTGCTACACCACTCACCAAAGCTAAGAAGTAGAAACTTGCCTAGCTGTCTATCAACAGCAAATGAACAAAGAAAATATGCACACCCACATAACTACACACATCTAAGCACACACACACACACATATACACACACACACACACACACAAATGTGTATACTACAGGCACAAATGGATTTTTTTCTGGCTGTAAAAGAAAAGGGAACGATGATATTTCATGTAAAGGGTTAGAAATAAATTAGATTTAGAAAGATACTGATATTTTCTCATATTCAATGCTAGACTTAAATGTATACATGTGTGTGCACATTCATGCACGTGCAGGCATCTGTGGCTAAGAGCATGGTCCTGAAAGAAAAGTAAAAGAAACCATGAGAGGGGTGAGGTCTTGAGAAAGGGGGGAGACAGAGGGAAAAACAGTAAGAAAATGTGTGTACCACAAAAGCAGAGCAATGGGCTGGACAGAGTGGAGAAGGAGAGGGCAGCCAGAGGCAGGGAGAGGGACAGAGGGGGGACAGAGGGAGGAGAGCCGATTCTAACCATGTACAATGGCATTAGTATTTGTGTCACACTATTTTACATTAATGGGCTTACTACTTTTGCGTGATACATAACTGATTTTTAAAGAGGAAAACATGCTCCAAGCACAGAAAAGAGGGAAATGAAGTTATGCACAATCTATGCTAATAAAGTTGAAAACTTAATATCAAGTGAATAAATGTTGTACAAAATATATTAAAACTGACTAACAGAAACAAAACATTTCAGTCTGCACCAGCTAAAACATTAAAAACATTGCCACGCTCAAAGATCGAATGTCCTCGCAATTCTGCAGCTGAACTATAACAAAACAGTAAGAAGCAACTGTCAAACATTTACCCTAAAGTTCTCAAAAGTATAAGGAATAAAATACATCTTAACATTAAAAAAACAAAAGAGCACATCTATTATATTTACTTAACAATGCTGTAAAACCACAAATGAAAAGAGTCTAATATAAATCATAAACTGAGATTCAAAAAGTCATTTAGAAACTATTAGAAAATCAAAACCATCATCACAAAGTTTTCTTCATAAATATAGGATTAGCTTAATACTCCAAAATCAGTACTACAGTTTAAAATAATAACAAAATAATTTTAAAATCAACCTATCATAAAACCTTCAAATCTCTGAGACTCATATATCAAAACATTTTCTTGGTACAAACACACACAGAATCATTTAGAAGGAAAGAAAAATGGCTCTGAAGCCACACCCTTTGCAGTAACAGGCATCGAAAAGAAGCAGAAACACTGATGAAAGCAGTAACAGTTGTCTACTCTGCATTTCTGCTGGTAATAACATAATCAAAGAGATAAGAACATAAGTATTACAAAGGATTAAAATTATCTTTAAAAAATCCTTATCAATATTGATGTGATTGTCTCTGAAAAAACTAATGAATCTTAAGGCCTTCAGAATTTTTGAGGAAATATATTAAGGCTACAAGATAATTAAGAAAAAATCAACTTCCTTATATATGCAAATCTTAATAAAATAACTTAGAATAAACTTAGAATAAATAAGTGTGATAAAGTTCCAAATCAAGTAAGAAGTTCTTTAGTCATGGCTTAGAAAACATATTGGTGAGATATAAAATCTATACCTATACACATAATTTTAACCAAAATTCCAGTCAACATCACTATAGAATTAATAAACCAATTCCAAACTTAAATCAAGGGTAGACATCACAGTATATGCCTATACTCCAATCGCTTGGAAGTCAGAGGCAGGAAACTCACTACAAGTTCAAAGTCAGCCTAGTTTACATTGAGAGTTCCAGGACATCCAGGGCTTCATAGTGAGACCCTGTCTCAAAAACAATTAAGAAAATATATTGGTTGGGCATGGTAGTGCACGCCTTTAATCCTAGCACTCAGGAGGCAGAGGCAGGCAGATTGCTGTGAGTTCAAGGCCAGCCTGGTCTACAAAGCAAGTCTAGGACAGCCAAGTCTACACATAGAAAAACTGTCTCGAAAGACCAAAAAGAAAAAAAGAAAAAGAAAAAAGAGAAGAAACTAGATGTGTGTGGAGAGCTGTGAGGTGCTGCGCCTTAACAAGGCGCAGGTTTCCGCCATCCCGACGGCGAGCGCTCGCTAAGATAAACAAGTCCTTATATGGCAAAAGGCTGTGCAAGGGTAACTGGTGATCTGATGACGTGCAGTCCTGCTCTGACGCGGACCTATGAGGAGGTGACACCTGGCATGAGCTGATTGGCCCTTGAGTTGTACTTAAGCTTGGCCCTTCCCTTCTTCGGGGCCATTCCCACTGAGCTAAATCCTGAGTAAAGATCTCAAGAAGAAGTCTGGTTGTTGGTGTCTTATTTCCGCTGGACGGTGCGGCGCCGACAGATGGACACACTGGCACATGCCTTTAATCCCAGCATTTAGGAGGCAAAGAAAGGCAGAGCTTTGTGAGTTTGAGGCCACCCCGGTATACATACTGAGTTTCAGGACAGCCAGAGCTACATAGTAAAATTCTGTCTCAAAAAATAAATAATAAACTGGCATAGTGGTGCAGCACTGAGGAGGCAGAAGCAAGAAGATCTCTGTGAGTTCAAGGCCAGCCTGGTCTATACAGAAAGTCCAGAACATCTAAGGCTACAAATGGAAATCCTGTTTCAAAAAACAAACAAACAAACAAAAAACAAAGAAAAAACAATAAATTAATTAAAAACAAAGTTCTATCAAAATAAAATATGTAATAGCCAAACTAATATGAAAATATCAACATTGGGAAACTCAAATAACTTAAAAAGAAACTTTAGACACACACACATTTTAAATTAGGCACCACTGACTATAATAGTAAAATACAGACAGAATAAACAGCCCGGTGGGATAAAGCACAGATTTCAGAAACAAGCTTACTATAAAGAATGATCTATATATAAAGAGAGAGATGAATGCTTAATAAATTCACTAGTATTCAGAATTGTGTGTCAGTGTCTTGAGCAATAGATTCCTTACCCAAAACGTCTTATCTAAATAAAATATCTAATTTGAATAGTAAATTTATGTATATAATACTAATGGTAGCACAGTAAATGTTGCCTTGTAGTAATTAAGTAATCCTAAGCAATATTTTAATTGGATGTGACAGGACAATTTTGACTCTTCAGTTTAAAAAATGATCATTACTAATATTTTTATCTTAAGTATTTGAAATGCTTTGTAGAACATATTTAACTCAAGTTGTATTTCGACATTATGGAAGTCTTTTAAAATCAAAACAGAACATAAATGATAGTAGAGAAAATGATAAATATCACCTCATTAAACTGTCAAACTTTTGCTGGGCTTAGTGGCACCTGCCTGCAATCCCAGCAGCACTTGGGAGGCAGAGGGAGACTGATCTCTGTGACTTCCAGGCTGGCCTGGTCTACAAAGTGAGTCAAGGACACCCAAGGTGACACAGAGAAACACTGTCTCAACAAAACCAAAACAAAAAAAAAGTCAAACTTTTGTTCACTGAGTGACCATAAAACCAAAAATAAATAAATAAATAAATAAATAAATAAATGAAAAGAAAAGAAAGGAGAAGCCATGGCCTAGCTAAATACATTCTCAATACTTAGATTTAAATAAATGATTAATATTTATAATATCAAAAGGATACCTGTAAGTCAATAGGGAAATTAAAACATATTAAAACAGGTAGGCACTACATGAGAAAAAGCTATTCATAAAAATAGTACGTGAACACAGAAAAGACAGACATATAGTTGATAGAGAAAAGTTCATGTGTTTTCACTTAGTTGTATATAACAAAAATTATCCATAACCTAAATATTTACTAATATGTATATGATTATATATAAACAAATTGATATATTTAGATGAATAAATTTAAGTTGTGAAAAATAAATGAAATAGAACTACACATTAAAATAAGTGAATTTTGATTTTAAAAAGTCATCAAATGCAGCATTATGAAATTAATATAAAGAACTTTATTGTCTTTTTTGTTTTGCATTTTTGAGACATGGTCCCTCTGTGTAGCCTTGGCTGTCCTAGAATTGCTTTGTAGACCAGGCTGTCCCCAAATTCACAGTGATCCGCCTGCCTCTGAACTTTATTGACTTTAAATACAATCATATGCAAAACATAAATGAAAGTGTAGGTGATAAAAATTCAAATTTAAAATACACAGATGACTCTTAAGCTCATTGCATGGCCCAGCACCTTGACCTCGGGACCTGCCTACCTCTACAATAGGTAGACTATACACTCCAGGCTGAGAAGAAAACAAGGAAAAGTGTTCGGGCTGGATCACAATGGGACAGTGTTTTCCCACGAAGAGGAAATGCTTCCTTTAGCATCTACTGGGCTGGATTAGAACATATGAACTACATGGATTTGTTTTTCAGATTCCTAAGACCTCTCAGGACTCACTCTGCCACATATTTGCTGATAATACATTAGAAAGGTAGTATTTCTGATGTGAGCGAGTTACCACATCAAAAGTATACACACGTTTGAACCTTTTTAAAAAGTATTTTCAAAGGCCTTTAAACATAAAGAAGATAAAAAAAAAATCCTTACCGGAACCTACACACCAAAACCCACAACATGCTATGGTAGAAAGCTGAAAGCATAAGGTGTAGTTGGCCTCTTCTGGGCAGCTTTCTCTAACAGGATAACTCCAGTGCTGCCCCCGACCCCAGTGTTGCTGGAGTATACAACACCATTTTAAGATCATAAACAATTACCATCAGCATTATCTTTCTGTCCAGTAGCATTAACCTCTTTGGGGTGAAGACTACCTGAACACCCAGAAATTGTATGTAGGAAGATATACCCAACTAAACCAGATAGAAGGTCTGAGCCACAGAACTCAAACTGTGTTGTACATGCTGAGTCAGCTCTTCAGATGTCTCAGAGAAATCTCTGCAGCTCCCATAACACAGTATATTAAACAAACATATTTATATGTTTTATGGAAAAGTATTTATATATAAATGTATATTTTATTATATATTTAATACTTTTTATAGCTATTATATTATTTATTATATACTATGCTTAATTATTTATATATTTATATATTGTATAATGTATATATTTTATATGTAATATATATATATATATATAATAGTTTCAATAATCTTATGGATTGTTTCTAAATCAACAATAACTCATGATTATTGAAAGCATTAGTTGCCAAGCTAAAGGATGTGAGTCAAATCAGAGACCATATGGTAGAAGGACAGAACTCCCTTGAGTTGCTATCTGATGTGACACCTGTGCTGTGTTGTGTGTATGGATGCACAGAGATATATATACATAAAATGAAGGCTTTAAGTTACACTGACAGCTGGCATCTGCAGCATCAGCAGCATTGACAGTGCTCTCCCTACTACTGTCAGAGCCACACTATGATGCTACTTTTTATCTGGGAAAGAGAAAGCTATCTGAGAAGTTTCTTAACTATGCAGTTTCTTACTTTTGCTCTTCTTTCTTTATCCATTTAGCCATTATGGTAACCAGTCCTCCCTACCCCTTAACACCAATCAGTGAACCCAAATCTAAATCACAGCTCTTTGTGTAATACAAGGAACAGTTACTCACATTTGTTCCCAAATGTTCACTCCCAAGCAATGGTATCTGTTAGCTTAACAAATGCTTCAGTCGCGATTGTTGTGATTAAGATTTATACTGAAATTATATTCCCAGTGAAATAATTTTAATTCGAATATACTTCACAAAAAAATCACAAGATATTTTATACATACATCATAAATATATACTATCCTAAAATATATATCACTCCCTTTCAGATAGAAAATGGAATGTAAATATAGAACACATCCTCTGGTCATCTTCTGCCTTGCCAGATGTATCTGCAAAGCATTAATGATGATAGATTCACAACATACTGCTGAAAGCCCCCTTGTTATTATAACATTTCCAAACACATTAAAAAATAACTTTAAGCAGCCACAAGTGTTTTACAGCACTTTGACCAATGACGATTCAGCAGATTTAAAATCAGAATGGCCTGACACAGCACTAACAACTGGCAGCATCATTTGATCTCTGTAGATGTATAAACATTCAATAACAATAACAACACGTGTCAATAACTCACAGGTCTAGAGTCAACTATCAAAGCATGGAAAGTATAGCTGTCTCTTATTTTCCAACTGCATCTCAAGACACCTTTTGTCTACAAAGAAATTCTTTGCTCTTCACTCTGCCAATAGATAGATAACCTGTTACAGTGAGATGTTCTGCTAACTTTAGTTGGCTTCTTCCATTAAGGCCAGGCACTCAGCAATCTGCTGTGCATGACAAAACAGCAATCTGTTAGGAACCTGTCCTTTCTCTCACTGACCATATCCTATATTCACCTTATGGAAATAAACAAGGTTTTCTCAGGACTCAAGGAGTGTTTCCTAAACTCTACCGACCGGGAAAAAGATAGTCTAGCGCCCCCAAAAACAGTGGTTTTCAAACTGTGGGTAGTGACTCCTCTGTGGGGATCAAATGTCCCCGTTCACGGGGCTTACCTAAGATCATCAAAAATACAGATACTTGTATTATGATTCATAACAATAGAAAACAACTATCATTATGAAGTAACAACAAAAATAATTTTATGGTTAGAGGTCATCACAATATGAAGAACTGTATTAAAAGGTTCCAGCATTTGGGAAGTTGAGAACCACTTCCCTGGAGTCTACACTTCAACAAATCCATCTATTGTCACCTGTCTTCAGTTACTGGGTGCCCCCAAAAAACATTAATGAAGAAATATCCTACTATATGAGGCTGTGATCACTTTCAGGGACAAAAAACAAAACAAAACAGACAACAGTAACAAAAACCAAACAAACATGTACGACACACTGTCAGTCAAAACAACAAGATGAAAAGCTACAAATGGGGTAATAATTTTTTTTTAAAGTCAGCATACATTTACCCACAGAAAGGATGACTTTGGGCTTCTAAAAGATAAACCAACGCTAAAGTTCATTCTCATCATAACCTGTATGGTAGAATTTTACTGTTTAATACTCAACACCAGAAAATGTGAGACAGGCAAAGATTTTGTCAGACAACATTCCTGGGTCAAAGGGAAATTCACTGACCAATAAGTGTCTGAAATTGAAAGATGAAAAGAAAAAGTAATAGTTTCCGGTTGTACATTTTCTTCTGCTAAGAAGGCGGGGAAGGCTGGCAAGATGGCAGATAAAGGAACTTGCCATGCAAGTCTGGCAGCCTGAACTCAGTGCCTGGAAATATATAAACGCGAGCAGAGAGAACAGACTATACAAAGCTGTCCTCTGACCTACACACAGAGAGACACATATTAATAACAATACCGATATATTTCTATTACTATTAATTTGAAAACTTAGAATGTGAGCAGCATCTCTCTTTGAGCTCTTTGGTGTGCACAGCATCCTGAAATGTAAGTGTGACGGCAATGCATTGATTCACTTAACGCATGCCTGTTGGCCGCACACTGCAGCCTCAAGCCCTTGAAGACTGTGGCAGTGACGGAAACAGGTAGACCACTTAGTGCTTTCATCCAAACAGGAGGAGTCACTAGGAAAATAAGCAAATTGTACATAATGAATGGCGAGACAAAAACTGTCCCAATTTTAACGAGTCATCAGAAATGACCTCAATTGACAGATGAATTCCTAGCAGAGATGCAAAAAGACGCTCAACTGATAAGGAAGAACATGGACATGCGTACCTAAGAGAGGGTAGCGGAATCGTAGTGGCTGAGATTTAAGCAATGATGTCCCAAGCACGGCTGGATTTTCCTCCCTAAGAATGCTACATCTAGACGTCCCTTAAGGGAACAATAGATAAACTGTGGTGCAGTTACACAGTGGAATACTACACAGCCATTAGGAATAAGGAAATCATGAACTCTGCAGGCAAATGGGTGGAAGTAGAAAAGATCATCCTGAGTGAGGTGAACCAGACCCACAAAGACACATAAGAAATGTACTCACTTACAAGCAGATTTTAGCCATTTAGTACAGGATAAACACACCAGAATGCACAGACCCAAAGAAGATAAGTAACAAGGAAGATCCAAGGGAGGATGCTTAAATCTCACTCAGAAGGGGAAATAGAACAGACAGAGGTAGCGGTTAAAGAGAGAGAACAAGGTAGGAAAGGGAACGCAGAGAGAAATAAGGATGGAGATCAGACCTGGGGAGAACAGGGGTGAGAGGACAGAAGGCATGCAGAGAAATGAGAATCTGTGGGTGGGGCATCTCTGGACAAGCTGGAGACCTAAAGCATAACAGTCCTCTAGGAGAATATACAGGGGACTATAGCTGAGACTCCTAGTAGCAGGGGGCCACAGAAACTCTAGAGGACACCATCTAACTAGACAAGACTCCCAGTAGTAGGAGGAGCATTACCATCCCACCCACAAACATTTTGACCCAAGACTGACGGTGGGGTGCCTATTAGACATGCAGGGATAAAGATAGAACAGATAGGACAGAGAATGAGGGAATGTCCAACTAATGGCTGGCCCAACCCAAGACCCACCCCGCGGAAGAGAGCCAAGCCCTGACACCATTAACAATACTCTGCTACACCTGCAAACAGAAGCCTATTACAGCTGTCCTCCGAGAGGCTCCACCCAGCAGTGTTTCAAAACAGATGCTGAGATTCACAGCCAAACATCGGGCAATGCATAGGGAATCTAGCGGAAAAGTATGTGGGCAAGGGGGAGGATAAAAAGACCTACAGGTGACAAGAGCTCCATGACCAACAGAGCCAACTAATCGGAGCCTAGATGAGCCTGTGGTGTCTGAAGCCCCAATCAAGGACCATGCATAGACTGGACATAGGTCATCTACATAGATAGTGCCAACGGGCAGCTCAGGCTTCATGTGGGCCCACCAGTGAGGGAAGTGGGGTTGTCTCTGACATGGACTTCACTGTCTGGCTTTTTTTAACCCTTTCCTTCTGGTTGGACCTTGCCAGGCCACAGAGGAAGAGGATGAACTCGCTCTTGATGCGACTTGATTGGGTAGGAGGGGCTCCACTTTTTGGAGAAATAGACAATGGGGAATGGGAGAGTGAGACTGGGAGGAGAGAAGGGAGGAGGCTATGAGTAGGGTATAAAGTGAATACATAAATGAATTAATTTTTAAAAAAATGTTGCACCCAAGCCAGCCGTAGTGGTGCACACCTGTAATCCCAGCACTTTGGAGGCCAAGGCAAAAGCAGATTTCTGTGAGTTCGAGGCCAGCCTTGTCTACAAAGCAAGTCCAAGACAGCCAAGGCTACACAGAGAAACCCTGTCTGAAACAAACAAACAAGGAAAACAGAGAGAGAGAGAGAGAGAGAGAGAGAGAGAGAGAGAGAGAGAGAGAAGAGAGGGTAGAATGAAAGAGAAGGAGGGAAAGAAAGAAAGAAAGAAAGAAAGAAAGAAAGAAAGAAAGAAAGAAAGAAAAGAAAAGAAAAGAAAAGAGTGCTACACCCAGATGGAGCTGCCAGCAACTCAGGTGTGTCCTTGGAAAGCTGCCAGGCAAAAGGAAAAGGACAGGCATTCTGGATTTTTCCAGAAGCAGCTAGAACCAACAGGTGGAAATTACAAGGAGACAAATTTCCAATAACCAGACAAATAAGCTATCTACTGATAAGAGCTGCCCAATAATAGACTGTGCAGTCTTGTGACGTTATGAAATTCCAATTACAGGTATCACTCAAGCAGAAACTGAGCAGCCATCCGCCTGAGATGGGGACAGATTTCAGCAATGCTCATGAAAGCCATACAGTTTGACCACCGTCTTTTCCAATTCTGAATCTGTAATTACAGAAGCATCCAACAAGTGCTACACGACAGTGAAAAGTTCCAGCTGTGAAGGCCAAGACTGCGGTTAATGTGCAGGCTCTGCCACTCAAAACATGTGTTTGCTTGGTCTCCACAAGCCTGCTGGCTTCTAAAAAACTAAAGCAAATGATAGACGCTACCATACATTTCTGAGGAATATTGAGCAAGAAAACTCCCACAGAAGAGTTGATACAGCACCTCGCTCATCGGAGGCATGTTAATGGATCAGTTACAATATGGATTTGTGTATCTAAGAGATAAATATATATATACACATATAAAATATATACATGATGGGGTTTAATTAATTTCTCTCTACTTTTAGTTTTTTGCTCAGCACCAAAAAGAGTAAGATGCTCTAAAACTGAACTCTTTCAGCATAATTATAATATAGTATAGACACATGGTGATACTAAAATTGCAGAAATAAGAAACATCTATAAATATTTTTCTCAAATTTAGTCATATTGCAGTTATCTCCAACACAAGATAATTTTTACATTATATTTTAAAAGTTTGAGCCACCTTTTGAAACTTATGAAAAATCAGTATAGTCGTCTAAGCTTTTGTAAAATTTAGTTATTATATGTCTTTGTGTGTGTATCTGTGTGTGTGTGTGCATGTGTGCATGCATGCGTGTGTGTGCAGGCTCACATATGCCATGGCACACTGGTGGAGGTAATAGGACAACACTGTGGAGCCAGTGCGCCTTCTACCTTTAGATGGGTCTTAGGGATGGAGCTAAGGTCATCGGGGTCATGCAGCAACCAGCTGAACAATTTTACAGAATGCATGATTTATTGGGACAATTGCTAACATTTGAGACCCTGACACACACCTATAGTCCGAGCATTGGGCAAGCAGAGACAGGAGAATCCCTGGGAGTTTACTGGTCAGCCAGTCCAGCCAAATTGGCAAGCTCAAAGTTCACTAAGAGACCCTATCTACAAAAATAAAATAAAATAATAATAAAACAAAATAAAAACTGGACAGTGAATGAAGATCACTGGCCTCCACATGCTTATGCAACCATGTGTGCATGTATGTGTGACACACACACACACACACACACACACACACACACACAAATATAATACTTAATAATACCAATTTCTATCTTGAAACCTGGACAATATTTTAACCAAGCAATAGGCTAATGCACTATGATTTTGGCGGGGGGGGGGGGCGCGGTTCGTCTTTTCAAATTCATCAGCAAGCTCATTAAAATTGATCTTATTGCATAGTTATGCTAAAGAGGTGCTATAGTGACACTTTTTCAAAAATCACACACTAGGAAATAAATATACAGTTTGGGTCCACCACCTTTAATCTTTTTATACTGGGTACCAAGTGAACATCGTAAATTAGCATCTGGGCCACAAATAACTATTTGAGTATATTTCAGGTATAATAAAATGTAACTCCAAAACCATGCTGTATATGCCATGAACTCTCAAGAGCTTCACTTCAGAAGGATGGTCTAGTATGCTAACTAATGACAGAATTAGAAATCCAGCACAGACACAAACGATACTGAAAATCTGATTACCGAAGCACCAATGTTTGGAAATTCCTTCTCTATGCCCTGCCCTCTCTTCTTATTCCCAAGTCTGCACTTGGTTGCAAAACAGCATAAAGTTCACTTTCCTACATCACTCTCCAAGGATTTGAATAGAGCAATCAAGCTCTCCCAGTGCGGTTTCCGCAGCCATCTCTCCCAACACCACAGCCTCCCTTCATCATGCCTGCCTCCTCTGATGAGTCTCTGATTGGGAAAAAAAAAATCATATCCAGTGACATCCAGTACCAAATCTACAATTTAGTGATGAATATAATCAGCTACAACTCTTGAACTTTTTCTCAATCCCATCCAAGATGATATTAAGCCATAGGTCATCCTCGGTAATAGTTGGGGAACTAAAGGAAAATAAGATTGGGAAAATGAGACCTTGAATGTCAGTTGGCAAAATGTGAACTTGCTACACTAGCTAGCTAGCAGATAGCTTAGCCTTCTGAGCAGAAAAGAGAAATAATCTAAGAAGAAGTGCATTCTGCTTAGTAAGAAAAATTGCAGAGATGCTGACACTAGAAAGTAAAAGAATCTAGAAGGAGAACCAGGCGCAAACAGCAAAAGTGTGCACAAAAAATGCTAGAAGCCCGGGAAGGTTGCTACCAGACTGGGCGGGACAAGTAGAGAAAGGTTCTTCTGTGTCCATGAGGTGACACACCCCAGTCAGAAGCACATACTAAAAGTATCAGAAAGTAAAAAAGAGTTCAAAATAATGCTGATAAAATATTTACTCACACAGCTTGAGCTTTTTATTTTTCCATAATTCTTCACTGAACCTTAGGGGTTTTTTTTTAATCAGTGAGTAGTAAAACAGGAGGGAGACATATTCATAAGTGAAAAACTTCATTTCCCAACCATGTCCTATAAATCAGTTCCTACTTTGATTTTATGCAGCATCCGTCTTTTTTAGGACAGCCTGGGAAACCTGTTTTTTGTCTGGTATTTACCATCCTTTCAACAGTGACCTATGATGAAATCCACTCTCCGAACCAGAGCTCCAATTACATTGGGCCCACTTGTATTCACATAGCTTTGAAACTAACTAGCATATTTGTTTTAGGAAATTTATTTTGATGATGAGCTTATCAGAAAATTATTTTTGTTACATAGTTGCAATAGCTATGACTAATCATTAGATTAATGGATGAAAGTCATGAATGTTTTAAAAGACAAAGCTTGCATTATAATGGATTATTTAAGATATAGCCATCAGACAAATACAATTTGGGGAAGCAGTAATCTTTTCAGAACTACATTAAATATTCTGCACATTGTTATAAAAAAGCAGAATATTAAACAATTTTATATTGTCAGTAAGCATTCATAATTAATGATTAGTTGTGTCAGACACTAGAGACCCAGAAGTCCCTTCCCTCTGGACTTTTAATGTGGTGAGGAGACAGTAGAAATAGAAGAATAAGAAAATTAACAAATTGCGAACAAACATGAATGACAAGCCTATATACAAAGTGTGAAGAAAGAAAAGTAAGTTTATCCGTCCATTGTTCTGAGACAAAACAAACAATCATTGTTGTGGGGTGTGAAATAGTAAGATTTTTTGTTTGGTTTTTCATTTTGCAAAAAGAAAACTTAGGAATTTGTGTAAGCAAAGGGAAAAATACAGGAAAAGAAGCAGACTTTGAAATATACTAAAGATAAGAATGTTACATCAAGCATCAAAATTAGTTTTTAATAGGCTTTTTTATTATTCTATTTACTCCAAATAAACTAAAGCATGTGTCAAATATGAGAGGGTTTATTTTCCTGAGTTCTGCCATGGTGAATATAATCTAATCAAAAATGAAATAAGAAATGAACTCACTGAATAAATAAGAAGGAAGAATTGGAGAAGCTAAGAAGTATACAAGAGGCCTGTTAAAAAATAAATTGGACTTTCATAATAAAAACCACCTAAATTTAATGCCTTGCTTAAGGATTCACTTCTAAACATCCTTGCAGTCATTTTGATAGTCAACCAAAAGGATGAAAATTTTATATATATTTTGTTAAAGTCACAGGACTTAAGGTGTATAGTAATGGACATAGTGGAGAATTGAAGTCCAGAAAAAAAAATAGAGTCAAAAAAGCAAAAACAGAAACCAAAAACAGAACATGTCAACAGAGGTGTGGTGATGTTTATTATATAAATTTTACATGCAAATAAAGTTTAGTAAAATATTTGAAATACCGTTCCCTAAAATAATAAAATTATAAGTATCATACCTTATTATTTTAAGTAAAAACAAACAAAAATGATTAATAAATACTATAATTTTTAAGTTTATCTCATTGACTGAAAGCCTTTAAATATAGTCTTTAATTATAGCTAAGTCTGTGATAGAAGGGGAAAAACTAAGTGATTATTGAAGACAACAGTTCACATCATTGTGTGGTCCTTGCATAAAGACAGGTAAGGAGTGATGCCCATGGACCCAAATTTCCCACATCTATGGAAACAAGGGAGGAGATGCTGATCCTTTTCATCTTCATCTTCCAGGTGAAGTTATCCTGCCAATCAAGGCTCAATCCAGCACGATCAGGCAACACATCTGAGGATAGGTTCAGCCTAGGCATCCCAATTTCAGACAGAGGTGACAAAGAAACTTGAAAATCTTTTGTCAAGAGGCTAGAAGTGGGTACAAACAAGACTTATTCCATGAAGCCCCAATAAAGAGAACAGAGACTATACGAAAGGAATTTTCATATATTCCATCAGTCAGGAATTTAAAGATATATTAGAATGTAAAGACAACTGAGTTCCCTACTAAACAAAGTATTCATGTATAGCAGGATATGATAGAATTGTGGTAGACAACCTCAACTTCTGATGTCAGATAAGTCACCTTCCAGGACCATTTTGACACTGAGATTCTAGAATTAGAAGCAGATGGCTGGTTAGATGGTGAGAGGTAAGGGTGCTTGCCAGATGATGCTTAAGTTTGATGCCCAGAACCCAGTCACAAGAAAAGAACTGACTCTTTGTGACATCCACACATGCACAGGTGCACACATACAAAGAGATGACAGATGATAGATAGATAGATAGATAGATAGATAGATAGATAGATAGATAATAGATAGATAGATAGATAGATAGATAGATAGATAAAAGAGTCACTGACTTTGGTTATCTAAGTCATGCTTTGACCTACAATATGTATCTCTGGAAAATGTTAAGCCTTCTATAAGAACCAAGAGTCCATAGAAAAGCTGATGGTACCCCAATCTGAGTAATGTGAATACAATTACTCGAGACTGTTTCTAAGTATGGGGGCAACTAAGATGGTAACACATTGACCCAGGAGCTGGTAATCACAGCAGTACAACAAAGGCATCCCTCCATTGATCACAGCCTAAGGACATGAGACAAATGATCGGTTATGAGAAGTGCAAGGGACAGTTGAGTAAGAAGAGGACCTCTGATGGGGGTTTTGGAGCATCTTGAGGGCTGTGGGAGGAAGCACATTGGAAAGTTCCAAGAAACTCCAAGAACTGATACAGTATCTGGAGGGACAAGAGGACGATATGCTCACGGATGTTAACAAAGCCACACAGAGCCGAGGGCGTCTAGAAAAGCCCAAGACTGAGAGGGGCTGAAGTACATTTTCTCAGTCAATTTCCAAAGAACATGATTTTCATTTTCACTGGTAGAGACTCACAAGCCTAATAACTCTTACTATCATTTTATAGTATCTCTCTTTTCCCTTCACTCGCCTTCCCTAAATTTGTTCTTTGAACTCAGTACTCAAAGGAAATACCTGTTCTATCCAAAATGGTAGGATTTTAGAGTCCTAATCACATGACCTGGAATTCAACTGTAGAATGTCTTAGCCTCCGTAGGGTAACCTTTCACCAGACAGCCTTGCTGGTTATTACTTTGTTCAACAAAGAAGCTAAATGAACTCTTACCTATCAGACATTGTGCTAGAAATGACGCTGTAACAGTCAATAAAACTAGTCCATCTCTGACTTTATGTAGTATTCAGCTTTCAATCATTCTCACCTGTAGTACTCCCTACTTACTAGAAAAATCTCAGAGGTGCTGTAAATCAGAGATTGGCAACCCATGGCCCACAGGTCAAATGTGGGCATCCTATTTCTATAAAACAGGAAACCAAAGATAGAAATAAAATAGATGTATTCATTTGATTATGGATGGCTGCTTTTATATTAGAACCTCAAAGCTGAAAACCTGAAATACAATAGCCTACAAAGCCTTAAATATTGACTCTCTGGCAATATATAGAATGTTTGCCAGCCTTTGTTCTAAATAAAGCCTAGTGTTTTAAAAATGTTCTATTTATATTAAAAGACATACACTGGTATGCTGCAATACAAACACACACACACACACACACACACACACACACACACACACACACACACCCTAGTTAAAAAACGTGAGGAGAGCTGTCATTTTACAACACTGTATTTCTGCTATTGTTGTTTTAACTTTCACTTGTATTTCCATTGCTAAAACCAGGAAAAAAAAAAAAAAGAACCATATGGCTCATGTTGTCTGCTAAAGGCTTTACTCTTTTCAAGTGATGATAACATTTTCTTATATTTTATCTAGTTCTCATTAGTCACCTTCTTCCCCATCAAAGAAGAGGCTCTTTTAAGAAAAGATTCTTTTTCTGAATCACACCAAACAAAATTTGACAGAGGTGATTTTAGTCCATCATTTAAATTGAACAATAAAATTGATTGTAAAAGCACTTAGCCAACACTTGGTGCTATAATGCCAAATCATAGCAGCAATAGCCACTTAGCTTCCCTGCAGAGTGGATGCTTATTCCCCAATCATTTGACTCAGAAAGCATTAAGATTTAAAACCGGAAAGGGAAAAAAGCTACTTTCATTAGCCTTTACCAAAAATTCCTAATGAGAAGTGACAGGCACTGTGTTGTTGTGGCTTCTCCAAAGGAGGTGAAGAGACCCAGTCTGTGGTGGCTGTGGCTGATGAGTGTATTATTTCCCAAGCCTTTCCTTTTCCCCTCATAGAAATAACTGTACCATGAATAAATTAAATGGCCACTTAGTTCATATTTAGTCACTATGGAGCAGCAATACTAAGCTTGAGGAAGAACCTTACAAAGTCTTGGTTCTTTCAAGTCTTCCTGATCAACCTCACCAGCCCACTAGAAAAATATGTTGTCAATGCCCTAGAGAGGAGACTGAGGCCAACACTGAAGACAATAAAATTAGATCCAGGAAGAAGTTGATGGTAAGCGAAGAAGTGTCAGCATGGGAGAGGTGTGGCTGACCTGTTAACAAGGACCTAAGTTTATCCCATGCTTGAAATTACTTTCCTTGGTGCTCATAGGACATGGTTCTTCCCTTCAATGCAGGTGTCCCTAACCTACATTCTTTGCTATCAAATTTTATAACTGCAGCTGGATCATCTTATATAAATATCACTCCATGTTTAGTAAATGCCACTGATAGCATTCTATGTGACTAGAGGAGAAACCCCTATTACTAACACAGGATGGGTGCTGAAAAAGCATTAGGTAACTGATACAGCAAGTGAATGGGCAGAAAAGCAAGCTGGATCCTTAGGCACTCAGCAAGATCATGATAAAAACTGTGATTATTCCGTGATAGGCACCTCAAAAATAACAGCCAGTGTCTGTGTGTCCTTATATAACATAAGCAATGTTCCACAAATACACACCAATTCCTTATCAAACCCGTGTGTGCCTTCTTCACTAACAATCTCCCCTCTTTAGTACATGGAATCCCCTCCTCCAGCTGGGGACCACTCGAGATGAGGGTACATCTCAGTGTTAGGGCACTTGTCTAATGAGATCCAGGCATTATGTTCCATCCCTAACACAGAAAACAAAAAAACAAGGATAAACTCAAGTGGATCCTCTTATGATTTCTTTATTTTACTTTTAAAATTATGATACATTTCTCCCTTTCCTTTCCTCCCTCCAAACTCTCCCAGATACCCATCCCCACTATTATTGTGTATATATATTCCTAACTAACAAGCTCAGTCTGTATAATGTTACTTTTCTGTATGTTTTCAGGGCTAACCTTATGGCATTGGACAAGCAATTGGTGTGTTCTACCCTGGGGAACTTCAACTTTCCCAAGGCAGCTTAACTCAACTGTCTAAAGTGTAGGGTTAAGGCTTCATGGGTTTTTCCCCCATACACTTTGGCTTCTGCCTTTCAAAATATCATGAGTCTCAGATTGCTCTCACCACTAACAATGGAAAAATAAGATTAACATCTGTGGTGGTTTGAAGGAAAATGCCCTCCATAGGCTCATAGGGAGTGGCACTGTTGGGAGGTGCTGATGGATAAGGTGGAATTCAGGGATTCAGAGAAGCCCAAGTCAAGCCCAGTGGTAACTCTCTCTTCCTGCCAAACAGTCTCAGCTACCTCTCCAGCACCATTTTTGCCTGCATGACACTTTGCTTCCTGGCATGATTATAACAGGCTAAACTTCTGAACTGTAAGCCAGCCTCAATTAAATGTTTTCCTTTAGAAGAGTTGCCAGGGTCATAGTTGTCTCACCACAGCAATATAACCCTAGCTAAGACATCATGAAGCCTGAAACTCTGTAACTGTTACAAGAAAAAGTAGGAAAGGCACTTTAAGATATATGCATAGGAAAAGAGTTGAGAAAATTCAAATCACTCATGAAATAAGATCAACAACAGATAATTAGGATATAATGAAATTAATTTCTCAGCATAGAAGAGTAAATATTTAAGAGAGTGAATCAAGCCTAAGGAATGAAAGACACTCTTTGTTAGCTATTTTTAGGATCAATATTTAGAATAGATAAAGAACACAAAAACTAAACAAGAAATAAAACAGCCTAATCAAAAAAATGAGCTAATGAAGTAAATAGAAAATTCTCATAAGAAATGCAAATCTTCAGTGAGCAGGCAAAAGTATGTTAAACCTTATTAGTCATCCAAAAAATACAAATCAAAATATTATACAGGCTGAGCAGGTTGTATATGTGTAATTATAATATGTGTGTGTGTTTGTGTGTGTGTCTGATATATATAAACAATTAGAGAAAAAGAGGCCATGAATTTGAATGAGTGCAAAGGGGGGTGGTGTACATGGAAGGTATTAAAGAGAAGAAATTTAAGAAGGTCAGGAAATTATGTTAATTATATTGTAATTTCAAAACACTTTTAAAATAGTTTTAAAACCTATAGTGAGACCATGTATTGCCACAGTAAGAATGGTAATGACTAAAACAACTATTAACAGAAAGTGATAATGAAGCCATGGACAAAAAGGAGCACATATATTGCTTCAAAACAGATGCTGAGACTCACAGCCAAACACTGGGCGATGTATAGGGAGTGCTGTGAAAAAAGTAGGGGGAAGGATAAAAGGATCTGGAGGAGACAGGAGCTCCACAAGACCAACAGAGCCAACTAACCAGGGTCCGGAGGGGCATGCTGAGACTGAAACATCACCCAAGGATCGTGCATAGACTGGACCTAGGCCCCCTACAAAGACACAGCCAATGGGCAACTCAGGCTTCATGTGGGTCCTCTAGTGGGGGGAGGGGGACAGTTCTGACATGGACTCTGTTGCCTGTTTGTTGATCCCTTGCCAGGCCACAGGGAAAGAGAACACACTCAGGCCCGACTCAACTTGATGAGCTGAGGTGGACTGGAAGTGGGGCTCCCCTTTTCTGAGGAATAAGGAAGAAGATGCCGGAGGTGGGTAGGGTGGAACTGGGATGTGAGGAGGGATGGGGCTATGACTAGGATGTAAACACATACACACTGTTGGTAAAATGTAAACTAGTTCAGGCACCATGGAACTCAGAATGGAAGTTTTTTCCTAAGAGTAAATATAAATCTATGTTTCCTAGTTATATCACTCCTGAGTACTTAGTCAACTGACTCAAGTCAACCTCTCACAGAGATATGTGCACACCAGTGTTTACTGAAGCGCTCTTCACACTACCCACATTATAGGACCCAGGAAGTGTTCACAACAGAGGAAGGGGTAAGGAAAAATGTGTTACATATACAGAATGGACTATCTTTTCAACCATAAAGGATAAAAATCATGTCCTTTGCTGGAAAACTGATGCAACTGGAGATGATCATTTTAAAGCAATTAAGCCAACATCTGAAAGTATGTTTTTTCTCTCATTCCAGAGTGGTTCCTAGAGTTTATATAGATACATAAGGTCATGTGCATGCATATGACATAAAGCAGGGAAAACTGTCTAGGAGAACAAAGGGTGTTAAAGGGAATGGAGCAAGGTGAAAATGGAAGAGTGGAGGAGCAGGGTCCAAAGTGGAATGTGTTCAGCATAAAATGTACATTTACAAAAATCTTTTAAATTATTAGCTTTAAGAGAAGTTTTCAATACTCCCAGACTACCTCAGTGTCCTTACTATTGCTACAAGTGACGGAATAGACAAATCCCCCAGGCCACTTCTTGCAGCTGCTGTATCTGACTCAAAAGCACTTCCCTATTTTTAAAACACTTACCTCAGTATCTACAAACTTACCCATTTATTTCTTCAACTCATTGACGTCTTTCGTCTTTATAACCTCGCTAACTCTCAACTCTTCCAAAACGGTCTCCACAATACAGTCATTGCATATGCTTGCCTCGCTAATGCTTCAAATTATTTGGCTTAATTTAGCTGTCTATTAAACTGAGGCTCTGATTTTTGGCTTCAAGTGTTTCATACAGCAGAACTTAACATATATGTGCCACGAAAGCTAAAATACACTAGACTTCAAGTTTCCTCTGAATATGGAATATATTAATATTATATAATTTTTAACAATGCTTCAATAATATTCGCTTTAAATATCTGATCACAAATGTTGATATTTCCACTGCCATTCATGGGGTAAAAAAGAACTATAAGAAAAAAATACTTAGTCACAAATCTGTGTTCCTAGACCACATGACAAAATTTTACATCTGAATTATGTCATTTTTGTGGTCTGCTGACAGCCTTTCATATCATCTGGCTTACACGTGCTTATACTAGATTGTGTTTGATATAAAGCCCTTCCTGAAACTGTAACAAACGAAAGAAGTATGGTGGATGAAGGTAACTCCTGAATCACATAACTGTAGTCACACGGTATACCGAAAAATATCATAAAGTAGGAAAAGATAATACAAACAAGCCAAAAAAAAAGATCAGAATGTTTGTAATGAACTCGATACAAGTATTGCTAATTGAAAATGGCCTGATATATTCAGACTTTGTGACTCAACACAGATGTCCCTGCATTTGGGAGTCTGAAGAATAAGGACTGAGTCTTGAGAGCAGGAGGTCAGGCTGGCCTAGAGAGTGAAACCTTGTCTCAAAAATCCAAAAGATTTGGAAAAACTCCAGCTGTTGA
The DNA here is from genome assembly GCF_964271855.1 of Acomys minous. Taxonomy (NCBI): domain Eukaryota; kingdom Metazoa; phylum Chordata; class Mammalia; order Rodentia; family Muridae; genus Acomys; species Acomys minous. Next base: position 39,059,980 of record NC_140495.1, read on the forward strand.
CTCCATGTTACAGAATTCTTACAATATACGTACTTTGTGAATATTAACACACTCGTTTATTTTTTCTTTGGTTCCTGATGGAGTTCAAACGCTAAATATCAAATTGCAGACTATAAAGTATTCATTCAAGGCTTTACCTAACTCAATTCAAATCACCTATTTTCTGCTCCTTTGGTTAATCCAGACTCACCAAACCCTCGCTAGCTCCTTCTGTAATGTAGATCCTGCCCTTGCCCTGTTGCTCAGGTAGGGTACATATCCCACCATAATGTAGTCCTTTGTTAGATGGCTTTTATTGATACATCACTTGTCAGATCCTTGAGTCAAGGAGACCCCACCTGCGCCAACTTTAACACTCTAAGTACTTTCTGCAGTTGTTCTGGGTGGGTACTTGAGAAATAAAAGATCTGATCAACAAGTGACAAACTGGTCCCCAAAATGTTCTCTTCTCCAGGAAGCCTCAGAAACCATCCTGATGCTGGAGCCAGGCTTTTTACACACTCAAACGTGTGGAACACACCACAGAACACACGCTTTGCCCGCCAAAGTTTCTGAGGCTCCAGATGCAATCTACTTAATCAGGTAAAGAAAGACCCTTCCTCACGAGTGAGGAGACCTACCTCCTCCAAAGGCGCCACACCGAACCGAACCCCAAGCCACAGCGCTGCCTGAGGGCACCAGAGGCCTGAGAAAACAGAGAGCCTAAGTCTCCTGAACAGGAAGGACGCCCTCAGGCGGCGGGGGAAGCAGGAGGGCGGATATTCCCCGCACGCCAGCGGATGCAAGCGCCGCCCGCGGGTAGGCGCCAGAGCCCAGAGCTCTACTCCGCCCAGCTCCTTTCTTCCCGTGCCAATCAAGAGGGAGGCGCACAGAGACCACAAGCCCCAGAAGGCACTGCGCCACACCTCGGAGGGTCTCGGGCGGGTTCGGGCGGGCTCGGAGCGGGTTTGGCGGGAAGAGGTGGAAGTTTGCTGTATCTTGGAGCCCGCTGCGAGGTTCCAGAATTGTCTAGGACAGCCTGCCGCTCCTTTGCTGAGAGGCTGGACTGTGCCTGGTTTCTAAGGAGAGAACCCCACAGGACTTGCGAGCCCGAAGGACCTGGGCCTCGAAGAAAATGGAAAATCTCAGGAAAACTCTGTTCTGCTGACTCTACATGAAAACAGTCAGGAAAATGGATTTTTTGTTTCGATTTTGTTAGTATGTTTGTTTCCAAAGGTGTTTTTGAATTTTTGGTTCCTGCAGGGGAAAGTAATTGCTCTACAGCTATGCTTCTAAAATTGTCCATTTGTCATGATATTTTAATGTATTTTTAAATTTATTTTTCCCTTAAATACTGAAATCCCTCGTTAAGATGCAAAATAGATCTTAAGCAAAGTCAGGGCTGGAGAGATGGCTCAGAGGTTAAGAGCACTGACTGCTCTTCCAGAGGTCCTGAGTGTACATGAAGGCAGAGCACTGTATACTTAATAATAAATAAATACAACTTTTTTAAAAAAGTGCTAAGTCACTAATAGGTAGACATTTCAAGAATTATATAGTAAATCCCAGCACTCAGGAGGCAGAGGCAGGTGGATTGCTGTGAGTTCGAGGTCAGCTCAGAACCCTGTCTCGAAAAACAAAAAACAAACAACAAAACAAACAAAAAAAAAGAAAGAAAGAAAAAGAATTGTATAGTATAAATTACCAAGTATTGTAACTAGGGTTCTGCCCAGCTGATCTCCTTCTCCTACATAGATGAACTTTAATTATTTTAAATGTATTGGAAATGTTAAGCTTCATGTGCTTGTTTAAGAACATCAATAATTTAAAATACAAACAAATTTGTTTAATATGGTTTTTCCTTAATCTTGGAACAGTGGTTGTCATGCACAAGAGCTAGACCACAAGAAGGGGACAATTCCAGCTCAGTCTTAGCCTTATTTCCCCAAACTCTGTAACAAAAGCATATGATATCTTCAGCAATATATTCTTACCATCCAGTTCTAAAGTGCGACCAACATCAACGGAAATAGTCTTTATTGTTTTAAGGGTCTGTAGGGCTCTCTGGGTAACAACTTCTTGGGAGATAACTCATGGTAGCACTGGGATTTTTGGCAACCATTTGGCTTTGGGGAGTGTTTGTTCCTACTCTTTACAAAATGTCTTTGTTTACTCTTTATGAACAGATTGCCAAATCTTTATTCCTTTGGGTGTACTCACATGATACTCAAGTAGTTGTCTAAATCAGCAAAACACATATGGGTTAGCGTTTGTTGTCTATATACAACAGTGATCTTTGTACAGGGGTGAGCAGGATAATAATGAAAATCCCAAACATCCCATAACATATAGTGGGGTTAAGGAGATAATCTTGGTGAAACACTCTGAAAATCTGTTGTCATCTGTTCTAAGATTGAGATAACTGAAAAGTTCACAACAAAGAAGATTCTAAAATACACTACTAGCAAGATCTAACAGAGCATTTAAAACATTTCAGACATTGGTATTAATTATCTGGCCTTTTTATCCTAAGGCACTTTTATAAAACCAGCCATGATATACTGTAAATGATTTGTTTTTTAATTTCCTCAGATTAGGGGATGAGATGACAGCCTTTCCCAAGCTTTATGAACACATGGCTTGAGCTGAGCCCAGAGCATTTCTAACTATCCCTAGGCCTAGGCCTGGAAGCTTCTAGGCCCTGAACAATCTAATCTTCTGCAAGCCTTCACCTTGAAGGATTCAGCTTCTAGCCTCCATCTGCTAACCTAGGCCTAGAATGTTTTCTGCCTCCTAGACTTACTACTGAATAAGCTCACCCTTTCTAGTTCTTTCTGAACTCCGGCTGGCTGGTTCAACTCAGCTGTTTTGGCTCAGTATTCCTCTCCCATGCTGACTGATTCAATCTGGCTCCTCTGCTTCTCACTGAATCGCTCTTCTTGGGAAAATTGCCTATGACCTCCACAAACTAAACTGCAGGAACTAAACTGAACTGCCTTGAATTCCACTGAACAGTACTGTACTCCTGAACTGTACTGTACTGTCTCCATGTACTCCTTTGATTTTTCTCTGTGCTCTCTTTAAGTAGCTTCTCTTTTCCTGTCTGTTTCTATCTTAGTTGGGCATATCCAATCTCTGACTCATTCTGTCAGATTGTTCTCTGATTTGCCACTTTGTCTGTTCCTCAACTAGAAGTCATTGTTTGGGTTGAAAGTGTGTGTGTGTATTCCAAATAGAGGGATTACGTGTGAGTATTCAAACCAGAGGGATGAAAAGTTTATGCTAAGGATGTGTTTGTATACCAGCTTTGGTCCCACAGACCTGGGTCTTTGGATATGACTCCTTGCCAGAGTAGCCATGTTACTGGATTAAAATTCTTCTACAGTATATGACTTTGGACTTGACCTGATTAGGTTGATGAGGAAATGAAATAAAAACAGACATACAAGTCCGCCTCAGTCATAGACCTAGGGGAGGGGAACAGGGTGAAAGTGGGAGGGAGGGAGGAATGGGAGGATACAAGTGATGGGATAACAATTGAGTTGTAATCTGAATAAATTAATAAAATTAAATTTAAATTTTAAAAAGCTGGATCGGGTGAGCTGTGTACTCTAATGGAGACACACCAGCAGCCTTGAGATTCAGCACATTTATTATATACTTCTGAGTGAAGAGGCAGGTATGCTGTATACCGCTGAGTGATAAGGGGGTGAGCTAAGTAATCTCCATAGTGGGCTTTCCACAGGGGAGCAGTCTCAGCTTGCTGTCATCAGGAGGAGGAACTTTCTTCATGCACTGAGTTTTACTTAAAGGTCAATCATTCATAACTTCTATACTTGGGACAAAGGAAGGCTGTGCCATTCCTCTGACCCTGACCCAGGGAGAGTTATTGTATTCCCAAAGGTCAGAGACATTAGACCTCTGACATGGCTATGCTCATATCAGTAATGCACATTCACTCAGGACTTCATCCACTCCCCACATCTCCACACTCCCTTTTTTCTACGTGCTACAGCTTGACTTATATGTCTGGGGTTACTCAGCAGAGCAGAAATGACTCAAAGATAACTGTATGGCCAAAATCTCCCCCAGTATAAGTACAGACGCATGAAAGCTGGAAGTCTGCGCATTAAACAACTCAACAAGTTGCAGAGTGTCTTATGCAGATGACTCAGTAAGTATGAGCCTCTTTAGTCAGTTTCGTGGGCTTCTATTGCCTCTGGGCCAGGAATTCTCAATCTGTGGGTCATGACCGCTTTGTGAGTGGAGTTACCCTTTCACAGGGGTCACATATCATACATTTTGTATATTAGATATTTACATTATGAGTCATAACAGTAGCACAATTACAGTTATGAAGTAGCAACCAAATAGTTTGTAGTTGGGAGTCACCAGAGCATGAGAAACTGTATTAAAGGGTCGCAGCATTATAAAGGTTGAGAACCACTGCTCTAGGTTCTCAGTTACTCTCTACTTCTAAACAGTACAGCCAGTTTCTACTTTTAGAAAATGGATCGCCCCGTCTCAGCTTCTTCCAGGGCGTGTGGCTGAGCTGAGCTTCTTCACAATCAGATTGAGAGTCCTCTAGGAAGCTTGTCTTATCTGATGGTCTTCTAGGTATATAGGCTTGCCAGAGTATTTCTTACTAGTGTTTATTGCTTATATGAATGCCTGGGAAAAGGGACTCTACCGAATCTGGTCAGTTTCAGGGACTTCCTGACGCTATGTGACATGTTTACTTCCTAACCTTAAGGAGCTTCCCTGAAAGATGGAATGCATTACCACACTCTAGAGTATTCTGTTGTTACACACACACACAGTAAATCATACTGTTTAAAAACATTCTATTCTCTTACTTTTCTTTTTTACTTCCTTTGTTTCAAGAAGTTTCTTTAAAACAGAGAGGTTTTAGTATTACAGAAAACTGTTCTACAGCCTTACATTATACAAATTCCTTAACATGGTCAAAGGCTGCTATTAAGACTCCTGAAATTTGGCAAACTCAATATTTTATTGTAACTTGAGTTGAAATGAATCTTTCTTATTTTTTCACAGGAATAGGTATATGCAAAATAAAAATATGAGTACAGGCTCTGACTACTAGTTTTGACTCTTATGAGCAAATGACAGTGAACCAGGGCAAACTGGTTGCTTTTATGATATTAATTTTCTAACCTATCACAAGGATATAATGATAATCACACTCATATTAAATGATACCATTTGTGCATAGCACCTTAGTGTGTGAGTCATACTGTTTTAGATAAGTGTTAGTAATGACTTTGCTTGAAGTTTTGATCTCCCATTAATGGTGATTTTTTAAAGCAACTCTAAATACAAAGATAAATAAATTATTCTAGTACATATTTACCTTTATATTGAAAATGTACTTTGACAACATATTTCCATTACAAAATTCATTCGACCTACTGTAGGTAGCAGGAATTCATGAGTGAATTAGTCTACCATAGAAGCACATTTTCATAGTAAGTCTTTCCCAACCATTTTCCAAGTATTGCAACTCAAAAATCCCATAGGAAAACATTACCTTTGTGCACAATCTTTTCCAAATAAAATTTACTAAAATAAATTATAGAATGTAAAATAGATAGCACAAATGCTCTTACTTTATTGTGTCCTCAAAACACAAAATTTATAGAGCTGTTGCAAAATTATATAAAAACCAACTATTATTCAGAAACTAGTGTAGGTGTCTCACAGACATTTTAGAGGCATATATAGATATAGTAAGTACATGTTATGAATTTTGTATAATATTATACATACATATATAAAATACAAACATAGAGAAGAAAAATAAACAACACACCTTTGATGCTAAAAACAAGTTTGGTACATTTTCCTCTTTATCTTATGCTTATTAAATTTTTTTAATATTGAACTTCAGTCAAGATGTTAAAATGTTTCAATTTGAAGAGCTTTGTTTTATATTTTGTGTGTGTGTGTGTGTGTGTGTTCAGGGTGGGTCGGAGGGCTTTGGTGTTTATGGCTGGGGGAATGAGGTTAGGTCATGAACAGGAAATAGGATCATGAGAAAGGAAGAAGTATTATTTTAATAAAAATAGATTTACATCACTTTCCTACTCCTTTTCCACCCTCTAGAACCTCCCAGGTACCCTTCCTCCAAAGCCTCCCATGTCAATCCAAGTTGATAGCTTTTTTCTTTGATTATTGTTGTTACATATATATTTTATACACAATATAATGTGACATATAGTATAATACATACATTTATGTATATGTCAGATTTATATATATGCACAAATATATAAAACAGCCTTTTGAGTCTGATTTTGTTGTTTGTGTGTATGAAGTTCCCAGGCTGACTACTTTGCATTAGACAACCACTAAAGGAGTGTTGAGTCCCAGGAAAGAAATAATTTTAAGGAGAAAAAGAAAGTAATGGAATCCATGTGGCAGGAAGACAAAAGGAAAAGTGTTGCGGGAAAGAGGAGAAAATTAACAAGAGGGAGCAAAGAGACAGGGGGAATTTGGAAGAGCATAAAAAAGATCACTATGTATATATATATATATATATATATATATATATATATATATATTACATAATGGAATATATTATTTTATATGCTAGTTTGAAAATGAATATAACAAGAATATCCTAGCTAACGCATTAAGTGGCAAGCCTAGTATGTGAAGACAACAGCAAATGACAATTAGCTGTTGTTCATTGATCAGATACTCTTTGCTAAGGACTTTGCAAGACATAAACATTGCAATTTGAAATAAACATCCATTCCTTACATTATCTTGTTATGATGACTGGAATTCAATCCCAACACCACAAAAAAAAAAAAAAGTAAGTAAGATCTCACTTTGTTTTTCCTCTATTATTAAACCACGGAGGTTATCTGGAAATTTAAAGAAGCAAAGTGAATGTTTCAACCCCTTTCAAAACCACTTTCCCTGAGGAATCTCTTTCTGGACTCAGGTTGAATTTCTCCAACTGAAACAACGGCGCAAATCCCACTGCCACTCACATGGATATTATATGACTTTGGTCCAACACAGCAGATCTAATTTTAATTTGAGCACATCATTATCTTGACTTTTAAAAAATTTAAATAGTATTTTTCCTGTCTCTTCTTCCCAAATTCTGAGGTGGCCAGGGAATCTTCGATCTCCACTTGCTGATGAGCCACCTTCAGAGCTCAGTGAAATGCAATGTTATGACATGGCAAACTTAAAACCAACTGCACCCTCAAACCATTTCCTTATGCATTCTCATTAGCCAGTGCTCATTTGCATGTGTTCTTCCAGATGACATTATATAGAGTTATTCTTTTGATCATAGTGGTACTGTCTTATAATGGTAGAAGAAATTTGCATCACAAATGTTAGCAGACATCTTCTTCTGCATTTACATTACGCAGCAATAAACATCTGTTGGTGTCCTTGCTAACAGAGAGCTGGAAACATGCCATTTCTGCTTGCACCAAACAAAGCTATGATATCCTGGGGAAAGAGAGTGGGTTTTGGTTTCTGAATACCTGGGATTAAATCTCGATTGTGTTCTCTATTGCATTGTAACTCTGTGAAGCATCACTTCTCTGTAAAATGAGAAAACTGAACACAATGACCATGTTTTCCTTTATGCTTTAATATTCTAACCGTACTCCTAACCACATCAATAATTTTCAACTTCTTTCAAACTTTTGTGTTGTAATTATTGTGTTATTGCTTCTAAAATATGCTTCACCAGATATGTTGGGGTGTTTTGTTTTCTTTTGTTTTTTTAGTATGAAGGGTTGCACTGGGCAAAGCCCTCAACAGATTCACAATAAAGCCTTGCAGTGGGCTCTTGGTTTTGCCTGGGTAGGGGGAGGGGTTCAAACTTCTGATGTCAACTGATCTTCCTCTATGACCTCTACATTCACCACTATTTTTTTTTGTTTTTAAAATGACATATATGTATATATAAGAGGGAAATTAATAACTTAATATGTATTAAGTGGGAGGTTAAATATATTCAAGTTGCTATTAATTTTTACCCAGATCACTACATCATCTGCAAAACTCAGGTTACCTTAGCTGTTTTCGATATTTCAATATACAAGTTATACATGATATGTATTTGGAGACAACTGTATGACTATTTATTTATTTATTTATTTATTTATTTATTTATTTATGGCTTTTCAAGACAGGGTTTCTCTGTGGAGCCTCAGCTGTCCTGGACTCATTTTGTAGACCAGGTTTGCCTCGAACTCACAGAGCTCTACTTGCCTCTGCCTCTCTGAGTACTGGGATTACAGGTGTGGGCCACTGTGCCTGGCTTGTATGAATTTCTTAATGGCTGTGATGTCTCACTGTTGGTTATCAGCCATGTAGGAGGCGAGCCACTGTGCATGGCCATTGTGAGAGATTATCTAGATTGGGTCAACTGAGGTGGGAAGAGCTGTCTTAACTGGAGGCAGCACCACTCCATGGGCTGAGGTCTTGGACGGAATGAAAAGGACAAACAAGTTGAGCACTGAGCACTAGCACTCTTCACTCTCCGCCTTCTAATTACAGTTACAATGTGACGAGCAGTCTTAAGCTTCCGCCTCCGTGGCTTCCCGTCCATGCCACTGTATGCTCAAACTATGAGCCAAAATAAACTCTTTCATCCTAACATTGCTTTTGTTGGGTTATTTTGTCACAGCAATAACACAAGTAACTAATATGGTGACCCATACTGGAATGTTGATTAGTTGATTAGACACCTGAGCTATCATTCCGAACAATATATTGTTCGGAGAGAGAGAGAGAAGAAAATAATACTAAGGAGTTTAGAGTCATGTGAAGACAGAGGTGAGTTAATTCAGCATTACAGTATCACTTTTGTTTTAACAATAGTCAACACTGGGAGCCATGGATAACATAGGAGTAGACACCAGATTCTCCTGTGGAGAGGAAATTAGTGGCTTTGGGAAAGGTTAAGTGCTGCTATTCAAAATTAGTAGTGTTTTGAAGAGAAAATCTCCAGTCTGACCCCAAACCTAATGATATCGAGTGCCAAGAGTAATTTCAAATTTCTCTTTTTCTGAATTTCAGAAATAGCCTGACCTATACTACAGAACAACCATGTCTGAGTTGTCACTTTCTTACCTATGGGATCATGTCTGAGGCCTTATCTGCTTACATATAGTTCAACTCTCTGCTGAAACTATGAACCCTAATTATTCACCGTGAAATGATCTTTGGACCTTTGAACATTCATTTAGGAAATTTTGTGTATTTAAATTGCAGTTCTTACTTATCCTTTCAAGTTATTATCTCTAGGCTAAAAATCAGTAGAATTTTTATCATGAATACTAGTTCATTTCAGAAGTCAAAATGCAATGGTTGGTAATGTAACTTCATATAACTGAAGCCATTTGTCCTTGATGATTTCCCTATTGGATCAGGTTTTAGAAATGCTACTCTTTTGAGGACAGCTTTGTACACGGATGCATCTTCCAGATAAACAAGTTTGAAAGCCACAGCTGGAGGTGCGTGTTTGCCTTGATAGCAAACACATCAGAAGAATATGGTCCTCATCATTTTCTTGCTTTTGCTTTCAATTCCAACCTCTGATGGATCCCCTTCTTTTGTTTGTTGTGTGGTTTGATAGGTCATATAAATGGAACAGATGCATCTATGGTGTGAGAACCTCTTTGAGGCGCTGAAGCTTCCTTTAAAACCTGTTTTCTCCTACAACTTTGTGGGACTGCAATGTCTCTGTGTACTAGCAAGGTAAGCCTCTGAGATCCGTCATAATCTTTACCAGTTCTGAATGACATGGGTGGCAGTCAGGGCTGTGTTCTTTGTCACACAACTTTATTTCAGCAACTCTGAAAAAGAAAGAAATAGCAGGGAACTATAAATTTAAACAGTTATGCAGGTATTTTCAGGAAAATGACAGAATATTTGGGAAACTACTTTTCTAAACCAATCTGTAGAAATATTAATGTTTGACTATATTGCTGCAAGTTGCTATTTTTCCTTGAAAACCTGTAATATATATTTCAAATATACAGATTACACAAATTTATTTCTCAAATAAAGGTAAGAAATTGACTTGGTTTTTTGGTGATGAGTCATGAGGAACAGAGGTGGAGATTGAAGAAGCTTGTAGAACATTAACCCTGTTAAGGACACTTTTAGACTTTTGTCGATTATATTAATTCTAGCGCAGATATCTTGGAGCTGAGTTATAAGACACAAATGCCTTATGAGAAGAGCAAAATGCTCTCGAAACCTAACATTCCCTGAAGCTTCAGACATGCATGTCTTCTACCCGATTACCTATTCATTTCTGTACGTGCATTATTTAAGATTTGTGAAGGTCCTCAGCCTATATTGAACAGCCAGTTCAGCGCCGTGTTTCAAACTGCGTTTCTAGAATCCAGTGAATTCCCTTCAAATTCTAGCTTTGCTTCTTCCTGACCAAGTCACTTGGGAAAGGAAGTTATTGTCTCCAAGTTTTAGGGTTCATATGTAGAAGATGAAGAATATGATTGACATGAAAATTAAATGATGATATCCCCCAGAGAGCTCATAACAAAATGTCTGGCACATGGGAAAGGCATTCACTGTCACTGAAATATTAGTCAGACATACTGTTCTCTTTATACTCTCAGCAGAGTGACTGTGGTCTTTATTCAGTAAAGCTGGCAGCAGTATAAGAACATGTACTGAGGAGAGTATGCAGGCACCAGAGGTGAAGGAAGTAGATAGAATCATTCCTTATTGTGGTTTCTGTGTGATTATTTATCCATACTCTTCCTGACAAAAGCATCCATCAGAATTGTTTGTTGTGTCCAGGACAAAAACTTATTTTCGAAGGTATGATCTCTGGTATTACATCTAAAATTAGAACAGGACAATAGGAAAGAAAAGTAGAGTTAAATGCTCTCTACGCCTCCAAAATTATTGCCAGAAGCATATTAAAATTGAACAGAAAAATTGCTGTATTAAAAATTCATAACTCAACACATTAAGACTTTATATAGCTTAAATGGCTAATTAATTTACTGAGTCAATCCAAAGTATAAAATTATTGAGTATGAAATATGATTAGTCATTTATTTTTAATATCAAGTTTGATGAGATATAATTCATTTCTTCTGAGCTATAAGTTAACACAAAATACGGTCAAAGAAAAGTGTTTCTATTAAAATATTTAAAAAAAAAAGACAAAATAAATGTACATTTTAGGGTTCTACATTTCTCATTGTAGACAGAAAATATGTGTTAAATTGATTTGAGATCTAGGAATAAAGAGTCATATCACTGGACTAGAATGAGAAGGGAGTAAAGGATGGAGACTTGGTGGCTCATTTAAAGGAGAGAGTGTAGGACCAGCAAGATGGCTCAGTAGGTAAAAACTTAATGCCACACAAGCCTAAAGACTTGAAGTCAATTCCTAGAACACACGAGGGAAGGACAGAACTGACTCCCCAAAGTTAATCTCTGATGTCCACACAGGCATCGTTGGAAGAGAATGTCTACACAGGGTTGTAATTAATGGAATCCGTTTGGGAAACTTCAAAACTAGACACGTACCAGCCCCTTTCTTGTCAAGAGCTTTGATTAAATTTTAATTAGTTTTAATGAAATTTCAATTTTTAAAATATATGCAGCTCCCTGTAGGATACCTGTTTTATATTTTAAGCAATTACTTTTGCTACCTTCAGTCATGCGGTTTAACCTCTCAGCTTCTACAATATTTCATGTGTATAGTGATGACAACAACAATGTCCTCTGATGGTATAAGCACTCTGAACACATATTGGGGTTTATCAGGAGCCACACCAAGACCACCAATCATTCAGTAAAATGCCCAGAGGCTGGCCCTGGGGTCCTACATTTAAATACATATACATGCAGTTCTTATGCTATTGAACCATAAGGAAAAATAGATTCTAGAATTTGATTACTGACAGATTAAAAAATGAGAGTTGCTTGGTGGCATAAATCTATATTAATAAAACCACTCTGTATTGGGATCAGAATTTAGAAATGTAATGGTTTTCAAAAAATTAAAAGATATAACAATCTTAAACCTATTTATATGAAATGAAAAACAAATAGTATGTGATACGCTATACTGCACTGGTATATAGGACTTTTAAATTGAGTAAAAACAAACACAAATAAATAATAACTTTTCTTCAAATGATTAATATATCAAAGACATAGAAATCTACATTTATTCCTTAGGTTTGTCAATTCCAAACATCCATAATTTGCCTCTAAGACTTCATTCAAAGTTTGCAAAACCAAAAAGACTACTAGGTTTTTAGCCAGACATTGTAAACACTTTATATATTTTAAGAAAGTTAATAATTATGCCGACATGCACTTTCTTCATATTATATGATTTTCCATTCAAAGCACACATACGTACTGGCTTATCAAAAGAATTAATAGAAAATGTATTTTCTTTACCCAGTATCCCCTCCTCAAAATTAGAATGTGGGAAAAAATGAGTGCAATTCTGTTTGAATCAATTCTAGTTGGCTACTTGTCTACCTTTTATAATAAAATTGAAAAGACTCACACAAAATTTGTCTGTCATATAGAAAAAGAAGCCAAGGATACAAGAGAAAAGTAATTCAGAAAGCATTCATCTCAAAACACACTTTCTAGCCATTTTTTTAAAATGCCAAGACAATTTAACATTCTGGAATTTTCAATAGTGAATGATAGAAATAATAAGTACCCAAATATATCTTAATTTTTTTCTTTGCACACTAGAACATGTTATTGCTGCTGGTTCAGCTCCCAATAATGTAAGTGAGGATCCATTTAGCCAAGGCCTTGAATAGTTCCCAATGGTACTGCACACTTTTTATGAAGTCTTACTACTTTTGATCAAAGTAGGGAGGTGGAGGGAATTGAAAGTAGAAAAATAACACATCATGAGGGCTGTATAAGATGGATAAGCATTTAGGAGTACTTAGAGTCTGCAGAGAAGCCTTTCCTGATTTTGCTTTGTTTTGTTTCTGTGCCAATTCTACTTCCCCAGAAGACTATTAAATATATAATTCACAGATTGCAATCCCTTTTGTTCATTAGTTTATCAACTGGTTGCCAGCTTAATTTTATGCTCCTATGTCAGTAAGTAAAATGAACAACAACAACAACAAAAAGCAACTGAGTTCTCAATATACCAATTATTGTAGACCTAGATTTATCTAAAGCAAAGTTCTGCTCAAGTTCAGGTTAGAAGAATTATAATTATAGTTTAGAGAGTTTTTTTTTTCTACTACCAGTCTCATATGTAACTGTGCCTATATATTCATGCCATTTCCCATGCACTACGATTCATTACTTTATTTGAAAATTACCATTACATGGGCAGATGAAAGGACATTTCTCAAAAGTAGTCAGAGCTCCTTATTTTGAGCTTTGAAGTATTACAAACTGGCAACTGACTACCTCGATCACAGAGTTAGATTTGTTTCTTTCTCTGAACTTGTTTTTTCTTTTTTCCCATTAATCCTTTGAGAATTTCATGCAATGTATTTTCATCATACACTCCCTTTCTCAATTCATCCCACATCCACCCTTCCTTTCCACACACTCAACTATATGTCCTCATGGCTTTTAAAAAAAAATTCAATTTAGATCCCTTCTCACCTCTCAGTCCTATCCTCCCTCCCTTCCTTTCCCCTATCCCCCTCCCCTATTTCTCAGAAAAGGGGAGCCTCCCTTCCCATCCATCCCAGTTCATCATGTAGTCAAGTGACATTAGGACTGAGCATGTCCTCTTCCACTGAGGCCTGGCAAGGCAGTCCTACCGTGGAGAAGTGATCATAAAGCTGGCAAAAGAGTCCACGTCAGAGACAGCCCGCATTCCCCTTACCTCAGGTCCCACATGAAGCCTGAGCTGCACATCAGCTACATCTTCATCGGGGGGGCCTAGGCTGGTCATTGGTTGGTGCTTCAGTCTCAGCAAACCCCTTTGGGAAGCCTTATTTACTCTTCGCATTGTAAAAGTAGCTTTTATTCAGAAGATGTAAGTTTTGTCTTGGAGGACTATTGCTGAGTATAGTCACCCTTTTTAGTTATTTCTGAACTCTGACTGGCTGGTTCAACTCAGCTGTTCTGTCTCAAACTCCTCTCAAAGCTGTCTGTTTAGAACTGGCTTCACTCAGTTTCTGACTGAATTTCTCTGCTTGGCCTCAAATTAACTCTAGCACTCTGTTCTTATCTTCTGCCTCCTTCTCACTGTCTGGCTCATCTGTCTTCACCTGTGCCTAGCTTGTTCTCTCTACAACCTGTCTCTGTAAAACTGTCCAGATAAATCTGCCCCCTCCCTCTTCCTCTATGTGCTGCTTTCTCTTTTTTCCGAAGATTTTATTTTGTTTTATTTGCATGTAAATTTATATTATTACACATAAATTTAAAAATTACATACAGCGAGAAGAACCACAAAACAATCAGGGATTATATGAATGTTACATTCATAGTGTTTTGGCTAATTGTATTTGTCAACCTTGTAGAAAACATCTTTCCTATCTTGATGAGTCTGAAATTATGAATGAGAATCAATATACATCATATCTCATCTCTGTCAAATTAAGACAATTATCTACACCTAAACACATCTTAACCCCTAAGTAGCTAAGGTTAATTCTAAGCCTAAACTGTCTGGTCTTCAACCCCATCATAGACTTGAGAAGGAATGAAATTTAATTACTTGAGTGAACTGGAAGTGCAGTGCTGCTCTTTTAAGTCAACACTCTTTCCTCTCTATCCTTGTGAGAGTTGGGTGTTGGAATAATCTCTTGTGCACTGTGTAAAAGTTGCCTTTCTATTATTCAAATGCTTATTTCTGTACCAGTAGAGATCTGATTACAGGTTGGACTTTAGTATTTTTATTCTTATGGATGGAGAGTATTTTGCAAACACTCTCTCCAACACTTTCTATTTGGTTTAATAAGAATTCTGGTGCCCCACTTTTGACCACATCCCCTGCATGGGGAGGCCTAGGGGCACTCAGAGGAAGGATAGCAGGCTACCAAGAAGAGACTTGATACCCTATGAGCATACACAGGGGCAGGAGGTCCCCCTCAGTCACAGTCATAGGGGAGGGGAGTAAGGGGAAAATGGGAGGGAGGGAGGAATGGGAGGATACAAGGGATGGGCTAACAAGATATAATATGAATAAATTAATAAAATATATTTTAAAAAGAGATGAATGTCCTGTGGCAAAGGCAGGAGGGTGTAGGTGGGAGAGATAGGAACTCTAGAAAAGAATCAGGCATAGGGGAATCACCAGCCAGATACAGAGGAAGAAACAGGTGCTGCCACTAAGGAAAGGTAACAAGCCATATGACAAAACAATCTAGATTAAAATAAATGAGCTAATTTAATTTGTAAGAGCCAACTGGGAGCCTAACCTAAGACCAAGTTGTCATAATTAATAAAAGGTCTCCATGTTATTATGCAGGAGCTGGTGGTCCAAAGTCTCTTTATAGTTAGGCATATTCTACCTCTGGCTCATTCTGTCAAATCTTTCTCTGATTTGTCACTTTGTCTACCCTTCAGTTAGACATCACTTTCAAACATGGCTGCTTCCTTCTGCAAACTAACCTTATTGTTTGGGATTAAACGTGTGTAGTAAGAGAATATCTGTATGCCAGCCAGAGAGATTAAAGCTGTGTGGCATGTCTGCATTCCAGCCCGAGCACACAGTCCTAGATCTTTAGATGTGATCCCTTGCCAGAGACATCGTGTTGCTGGAAGAAAATTCATCTACAACCCATATATGCTGGATATGTGGCCCTCTGCTGGGCTTGGTTGACTTAGCAAGGACAATACTCTTTAGGAAAATATACCTTCTCTGTCCTAGCACCTATCAGTTGCCATTGTTTCCTTAGCTAGTGATTGAGCTTTCTGTCCATCTCCCCTCTCTGTGAGAGGATGTTGTCCGGCTTGTCACAGGTGATGTACATGTTGTCACACTGCTCTGAGATCATACGTGCAACTATCTTGATGTGTTCAGAAAATACTTTTTCTTTGTAGCCACCTACCACCTCCGGCTCTTACAGTCTTTCTGCCTTTTTTTTTCTAGAAATTATTCAGGATAATTCACATCATTTATCTATGCAAACAGTTTTATGTTCTGTGGGTTGAAAAGTGATAAAAAGTAATCAGCCTCCAAAAGTTTCAAACCTTCAAGCCAACAGACAATGGTAAAATTATTCAGTCTGTACTTGCCAAAAGCTATGTTCCCTCAATAGTTATTTAATAAATGTACAAATCTTTTTCCTTATGAAATAATATATAATATTTAATCCAATAAATAATGAGCATGCAAAAAATGTGTGCACACCTGTTAAGCAACACAATAAACTTTTTTTGTGACTTAGAACCTGGATGAATGATCAATCTTGAGAAATTCTTTTTCAATTATTTCTTTAATTTTTTAAGATTTTAATGTAATTGTATCATGTTCCCTCTTTGGTTGTTACCACCAAACAATCCCATTTATCCTACCTTGCTCTCTTTCAAAGTATTGTCTCCTTTTCATTAATTTTTCTTGTATACTTATATGCTTAAGTAGATATGAATATTTTCTTAAATACATAAGTACAAGCTGCTCAGTCCCTATAATATAATGTCACCTATATTATTTTTTCAGGGCAGACTATTACTCTTGCTCTCAATATTATTTAATTACATGTAGTTCTTTGTGTAGTGTTCAGGCCTTATGGGATTCCTCTGTGCCCCCTCCTCCACGCTATGTACTTCAGCCTGTCTGTTGTTATTGTTCTTATTCTGTTCATGTTTGGGCAGCCATGTTAGTGAGACTTTGTGGGTGCATCTTCCGACAATGTTAAGAATCTCTAACAGAAGCCTTCCTGATCCTCTGGCTTTTTAGAACCTTCTTGCTCCATCTTCTGCAATGATTCCTGAGCCTTAGGTACAAGAGTTGGATTGTAGCTGCATCCTTTGCGATTGGGTCTACACCTCTACACTTTGATTTGTTGTGGTTTTGTGCAATGGTCTTCATCTGTTGCAAAGAGAAGTTTCCTTGAGAAGTGAAGATTCCATTTATCTGTGGGAATAAAGACAGATATTTAGAACATAGTTAGGCATTGTGCTGATTTAATAAAGTGGCAGTTGTGGGTTTTCCTCCAAGACCACAAATTCACTAGGATTGGGGAGTTGTTTAGATTTCCAGTACGAGGTATGCCTTCCTTGTTTGGGCAGTTTTTAAAATCCAATTAGAGAGCAATGTTGGGAATTTAAACTCATCCCACCTTAGTGATTTCTTTGAAGACAGAGCATAAGCATCACAAGAGATTGAGAGTGGTCACTTTTTCTTTTCCTCCTTTCATGAATCTATAATTCATCATCAACTGTTCCCATCCCTCATTAAGCTATTGATAAAATGTTAAAAAGCCTTCATAAAAACACAAACACTTCTTGGTGTCATGATTCTGAAATGAGAAATCCACTTGGTCAAAAGTTTGGGATTTTTTTTCCCTCACTTACTTCTTAGAATCTTTATAAATACAGACAAGTGTATAAGAAATTATGGACTAATTTAAAATTTAAACAACTTCATGGAGATTGGATGATTTGAATTGAATCTGGCAACCTGTTAAACTTGAATGACTAGTCAAAAGAAAGCCTAGTTTATACACTGAACTCAACATTTGGGTGTCTGTTTCATGTAGGAATTACAAAACTGCATTAAATAATTACTTCCAGTTACTTCTTTAGCAATTACTGCTCAACTATTTTAAAATAAAATCATGATAGGGCCCATTACTCTGTGACTTATATACACACCTTCATCTCTTCAACCTTTTCTCTTACTATGTGTGGTCTTCTATTGCTCTTGTTTTCTATGCATAACTATACCAATGAAATTTTCTCATTGATAAGAAACAATAATAACTGAGTATATACTATGCATGTCTTTCTGGGTCTAGGTTAAATCACTCAGGATGATTTTTTTTCTAGTTCCATCCATTTGCCTGTAAATTTCAAGGGTGGATGGCAGCAGGACTGGAACAGGAGGATCAAGTGGAGGTCTGGCTCTGTCATCATCAAAGAAGCTTCTTCCTTCACCAGATGGGAACAAATACAGAGATCCACAGCCAGACAGCAGTCAGACAGTGAGAGACCTTGGAACATTCAGCCCTAAATGGGACATCTTCATCAAGTTTCTCCCCTCAAGGTGCAGAGAACCCTGTGGAAGAGAAAATAGGAAGTGTAAGATCCCGCAGGAATAGAGAGTACCATAGAAACAAGACTCTCTAATTTTATACTGTAAATGCACATATGAATTGACAAAAACTGAGGCAGCATGCATAGGACCTGCATATGTCTATGTCTGTAACAAGAGGGGGTCCAAGATGAAAGGAGAAGTGATTAACTCTTGCAAATGAAAACTCAGTTTCCACCAAAAGAGTCTCACTGGGTAAGCAAACTACGCTTAAGGGCACACCGCATACCTAGCCGTTGATAGCCAACGGAAAATGAACTAAATGGCATTTTCGTCTTGTAATGTTGTATCATGGCTTTTCCTTCTTTAAACATATAATTGTTTATTATTTATTTTGCTTATATATTATTTTCTATCTTTTACACTTGTTTGTCTGTGTATATATTAAGGCTTTCTGATTAGTGTTTTTATTGACTTCCTTAGAAGGCAAACTAGTGGATCTCTTTCTTGTACCTTTTCTCGGGTCATCTCCTTTTTGTTTGTTTTATCTGATTCTAATGTGTTAGTTATTGTTTTTTCTAACATTTTTTAACTCATTTGCCTTGTACGTCCTTTATGTATATATTTTTGCTTCCAAATATCAAATCTCTGTTTCTTGTGCCTTTTCTTAGCCTCTTTTCATTCTTTTGTTTTGTCATATTGTGACATGTTTTGGTTTATCATAGTATATTATATTTATTATATTGTATTACTTAGAAGTCTGTTTGTTTTCTAATGAGAGACAGAAAGAAAGTTGCTCTAGATAGGAGAACAGGTGGGGAGAGACTGGCAGAAGTGGAGGGAGAGAAAACTAGTAAATATATATTAAAAAATCTATTTTCAATAAAAGAAAAAAGATTTAAAAAATAGATCTTAAAAAAGTAGAGTAAAAAAATGTGATTGTTATCCTGAAAGACTGACTAAAGAAATTAATTAAATGATTAATGTAATGAGAACAATGGTACAGATGATTTGTTTACATTCAAGAATGCATAACATGAAGAAAATTTTTTCAAAAGGCAAAATAGTAGCACCATATTATGTGTGAAATGTCCCTCACAAGAGCTTAATGGACAAAGGGATACATTTTAGAAGCTGGCTGAAGGGAAAGTAAATTTAGCCAAGTGAGATGAAAGGAAAGTGATCAAAGGTTACCCCTGATTTGCCTGCTTGAAGACAGAACAATAATAAGTGGGAAAGATGAAGCATAGAACTTATTTTCACATTTCTTTATTTTCATTTATAGACAACAAAATTGCAACTTGATAAATGATAGCAAACAGAAGAACATATATATACATATTAATATATATATGTTTATATATAATATAAAATGTTTACAGTTATGATTAAAATTAGATGATGGATGATGACAAAGTTCAATTTAGAAGGGAACTGTCCAAATAAGCCTCCAAAGTGGAGAATGCCTTTTAAACTTTAAAGAAAATAGAGCACAAACTATATATATATATATATATATATATATATATATATATGCTAATCAGGAAGTCAAGGACACCCTGTGCTGCATAGTAAATTTTAGATCAGATTGAGCCATGTGAAAACCTTGTCTAAAAGCAAGGATAAAAACTAAACAAAAATTTCACTTTTTAAACATATGGATAATAGTTTATATTAAAACCTTTCATTTTAAATAAATGTCCAAAGATCAGATAACTATTTCTATCATGTTATATTGGGTAACCTACTAAAATTATTCAAGAGATATTTTTAAAGTCAGTTCTATGGCAATATATGAATTTTTCTTTTATGGTCAATTTCATTAGATTGATGGGAGAAAACACTCTCATAGGCCCTCTGGCAGATATTATAGATTTGATATGCTGTATTTGTCAAATATTCCAATATTTCACACAAGTTATTAATATTAGCTCAGAATGTAATATCCTTGGAGAACTACTTCAGTGGCTTTTTTTTCACATAAAGATTTTATGAACTTCAAAGTAAAACTGATATATTTTGGCACTTCCTCCATATTTACATATCAATTTATTGGGGAGGTTATTAACAGTTTAGAATATATTATGTTATATAAATTTGTAAGAAGTGGCATCCCTAAATATTAATTGTTGTGATTATTTACTTATCATGTAAATAATGTTAACTTTAAAATTAAGTCTATTGCCCACATTATTTATCCACCACCCCTTCATTATTGCCAGGAATCTAAATTATAAAATGATTTGTCAAGGTCATTCTTTAACATTCAGTTTAACATTTAAATTCAACAACTGCTATTGTTTCCAAACACAATCACTCAGTGCACATAAAGTAAGTGCAATACAGCATTTTCATAGTTCCTCCTCCACAAACAGTTCAGTCATCTCACCAGAAGGGCTTTTTTCTTCCTCTCCTAATAAGAATAGTGATTTTAATTGTAATTTTAATACGTGTCCCTTAGAGAATTTGTTTGACACAGCAGCTTTTAATCTATTATGAGAGAAGGCCACAATGTCTCCATTGCTGTCTATAGATTCCAGGGTGTTTTTTTGTTTTGTTTTATTTTATTTTTGTATTTTCATGGTATTTTATGTGAGGTTAAGAAGATCTAGACAGTATTTTGTACATAAATTCTTAACAGCTAATGGTTAGAGTTGATTTTTAAAATGCATGCATTTGCTGTGCTTCTCAGAATGCTATAGGTTTCGTTTTCATGTAAAAATACTTATTTTAAACTCATATTTACCATTATTATTAATGCAGAATTCTACACTTGAATAATCAAAATATAACCACTGTAATGTCTACAAGAGTTCACTATAGCATTTTAGAGCATGTAGGAAAAGCCTAAAAAAAAAAAACCCATCACAGAATGGTGAGGGGAACTGAGATCTTCTAGTCATAGAATATAATTGTGCAAATAAAAATTACTTCAGGCCACCAGAGGCCCGTGATCACCTTCCATGGGGAGCATTCCCCCACACTAGAACATAGAAATAATCATGATAGGAATAGAAGTAAAAAAAAAATAAAGAAGTGATGAAATGAAGAGTTGGGTCTTTGAAAAGGTTAACAACATTGGCAAACTTTTATCCAAATCAACTAAAATATAAATAAAATAAAAGATAAAACAAAAATTAATAAAATCATAGGAGAAATGTGTAATATTACAACAGACACCAATAAAATCCAGGACATATTACCAGAAACATTATTTCATGAGATTAGAACATCTAAAAGAAATGGATGAATTTTTAAAAATTACATATGGTGTCCTAGGAGAGGGGGATAGAGTGAAAGCAGGAGGGAGGGAGGAATGGGAGGAAACAAGTGAGGTGAAAACAATTGAGATGTAATCTGAATAAATTAATTAAATAAACAAATAAAAGTTATATTTTCAAAACTAAATAATAAATAATACATATGGCATACCAATATTAAACCAAGGAAGAAATTGATCCAGCGCAAGCAATGAAACTGAAAAAAAAAACAATAAAAGAAATTCCCTAAACAATAACAAAAGAGCACAGGTCCAGATAAATTTCTACAGAATTTTATCAAGCCTGTATGGAAGAACTAAAATGAATGCTTCTCAAACTATTCTGTGAGTACAAGAGTATAGAATGATCCAGCGTTCTTTATATTGAAGTCAGCATCACACTTGGTACCTAAACCTGATTAAGATGCAGCAACCACAGAAAGAAAATTGTAGTCCAGTCCCCTGATAAACGTACATTCAAATACTCTCAATAAAATATGTTCAGAGTGTATTCAAAAGTGTATCAAATTATTTCCACTCATGTAATGTCTGTTAATACTGACAAGACAAATCACCACACTCCTGATAGTTTACGGGAAGCAGTTTGTTCCTATAAAGTCCTGCATACTCAAGGTCTGAACCCACCAGCAGAGCTGTGTTCTTATTTGGCTCAAGAAAAAAGCCCTCTCTACTGATTCTACTAGCTGGGGGTTTCTAGCTATCAGAGGACTGTAGCTTTAATCCTGGGATTATAGCTTCATAGCTATAACTTATCGCTAATTTTTTTTCAAAAGGATGGCTACCCACTGCTTTATCTGTCAAACTTTCTTTTTCTAACAAGTACCCTTTTAGATATTATATTAATATAGTCATAAGGATATAATTTGTTAGTAAGCATATGATTATATGAGCATATGTTTTTGAGAATCAAAAATAAAACTACAGAACCCCCTATTATTTTTTCTTCCCTTAATAACAACCCTCACACTGAAATGCCCACATTTGCCCTGTACCACTATAACACTTTCATCTTGTAATGTGCTTGTGTCTCCATATGCTATTTTTATTAAACATCAAAGTTTCGTGGGCCCAGAACTTTATTCTGAGACTCTTCATCATTAAGACCTCTGCACTTAAATACTTTGGGTGACTTTATTTATACTCATATTCGACATACATATGTAAAACTTTGTATTATGGAATGCTTCACTTCTTGGTACCACATTCTCCTTGGATGTATTTGCTATGTTCCTCTTTTTCATTCATTCACTCTTTATAAGTTTAAATTTTTTTCACATTTTCAAATAACATCAACAAATAGAAAATGCATTTGTTTCTGGTCTGAATCTGGATTCTGAACCTCAGTATCCTTTTCTCCAAGTGTATAAGAAGTGAAAGAAATGGTTGAGGACATAGGTAAGATGAGGACGTGTGTAAGGATGGTGTCTGATGTCAACTCTCCAAAGAAGCTTGGTTGTGAAGCCTTAGTAGGTCTACAGGGGATGTGGGGGCAAAGATATCTTTGATTACATAGCGTTTGTGTTCTGTTTGAGTTGAGAAAGAGAATGTTGAATGGTAGTTTATTCATGGTTTGATACAAAGGAAATACGATAGTTGTGGGCAAACAAAATCTTAATGCAATATGAAATGGAGTCTAATAATGAATGATAAATTTGATCTCCAGAGAAAAAAATTGTTTTTCAGAGATGGAAATAGAAGATTTCTTTCCTTGAAAAACTTGTAAATTCACATAATTCAAATGGATTATAGGAAATTCCATGCACCTTCTGTTTCTGTAAGAGAAGGTCGTCACTGATTAGTGGGTTTGAACACATGAAGTGTGTGAGTAGAGAAGAGAATTGGAAAGAGTTTTCTCAGAGACAGAGAATTATCAAAGTCTAGACACAGAAAAGAACACTTGGTCATCTTGGAAATTGGTAATTGTATTGGTCAGCCTTCTGCAATTTTGACAAAGACACCTGAAAGAAATAAATGTAAAGGTAGGAAGACCTATTTTGGGTCATGGTTTCTGAAGTTTTAGTCAGTGAACATTTGGTGCTTTTGCTTTATACTGGTGGTCAGGCAGAAGTTCACATCATAGATGCTTATCGTAGAAAAGTGGCTCACATTGTAGTATCCAGAAAATAAAGAAGAGAGAGGCATAGGTCTCAGTCAAACAAGCACATGGTGGCTTGAAATAAAAATGTCCTTCCTAGGCTCAAGTATTTGCACATTTGGTCCTCAAGTGGAGGTTGATACGGGGCATTTTGAAGGTGCAGCCTTACTAGAGGAAGTATGTCATGGGTGGTGGGTACTAAAAGTTTATGATCTGGTCCCACTTTTTGTGATTTCTGTTTCATGTTTACAGTGTATCAGGTTTCTGCTTCAGCTGTCTGCTGCCATTTATTCACTGTCATGATTGTCTCTTCCTCTGGAACTATTGGTTAAAATAACCTGTTTCTTCTACTAGCTTTATCACAGCAACAGACATAGAAGTGATTAATAAAATGCTCTATAAGAGGATGCTCCCAATGACCTACTTCTTTCAACTGTCACATACTAAAAATACCCACCACCTCCAATAGTACCATTAGCTAAGACCAAGCCTGTATTACTTGAGGTTTAAAGAGATGTTTAAGATTCAAATTATAAGACTCAGACATTCAGGATGATATTGATGTATCGGTTTGCTTAAATTTTCCCAGTGAAGAAGTGTAATCCAGTATAATAATACACTGCTGAAGAATTTGGAGAGATGGTCACAGTACCTACAGACGGTGCCTCAAAGCTGCAAAGCATGTTATGAAGTGACTTCTGTCTTGGTGAAGTGGTCACAAATAAGAAGCTAGATCACAGCTATTAGTGCCTCAAAGTCATATGATATTGGGAGCAAACTTGCGTGCTCAGAAACTATGTACAAGATAGAATCTCAACTTGCTAATTCTCATTCTTTGTTAGAACAGATGTCCTCACACTGGTGTGAGCTGTGCCTTTGTCTCAGTGCCTAGAATATTAGATTGTATAGCACTAGCTTAATGAGCATGACGTTGGAACAAAAAGGATAATGTGAACGAACGACACTTGGTGATCAAGAACATGAAATAGTCTTGAGAAGAGGCCTGCCTTTATCCTGTACAAAGGTATCAGTTAAAATACAGTTAAAATCTGGCCAGATATTTCTCGTTTGAGCAGGTGGCTGTGTTCAGCCACCACGGCCTCTCCACTTCCCATCTTTTCAGTTTTCCTAAGTTGTTCACTTGCTTTCTAAATGACATGTTTCTTTCTCTTTTTTTTTCAGACTTATTTTGACCTGAGATCCATTATGTAACACCAAGTTACATAATGTCTTTGAATATCTCAGTTTTATTACATTATGAGAAGATTCATAATTAATTCCCATATGGCAATCCTAATTTTTTCCTCTTTTCTCTGTTCTTGGAATATAGATTGCCAAACTATTGCAGTCTTATCTCTGCTGTAATAAAATTAGTTTATCATGGAGATAGTTCATTAGCATAATTAAATTTAGAAATGTCATAATTTCTTAGTTTTTCCTGGTTTTATAACAATTTGTTAATTTTAGTTTGCAGCCAATTAGTGAGAAGAAAGGTAGTGAGGCCAATTTTCAAATCTACAGACATATGAAGATGAAGTCAATGGTTTTTAACATCTGTAAGCAACTTTTACAGGAATAGTTGCAAGTGGCTTATTGTTAATTAGTATGTCTTGTACAAAGTAAACACGTAGCACTTTTTGAACATAATACAAATCCTGTCCTTTTAATTACCCTTCTTTACACAAAATAAGCACATGTTACTCCTAACTAGGAATAATAATTTTGAAAAGAAGCACAACTACTTACACAACTTTGCAATCTTTGAATTTCTGCAGTTGTAGGGCTTAACTGCTCAGGAAAGAAAAACTGATTGCTCTTCTCCCAGTTCTCACACTACATCATCCCAAAATACTGTCACAAATCTATTTTTAACAAATTTAATTTCCTTAGAAACTTATTGTTCGTTTCTTTAATTACTGATCTTACTAGACTACGTGTATTTTTAAAGTTATTTTTGCAACAATCTAAAGGCTTCCTATATTTCTTGTAGGTTTAATCTTTTTCTGATCCCTTAAATCTATCCAGACCTTCTCATGCATCAGTGATGTCTCTCTTGGATACACAATAAAAGACAGTTAAGCAGGAATAATCCATTGACTATACTCATGTGAAGGTCACCAAGAAACCTTATTTCTGATCTTCCACAAGGATATCAACTCCAGCCATGTCACAGATCAGTTCTGGACCCACTTTCTCCTGGTATCCTTAATATAATCATTTGTATAATGTCACATCAACAGCAGTCATGATGAAACAACATGCTTCCTTTCACAGAGCCCCCATGTATCGGCACCATTTCTTGCTTATTTTATTTAATTTTTAATTTGTTTACTGTATATCTCAACTGTAACCTCCTCCCTCCAACCACCCAGTTCCCCATTCCTCCTTCATACCCCCTCTCTCCCTATCCTAGTCCTCAGAAAGAGGAGCCCTCCTCCCCTAACATCCCACTTCAGTCTATCAAGTCTCATGTATCCTCTTCCTCTGTGGCCTGGCAAGGCTGCCCCACCTGGGGGAAGTCATCAACATGTGGGGACCATAGTGCATGTCAGAGGTAGGCCCTACTCCCTATATTATAGGACCTACAAGGAGACTGTGTTGCTTATCTGAGCAGAGGGTCTAGGTCCTCATCATGCATAGTCCTTGGTGCATCAGTCTCTGCAGCTAATTCCTCTGCCTGGATATGTTGGCTCCATTGGTTTCCTTGTGGAGCTCTTGACCCCTTCAGGTTCTTCTATTCCCAACTCTTCCATAAGACTCCCTGGGCTCCACTCTGAAGTTTGGCTGTGAGTCTCAGCATATGTTTGGATCACCTGCTGGGTGGAGTCTTTCAGAGGACATTTATGATAGGCTTTCTTCGTGTTCCTTCTCTTCAGCTGCTTCTGGTATCTGTTCTATTTGTCCTTCTGAATGAGAATTAATCGTTCTCCCTAGGGTCCTCCTTTTATTTAGTTTCTTTAGGTCTGTGTATTGAAGCGTGGCTATTCTGTACCATATAGCTAATATCCACTTATAAGTGAGTATATACCATGCATATATTTCTGGGTCTGGGGACCTCACTCAGGATGATCGTTTCTAGTTCCATCCATTTGCCTGCAAATTTCAAGACTTTCTTGTTTTAAATAGCTGAGTAGTATTCCATTGTGTAAATGTAACAGTTTCTTTATCCATTCTTCTACTGAGGGACACCTAGATTGTTTCCAGATTCTGGCTATTATGAATAAAGCTGCTGTGAACATAGTTGAGAAAATGTCCTTGTATGATGCAGCATCTTTCAGGTATTTGCTCAGGAGTGGTATAGCTGGGTCTTTAGGTAGAACTATTACCAATTTTCTGAGAAAGCACCAGATTGATTTTCAAAGTGGTTGTACAAGTTTGCATTCCCATGAGCAATGAAGGAGTGTTACCTTTTAACAATATCCTTGCCAATGTGCTGTCACTTGAGTTTTTTATCTTAGCCATTCTGATGGGTGTAATATGGAATCTGAGAGTCGTGTTTAATTCTTTTAACTTCTCAGAAGTACAGTGGCAGGATATCCTGTACTGGTCAAAGGCTTGTTAGTGTGACTCAGAGACTCTTGTGTGAGTTTCCATCATTCTGCCTGTAGACCTAGGAAGGCTTAAATTTTTTTGAACCAGGCTTTGTTACCCTGAGGAGGACAGTAAGAAACAATCATTTCACTCAAGCTTAACTACTGGCCTAATTATAGGAAAATGGATGGGAAATATTTAAGGAAAGGATTTTTAGAATATTTCAAGCAATGCTAAATGTAAAGTGTTGTGGTCATATGTATGAGACATTTTTCTCCACAAGTTAGACTTCTTGAGGTCCTGATGTTACTTTACTTGTTTGTTGTATGATCAACCATAGATGTGGACCTCCTCACAGTTTATTACCATCATTTTCTCCCCTCTCATACCCTGGAGTACACTGCTTTTATGTGCCACACGGATTCATTTTCTGCGACTATGGTTTGGATATGATTTGTTGGTCCTCCAATGGGTCACAGGTTGGTGATATTACCAAAAGGGTAGTGGTGTCAGGAGATGTGGACTTTGCGGAGGTAGGAGCTAGTGGAAAGTCCTTTGGCATTGATATGATTAAGGCAGTTCCTGTGGAACTCTTCCACAGCTCTCTTGACAGGGTTGCTATGAAAGCTGTGAGGCTGGCCCCACCCACTTCTCTGAAGCTATATTACTTGTTTCTCTCATATATGTACTAAACTGGACTCTCAGAAGAGGTAAGCTTACTCCAATGTAAATGTCACTCAACCACAAAATCTCTGAGCTAAATCAATGTGTTTTTCTCTATAAAGTCTGACTGCATCAGTGATGGCAGCAACAAAGCAAAAACAAAACAAAGGGAAAAAAAACCAGCCAACCAATGAAACAAACAAGCAAACAAAAAATACCCAAACCAGACATATGCATCTCAGTAATACTGATATACTTATTGATCTTCTAAATGAGCAAATCCTACCTGATAGACACATGAGTTTTCTCTTTTTAGATATTTCCATTAGTCTGAGCATGTGTGCCTAGACCACACATTATTACATTTCCCCAAGGGAGAAAAAAAGGAATACAACATAGGTGAACAAAGTGACAGTGATGCCAGACATTTAAAATACACCAGTGTGGGAAGAGGAAGGATTATAGGAGCCATGGGGGTCAAGGATACCAGGAGAAACATCCCGTCCCATTGAATCAAATAAGTATGGCTCATAAATACTTATAGAGAATAAACCACAATCACAGAGCCTGCACTGTGTTTTCCGCTGTTACAGTTATTTAGCTTGGGGTTTTTGTGGGACTCCTAACAGTGAGAGCGGGAGTATCTGTGACTCTTTTGCAGTGTTCCTGGGACCCTTTTCCTCTTACTGGGTAGTGTTGTCTAGCCTTGAGATGAGGGTTTGTGCCTGTCTTATTGCACCCTGTTATGCCATGTTCAGTTGATATCCCTGGGAAGCCTGCTCTTATCTGAAGAAAAATGGAGGATCAATGGATCTAGGGAAGCGGAGACATGTGTGTGGGAGGAGAATGAGAGGAGTGGGGAGAGGAGAGGCTGCAGTCAGGAAATATTGTATTAGAAAATAATTAATAATAATAGTAGTAGTAGTAGTTGTTGTTGTTGTTGTAATTGTAAATGCTACACTTCATATGTTATTGTGGCCCCAAACACAACCTACTCTCTCTTCAGTAAGAGACCACTCTAAGTAACACATCACACACCAAAGTGATGCTTTTAGCTGGAAGCAGTAGCTCTTGACCAGGGAAATTTTACCTCCAAGGCTCACTTAGGAATTCCTAGGAGAATTTTTATTATAACTGTGGGCGCAAAAGCCATTAAAGAATAAAATCTTCCTAAACAAGCTGTAATGCAAAAATAGAAAATACATCTAATCTCAACTATCTATAATGTTGAAGCTGAGAAACCTCCTGTTAAAGTTTTTTATAGTCCCCAAAATAAGGGAGTTTGAATATGTGAAGGATGAGGTGCTGCAGTGTTGTTCTTGACTACTGGTATTTATCAAGGAAAACCTTGAAGCATATTTAAAAGTATCTTTATATCTTATATATTTGTTTCTTTAACCTTGTGTTATGCAAAAATCATAATGATGTGGTAACCAACTCTTTGACAATTCCATAAAACAATTAGAGCAGGAATACTTAAACTTAACCCAACATAAACACAGTACAACCGGATACATACTAAATTTATATGTACATTTTGTATATACATGAAAACAAAACAAAATTTTAAAAGTATATTCGCAATCTATAATAGTCTCAGATCTTAATCAAAGAAGCTGTTTCAAGTTGTTTTGGTTTATGTTGCACAATGTGGTGTCCAACAAAGGCCAAAATATGCATGTTAAGTGTTCAAAATCAAGGATGCACTGAAGTCATGTGATTCAAGTCACATGAACACTACCAGAAATACCTTACTTTCATTATATGTTGATTGTGATTTAAATTTTAGCTGTTAAGTTCTCAAAAAAAAAAAAAAAACCTTACTGATGACAGATGTATCACAATGATCACATCCAAATATGTAACCTTCTATGGGGCTGTGACCCACAAATTAAAAAGCTTATATTTAGACTATATCTAGAAGGGAAAAAAAGAATCCTAACTCAACACTTTTTTTTAAATTTAAAAAACTAGATTCTTTCTCTGTCCAAAACAAGTAACTATAGTACTTTGCAAATAAAGACAATTAAATGTATTTCTGTATATATAAAAATGCTCATAGATGATAAATGAGAAAACAAACCCTGCTTTCATATGAAGACTATTCCCATAAGTACAAAATAAGCTGAGATTAAGAAGGATGGTATAAGTCTTTACTTGTTTACAAGAACAACAGAAATCTGCCATCTTAATGAAAATGAGCAAGGGACCTGAACAAATATTTATCCAAAAAAAATTGGAAATAAGCACATGAAAAGATATTCAACATTGCTCGTAAATAGGAATATTCTATCAAGGGATTATGAAATTCTCCTCAATCCATTAACATATTTATTATAGAATAAAACAAAACCAAACTTAGTCAACCAAACAAACGTTAACAAATGTTGTCAAATGATGTTGAGAAATCAGAACACTTGTGTGTTGCTGGTGAGAAAACTAAGTGGATTGACTACTATAAAACATGGTAATGGTTCCTAGAGGAGAAGTAAATAGAGGACTACTGTGTAGTTTCTCTGACTATACACACGAGACAACTGAGAGCACTCAGTCACATAATTATATGAGCAAGTTCATAGAACCACTGTCTATAACAGGCAAAGTGTGAATGTAGCCAGAGTATCTATCTGCTTATGTATGCACAGCACTGTGTTGTTTAACCTTTTTTGTTTGTTTGTTTGTTTTAAAGACTGTCCCACAGGCCTTTTCAGGATAGTAGCTAATGTGGGTTGTGACTCTTTTGTTCAACCATGTTCATAGCAACTTTATTCATAATAGCCAGAATTTAGTAATAACCTAGATGTCCCTCAACCGAAGAATGGCTAAAGAAACTGTGGTACATTTACACAATTGAATACTACTCAGCTATTTAAAACAGGGAAATCTTAAAAATTTTAGCCATATGGATGGAATGAGAAACGATCATCCTGAGTGAGGTAACCCAGACCGAGAAAGATATGCATGGTATATCCTCACTTGTAAGTGGATAGTAGCTACATGATGCAGAATAACCACACTTCAATACACAGACCTACAGAAACTAAATAACAAAGAGGACCCTAGGGAGAATGCTTAATTATCCTTCAGAAGGACAAATAGAATAGACACTGGAAGCAGTTGAAGAGAAGGGACAGGAAGGGAGCCTACCATAGAGGTCCTCAGAAAGATTCTACTCAGCAAGAGATCCAAACAGATGTTGAGACTCACAGGCAAACTTCAGAGTGCAGCACAGGGAGTCTTATGGAAGAGTTGTGGAATAGAAAGACCTGGAAGGGTCAAGAGGTCCAGAAGGAGACCAATGGATCCACCAAATCCAGGCAAGAGGGGGGCGGTGAGTTGTTGCAGAGACCGATATACCAACTAAGGACCATGCATAGTGAGGACCTACACCCTCTGCTCAGATGTAGTAGATAGGTAGCACAGTCTCCTTGTGGGTCCCATAATATGGGGAGTAGGGGCTACCTCTGACATGGACTCTGTCCCCCACACATTGATCATTTCCTCCTGGCTGGGCTGCCTTGCCAGGCCACGGAGAAAGAAGATCCATGTAATCTATATGAGACTTGATAAGCTGAGGTTAGGTGTTAGGGGAGGAGGGCTCTCCCTTTCTGAGAAAAGGAAGAGAGGGAGAATGAGAGAAGGAGGATGGGACCAGGAGGTGACATGAGAGGGGGCTACAATAGGGATGTAAATTGAACACGTTTTTTTAAAAAAAGGAAATTTGAATACTAACTAGAATGTAAACTAACCTTGAAGACATTATGCAAAATTGATAAGAATGTTAAGAGATGTCAGATAATGTAAGCTTAAGTCTATAAGGTACTCAGAGTAGTCTGAGTAGTCTATTTGTTGAGTCATAGGAAAAGAAAAGAGAATGTTCTTTAATAGTGAAGTGCTTTAGTTTGAATAGATGGAAAATTACTGGAGAAGAATAGTGATTGATGTCATCACAAAGTGACTGTAATAATACCACTGAGGTATACACTCACTGCCATAGTGCTGGCACAGGACTCCAATCTCAGCACTGAGGGAGCAGAGCCAGGACAGGTAACAGAATAGAATCCTCTCTCATAGAACGAGAAAAAGTCGGGGGTGGGGACCAAATAGTACATGTTATGTTATTTATATTATACCATGAAAACTCTCTAGTCCAAAATTGGAAACAACAGAAGTTACTATCAAATCTCAAGGAATAAAACATGATACATGTGCACATGGAAATACCATGTGGCCCCAGTCCATCAGCCTGAGTAGATTTTATGGAAATAAGATTGAGTAGCTAACAGAGTTCATGTTGTAGACAGCCTCTGGTGCCTTTACTAGGTGACCTACATGGAGACTGAGCTGCCTATCAGCTATATCTGAGCAGAGGCCTGGGTTCTCTCCATGCATTGCCCTTGGTTGGTGCATCAGTCTATGCAGCACCACACCCCCACCCAGGACACAGATTTGTTGACTTTGTTGGTCTTTTTTGTGGTGCTCTTGTCCCCTCCAAGTCTTTCTGTCCTCCAACTCCTTGCTCTGCCCAAAGTTTGGCTGTGAGTCTCAGCATCTGCTTTGATCCCCTGCTGGGTAGAATTTTCAGAGTACATCTATGGAAGGCTCATGTCCTATTCCTTCTCTTCAACTGCTTCCAGTGTCTATTCTATTCGCCCCTTCTGGGTGAGTATTAAGCATCCTCACTAGGGTCCTCCTTGTTACTTATCTTCTTTCGGTCTGTGTATTGTACTGTGGTTATCCTGTATTATATGGCTAATATCCGCTTATAAGTCGGTATATACCATGCATATCTTTTTGGGTCTGGGCTACCTCACCCAGGAATGATCTTTTCTGGTTTCATCCATTTGCCTGCAAATTTCATGATGTCCTTGTTTTAATAGCGGAATAGTGTTCCATTGTGTAGATGTACCACAGTTTCTTCATCCATTCTTCTGTTGAGAGACATCTGGGTTGTTTCCGGATTCTGGCTATTAAAAAATAAAGCTGCTATGGACATAGTTGAGCAAATGTCCTTGTTGTATGGTGGAACATCTTTTGGACATATGTCCAGGAGTGATACAGCTGGGTCTTGAGGTAGAGCTGTTCCCTATTTTCTGAGAAAGCACGATATTGATTTCCGATGTGGTTGTACAAGTTTGCGCTCCCACCAGCAATGGAGGAGTGCTCCCCTTTCTCCACAACCTTGCAGAATGTGCTGTCACTTGAGTATTGATTTTAGTCATCCTAGTGGGTGTGTTTCCCAGATGACTAAGGACAACGACGTCTGTTTCCTTCACTGTGATCCCTTCCCAGGGGCCAGTCAGTCTTGCCAGGCCACAGAGGAAGCAGGTGCAGGCAGCTCTGAAGGGACTAATAGTCTGGGATCAGTTGGTAAAGGAGGATGGCTCCCCTTTCTGAGGACTTGGGATGGAGATGGGGATGGGGGATGCGGGATGAGGGAAAAGGGAGGGTGGGACTGGGATATAAAGTGAATAAATTAATAAAAAAAAGATTGAGTAACTAGATGAGCCATATTTTAAAATTACATTTATATACTAGAGGTCAAATAAAGCAAGCAATGGTTGCAGTTATAACCAGAATAACATGCACCTCTGTGTGGAATACTGACAAGGAAAGGCACTTAAAGAGGCTTCATGGTCCAGAAATGAGCCATATCTTGATCTGAATGGTGGTTACAAAGTATCTACATATGTAAAATTTCATGGAGATATATCCTTAACTTCCATGCATTTATTATGTGCATTAAACCTAAGTTTAAATAGAAAACATTCCCCCATGCATATCCGAGTCTTACGGTTTTGGCCAGTCTTAAAACTGGTGGTACTCTTATACTCACGAAAGGATGCCAGCTCAAAACCTGCAAGCGACTTTTCTTACATTTGTCATTTAAAGAGATTTGCTGACTTGAGGGAACCAAAATGAAGCTAGACACAGAGGCAGGAGGAGTAAGCTCTGCCTGAGGCTACAATAGAGCCAAGTTGTTGTACCTACTTTGTCATAGGTTAGCAATATCCTTCTAGTCACTTATGGGTAGTTACCCAGGACCACCCATATAGAATCTATGTAATATAAGCTTTACATTAAAACCTGAATGTGCCTTTTGCCTTTATGAATAATGCAGTCTACGGTAGGGATCCTTTTTGAAAGAAGGGGAGCAGTGAGTGTAGGAGGGGATTAGAATTTGTCATGGAGGATTACCTCAAGAAAGAGCTAATAGCTTCTACAACTCAGTTATTTTATAGAGCAGAACAGCAGCCTAGCAGGCCAGCTTATTATCTTGAGAAAAGATATTCTGAATGATTTGGTGCTTCCATATCCCAATTTTCATCTTCAAGTATGATACATGAGAGGAGATGGAGAACAAAGTATATTATGTAAGGTGAAGGGAGCATGAGGACAATCCCGGGTAATATTCACAGGCTCTCAGGCACAGCAACCAAGCAGCTTTTGCCCTAAAGATACCTCTCTCTCTCTCTCTCTCTCTCTCTCTCTCTCTCTCTCTCTCTCTCTCTCTCTCTCTGTCTCTCTCTCTCTCCTCTCTCTCTCCCCTGCAAAATAAATTGTGCCAACAGTCATTTTGATTAATAATGTGGAGTTAGGTGATCCTCGTATGGAACCTTTCAGTCAGTTGCTGCCAGGGGTGGCTAGATCATCTTAGAGGTTTCTTTGTACACTCATCTTTTCCCATGGGTTGGTTTTTAAGGTAGGTTATATCTCACTGAGCAAGGGCTTATTGGTAAATAAAGTACTTGGTTTTCTACTGTCCTCCAGCAGCACTTCTGCCATCTGCATTTTTTCCTTCTATTTGTCAGGACACAATGGCTGAGCCAGGTTAAATTGGAGAAAAGTTTTCAGGAGTAGTTTAGGACAACTGCATAGTATTGTTGTGAATAAAAGGAAATCTGCAAAGAGAGAGCAAAGTGGACCAAAATAAAGCATACAGGTGTTTGGTCCCATGGAGAATGAGCAGTGCCCTAACAGACTGGTCATAGTGTCCTCACAGAATAAATTACAACTAGAACCTGATTTGAAAGTTAATGTTTTCTCTCTCTCTCTTTTTGTTTTCTTTCCTGATCCCCTTTCTTAATTACCCTGTGTTATTGGTAGCTGGGTTAAGGCTAAGATAATTAAACACCAAGTTTTAAGAACTACAACTTGGATAAGAACTTACTGTGCACATGGTAAGAAATAGAATTTTTATTAAACCAGGCTGACTTTGAGTACCAGGTTGTAAGCTTTTCCATCTGTTAATAAATTAGCATGTCTTATAAAATGCATCATAGGCTTCAATTAGTTCAATAGCCCCTTCTGGGAACTTCATTTATACTGAAGGACTAGTAGTCACACAGATCTGCACCAGACAGATTGGGAGACACAAATAGATAATATAGATGACAGGCTTCTGGTTCCTTCTGAATGCTTCTGGCCAGAGACAAAGGCACAAAGGCCTGGAAGGACTTTTCTCCAACCACTAGGGTGCCTGCCAGTAGACCCGCCAGAGAAATTTAACATTGGATCAAACATATTTATACCCTAGGTTGTGGGCTCATCAACAACCCTTGTTTTTGCTCAAATTGACCAAAAATAAGCTAAGGCATGAAACTCCTTAAAGGTGCTTTAAACTACCATCATTAAAGGAGAAGCCATGTTCAACTTCCTGAGTGTCCCTTTGCATTGCACAGAATCTTCCTATGTGTGGCTTGCTGTATGTCTTTCCTCACTCTAATCTTAGCTCTTCTTTATGAGCTGACTGATGTGGCTGAGATTTTTCCCTGCTGTGACGTATATCCCTTGAGAACTAGAGACTTTTTCTGTTGCCTTTTCATTCTTGAAATGGCAAAGAAAGCAAACTAGTCAGGACACCTATACTTGTCAATCTATTCACAACTATTATAGGCCTTAAACTGTCATTCTTGCTCTTCTTTGAAGCAGTCTCATAATGGCTGTTTTTCAGCATTTTTTTTTAATATACAGAATGGCTTTCCTGGAAAAAAAAAACTATACATTGGCCTTGAATCAAGCACTGAGATTTATTTATAATCTATCTACAATATTTGAAAACCAGTGTTAGAGACTCTTGGCAAATTACAAATAACCAATCTATAAATGTATTATCTAACCAAATTGTAAGAATTAAAGCCAATCAAAAAGACACTGAAATGAACAAAACCACTGTATATAAATAGTACTTGTGGTATTTCGAATTTAGGCTCAAAGGCTCATAGAGCTGACTGCTTAGTCATTAGGGAGTGGTTCCCGAGAAAGAATAAGAGGTGTGGCCTTACTGGAGTATGTGTGGCCTTCTTTAGAAGGTTGTCACTGGGGACAGGCTTCAGGGTTTCAAAGTGCTCACGGGAGTTCCAGTGTCGCTCTTTGTAGGCTCAATTTTCTTAACCAATGTATTTTTTTTAACAACTTAGTGACAGAGCATACATCATTTATAACCCAACTAACCAAAACAATAGGAACTGAGGATTAATGGACACAATAACAAAACCTTAAGGATGTCAGTTCCGAGGAACGATTCTCTGGGTGTGAGCCACAGGATTTCTTCTGCTGGAACCTGGGGTAACCAGAACCCAGAACCTCAGCAGGAGCCAGAGCCCTGAAGCCTTCCCTGGAGCGGTTCTCTCTAGGAGCGTCTTGAAGCACAGCAATGAAGAGCCAAATCTACCCCAAGTCTCCAAAAAGCCCCGCCTCCAGTTCTGGGCTCATTTATAAATCTCCTCCCAGAGTCTGTTCACAGAATCTTTTCAGCTGGCAACAATTAAGCTCCTGCAGGAGGTGGTTGCTCTTCTAGTGAATTAACCTCACCTGTTCTCTCACGAGACCGTTCCAATCCCACACTTGGGATCCTAAAAAACAAGCTTATCTCCCCTTCACTCTTCCTGCTGCATACCGAGATATGGGACCCTCAGGGGCCTCTCCAGTCCCATGCCTGTTAGCATGCTGCTATGCTTCCTACCATGACAACGATGGCCTAGACCTTTCAATATAAACAAGCTACAATTAATATTTTTCTTTTATAAGAGTTGCTATGGTCTCTTTACAGCAATGACTAAGACAGCATTCCAAAATATCTGTTTATAAATAACTAATAGAGTGATAAGCAGAAATTTTGAATACTTCTACTTCAATAACAGACATAAATGACATACACTCAAAACAATACTTAGATTAAATACTCTGTGTTAAGGACAGTTTATTTAACATTTTTTTGGTTTTTTGAAACAGGGTTTCTCCGTATGGCTTTGGCTGTCCTGGACTCACTTTGTAGACCAGGCTGGCCTGAAACTCACAGGAATCTGTTTGTCTCTGCCTCCCTAGTGCTGGGATTAAAGGTGTGTGCCACTACGCCCAGCCAATTTGTTAAATATTTGAAAACCCTAGTAATACATTTATACTTTTTTATGTTTTTTTATTGAAAAATAAAATCATTCATATTACATCTCAGTTCCTATCCCATCCCGTGCATCCTCCCTTTCCTCCCTCCCTCCCACTTTCACCCCATTCCCCTTCCCTATGACTGTGACTGATGGGGACCTCCTCCCCTTGAATATGATGCTAGGGTATCAAGTTTCTTCTTGGTAGTCTGCTATCTTTCCTCCTAGTGCCATCCGGCCTGCCCATCAATGGGACATGGCCAAATAAGGGGTACCAGAGTTCGTGTGAAAGTCAGTCCCCAGTCTACACTTAACTGTGGAGAATATTCTGTCCCTTGGCTAGGTCTGGGTAGGGGTTTGATGATGACTGCACATATTGTCCTTGGTTGGTGCCATAGATCGAGCAGATCCCCTGGGCCCAGATCTACCCATCATAGTGTTCTTCTTGTAGGTTTCTAGGACCCTCTGGATCCATCTATTTCCCTATCTGCTATATTTCTCCCCCCTTAGGATGTCCTATCACTAGGCCAAGGGATATGTCTCAGGAAAGTCTTCACTTACCAGGAAAATACATTTATACTTTAACTTAATGAAGTTGAAAAAGATCAAAAGTAAACCTTAGAAATGAACAAAGGCACTACTCAAATTAATGAGCGAAAAGTTCCTCAGTCTTTATCTTTGTGACATGACTTTTAATGGGAATGAGGTCATTCCAGGCTGTGGTTTTGATTCCCTTTCCTGATGACTAGTGACACTGAATATTCTTTAACTCCTTGCTGATTGTTTGTATGTGGTTTCTTTTGAGAAACGCTTATTTCCGACTCTCTGCTCCTCTGAGATCATGAAAGCATATGGACTTTTGGCTATTGGTTTGTTTAGCTATTAGTCCCTAATCAAATATATAGTTTGCAAATATTCACTTTTATTCTTTAAGTTATTGTGATTTAATCATCAGCTTCACTGAAGTAGAATCACCTGAGAAGGGTATTTCAGTGAGAGCTTATGCATGTTGTGTTGGTGTGGTGCTTTGAATGAGAACGGCCACCAAAGGCTCCTATATTTGAATACTTGGTCCATAGTTACTAGAATCTTTTGGGAAGGACTAGAAGGTATGGTCCTATTGGATGAAATGTGTCACTGGAAGCTGACTTTTAGGTTTCCAAAGATTAATCATTTAATTAGCTCTCTTTGGCTCCACCCTTCAAAGCAAGATATAAGCTCTCAACTGTTCCTGCCACCATATCTTTGCTCCACCATTATAGACTCTATCCATCTAAAACCAGAAGTTGGACATTTAATGCATTCTTTCACAAGTTGCCTTGGACATGGTGTTTAGCCATAGCAATAAAAAAGTACCTAAGACATTTGCTTTGTAGAGGACTAACTTTACTGCATTGATTAAGGTGGGAAGATTCACTCACTCAAAGTGGCACCATTCCCTGCACAAGGAATTTTAGATTGTATAAGATAGAGAAACAAAGTTGATCATTAGCACATATGTATCCATTGTCCTCTGCTCTTGACTGTATGTAAAGTGATCAGCTGCTACAAATTCTGCAGATTTGCTTCCCTAGAGAGGGACTATAACATGGTATTGTGAAGGAAATCAATCTTTTCCCCTTTAGGATGCCTTTGTCAAGGTTCTTATTACTACAAAAGGAAATTAAATTATGACAGTTGTCTTTTTATACTATTCTTTGTTGGTGGTAGGTGGGGTAGTTTGAGTAGGGTTAAAACATTTTTGGAACTAGATAGATGTTTTAAGTTAATAGAGATAAGGCATGATATATATTGATTTTCATTCAGAATTTAAAGATTCAACAAGATAGGAAATATGCTAACTTTCAAGTTTTCCAAATATGAATAGCCAAATCACTTTTCTCTTGCTGTATGAATGCTATTACATTCTCATTATGAATGTAACATTTATATAATTCCTGATTGTTTCACAGTTCTTCTTGTTGTATATAGTTTATTTTATTTATGTGTAATAATATAAATGTATATGTTTTCAAAAGAAATATAATAATAGTTAAAAATTATATTATGAGAAAGCATGTCCTTCATAGGGTCTGACATCTGAATACTTTGTTTCCAATTGTTGGCACTGTTTATACAGGTGTAGGAGGTATGTACTTGTTGGTGGAAGCATGTTACTGGGAGATATAGTTGACGTTTAAAGACTAGCACTATTTCAAGTTTACTTTCTCTACCTCATTCTATGGTTTAATATGTGAGCTCTCAGCTTTCTGCTCTAACTGCCATACTTGCTTGCAGCCACATTTCTCTACTATGACAGTGATCAACTCTTATGTCTCTGAAACCTTTCTTTCTATATCTTTCCTGGCTCACTGTAGTTTATCACAGCAAGAGAAAAGTGATTGATACAATGGCCATGTAAATTAGCATAGGCATTATGGAGAAGAGTATGGATGTTCTAGAAATAATTACAAATAAAGTGGTATGTGAACCAGTAATCCCATTCCAGGATATATATCCAAAGGAAATAAACTCAGTGTTGAGATAGTTCCACTCCTTTTTTTATTGCAGTACTGTACTGTGTAGCCAAAATATAAAATAAACTATATGACCACTAGTGGATAAATAGAAAAGTTGCCATATTGTCAACCTAAATAACAACTAGAGAGAGCTCTGCCAAATTATTTATGTTAGAGCAGTAGGGCACTGGAAGGGAGGATGCATCTGTGATAAGCAGAAACATTTAACCAGCAAGTTATCTTTGAGGCTAGCCTGGAGATTATAGAAACATTTTATAGCCAGCATTTTGTCATTTGATAATTTTTAACAACAAAAGAACCATCTCCCTTAACTAATATGATTCCAGTAAAAAATAAATTTCATTTTATTAACCTGAGTCTTTATTTAGCATGAGGCCTTTTTCAGTTGCTCATCTATTTCTCTCAGATGTAAAATATTTAAATCCTAATTGCAAGGTGACAGCGTTTTGAACTTCAGTAAGACCTCCAGACATTGAATTATTCTTATCGAAGATATAAAAGCATAAGGAAATATTAATGTATTGGGGAAATTATCATATAGGCTTCTATAAACAAATAAAGCCAAAAAAATGATTGTAAAAACAAAGTTCTAGAAAGCATGTCTGAGAATCTGTGGAGATAGGTTGGTGGATAGAGTATTTGCTGTGCAGTCATGAGGACCAAAGTTCATCTCCTTAGCACCTACTCAAATGCTAGGAGGGAAGGACAGCCACCTGCAATTTAGCATTTGGAAGTCAGAGGCCAGGGAATTGACAAGGCAAGACATTTGGCTAGAGTGCTAGAATCAATAAGATCCGGGTCAGCAAGAGACCCTGTCTTAGTAATTAAAGTTGAGAACAATCCAGGAAGATACCAATTGTCAGCCTCTGGACCAAAGATGCATCTATGCATACACAGATAAGCCCACACATGATCATCTGTGTTCTTCTGGATGGTGCTTGGTGCACCATTTCACTTTGCTGATTGGCATTATTTCATTTTGCTATGTTTACATTAAGCAGAGAGGTGTATTTTAATGCTGTAGGACATGCTCAAAATATGATTGAATATGAATGGACTTCCCCCAGACAATGATTTTCCATCACATCATCCCTGTGTTGGTCATTGCCCTCTGCTTAATCGTCCAAGAGCATCACTGGCTATTTTTCAGTTCCAACTCAAGTTGCCCATAGCCCCTGATTTTCTTAGGGCAAAATCTTCACAGAACCCTTCCTAAGATGTTTTTATCTCATTACTTCAGCATAAAACTTATACTGAGCATGGAGTACATGCTGTGTCACTAGTTTTATATCCACTTTTTGGCTCTAGCTTTTCTTGATAGTATGCAAAACACACACACACACATACACACACACACACACACACACATTATGCAAAGACATAGGTGTAACATGAGGATGCCATCCAACATTTATTTTGAAGTAAGAAACATTTTCCTAGAGTTCTACATTTATCTTAGTTTAATGGAACTGATTAAATGGGGCAACAGGAAGGCGTGTCCTCAATATTAGCAAAAATATTAAGTTGTGTTTGAAGAACTCAAAACTAAGGAAGTGAACACACTATTTTTCAGGAGAAACGTAACTTAACATCAACATTTCTGAAGGGACATATGAGGAAAATGAGAACCAGTTGAAAATCTACCCAGTCCAACAAGGTCATAGGTCTTCAGATTTCCCAGGACAGTCTGGGCTATATGCTGAATCTGTTTGTCG
Source organism: Acomys minous (assembly GCF_964271855.1). NCBI lineage: Eukaryota > Metazoa > Chordata > Mammalia > Rodentia > Muridae > Acomys > Acomys minous. The sequence continues at coordinate 39,101,338 of NC_140495.1, forward strand.
GAGGCATCTCTCTGTATAAGGCTTTTTCCACCGGGCTCTACTAATATTAACTCTATCCTCTGGAGGTTTTAATCTACAGAGTGAACTGAATAGAGATAATGTGATTTGGTATTTCAAAAGTCAAGCTGTAGAAGCATCTTTTACTGTAAAATGAATCACTTTGTTAAGCACAGTAATGGCTGGCTGAAATTCATAACACCTTATGCTCTGGCTAGCTAAACAGAATTTGTAAGATATCACTCTATTTACAGCCTAACCCTGGAGGTGCTTTTAGAGAAATGTTAGGACCACATATTAATTAGCACAAATGACATTTAATAGGTGTTTGTAAATAGTCTTGTGCCTCACACTGTCAGGTCTGCACAGTCAGATCCTCAGCATATTTCTCCTGGGTATCAAGATGAAGTTACACCATCCCAAAGTTGTCCACCTTCGGCGAAAGTATACTGCTGTGTGAATCACAAGTAATAGGAATTTGCTACTTCCCATCCCATTATTGTTAAGTAGAAAACAAACTGCAAAGCTAACCACTTGCCCCAGGCTTACTTACATCTTCATTTTCCTACCTCTGAGAATTCAGGTGAATTTTCAACAAGTTTACAGCCTCATAAGACATTAATATGGCCCTTCGGTTGTAATAATGCGCTGCCAAGTGGAATGCTCTCAGAACCACACCACGTGCAACACTAATAGCACATTAAATCGCTCCCAGGTCCTGCCAGGCACTAGATCAAGGCTGTTTCAGGGGAGCTGTTTGAAAAGATTGCTGGTGCTCTGTATTGATGAAAGCCAAGGGTGGGCGCTCCATTCAGTATTGAGTGACACTGAAACTGCATCTTGTTTTGCAACATAAATCTCTAATTTTCTTTGCTTTTGGGGGAGCCATTATATCTTATAATCACAAGAGGATCTTCTACCGAGGTAACTGCTCCAATTAGAAAATAATAAATGCATCTTGCGAACTTCAGCAACACAAAGTAAAAAGCCAGTAGAATCAGTGATGTTCTAGTTTTTCCTAACTTCTGTGCTCTGTTCTTATCCTGCTAACCAATTACATGTAGGGGCATGTTGGACAGCATCCCAAGATTAAATTGATTACAAGAAAAATGATACAAAGTGAGTAAACATGAGCTATGTGAAACTGCTGCTATTGTATCATGGCACGTGGTTTTACAGTATGCTTACTTTAAAATGTGGAAGGAATACGTTGTAAAATGATAACAAAGTATAGTGACTAACACAGTTTAAAACCATTGGCAAAAATTCTGTACTGCATTTATTTTTATGCACTAGAATATTTCTATAACTAATAACACAATAAATTAATTTATACCTGTATGACCACAAATGTGTTGTGTTGCTCAAGAATCAGAGAGTGGCCATACTGTCACCAACAAATGGCAAATTCAGGGGTATATTATTACCTGTCAACTTCCAAACCATATGTGACCCATCACTGACGAATACATGTTACACAATGCATAGCAAAATCAGAGGGGACAAAAATGACACATTGACTTATAATGGGCTTCATGCATTCTAAATGTGTAATGTAAACATTTTACTGTGTACATAGAACTGTGAAATCACCATAGCAAAGAATGGACACACTTCTCTCCAAAATACATCAATATTCTTGGATATCTATATCTATATATAGATATGGATATATATAGAGAGAGATAGATAGATATAGATAGATAGATAGATAGATAGATAGATAGATAGATATGGATATATATTGCTTATCATACTTGCTTCTGAGTCTTGTTTTGTTTTGTAAGGTTTATTTGTATTATTTTGTAACTTAAAATTAAACTTGTTTAAAAATTTCATATATGTCTATGATATTTACACCACTTAATCCCTCTTTTCTTCCATCCAACCAATCCTATGTCCCTGACTTTCAAATTCATAGTCTCTTTTCTTTAATTATTGCTACATAGATGAATAAATGAATAAATATACAAATACAACCTGCTGAATCATTTTAGTGTTGCTTGTACTTATTTGTTTTAGGGTTGACCACTTAGTATTGGATAACCAATTACAAGGCTTATCTCTGGGAAGGACAAATTCTCTCCCTCTCAAAGCAGCCATTGATTGCCTCTTAATCAGTTGGTGAGACCACATGGGATTTTCCTCATCCACTTTAACAGTCAATGATGCCATTGTCCACAGCATTTTGAAGCAGCCACATTGTTGAGATTTCATGGGTACATCTTCCCTGTCGTATCTAGAAGGTAGAATCGTGCAGGAGGCTTCCTGATCCTTGAGCTATTAGAATTTTTCCATTCCTTCTTTTGAGATGCTTCCTGAGCACTGGGTGTAGAGTCTGTGTTGTAAACTTATGAATTGAGTCTGGACATCCCATGATCAGTTGTTCTATGCATTTTGACTAGCTGTGTCTTTCTGTAATGGTCTCTGTCTGCTGCTAAAAGAAATATCTTTGATGACAGGTGAGAGACACACTTATTTGTGGGATAAAACATACTTAGAATATAGTTAGGAATTGTATTGGTTTGGAAAGTGTTATTATTAGGTTCGCCTCTGTGATCTAGGATCATGCTTGCCACAATAGTTGACTAGGTTTCCAGTACCAGACGTAAGTCATTTCTTGTTCAGTGAACCTTAATTATAATTAAAAAGAGCTATTGGCCACTTGCAAAATGCAAATGCCACTAGTGCACCTTTAAGGATATTGTGCGGAGCCTGCCATTGCTGTGATTCATGGGTGTCGAGGTTGGGCAGGACTATTGATTGCTTTCCTCTAGCAGCTTACTTATCACCTTCCAATCCTATGAAAGCTCGTCCTCAGGGAGGAGGCTTCCAGTCCATAGCCAGCTCCATTATCTAAGTCCTATGTCTCAAATGTTAGGTCTTTGAGCAATAGAAACTTATGTTCAACCTCTGGGAAGCAACTAAGGGCAGCAGCAATAGCCTATATTGTTTGTGGAGGTTCTTAGAATCCCCTGACCCAAAACTGAAAAGCAATTTTTTTTAATGTCTGGTATTAGTAATTTTGTTAGACAGTCTATGGCTTTTGGTAGCTCATTATCATTGTTTCCAAAAAGTGTTACATTTCTGTACTACAAGATCCTCTCCAAAGCGCATTGGCAGATTAAGCTATTTTCTTTTAAGTGTAAAACTCTTTTCTTTGCTGGCATTGTGGCACTACTAAGATAGACTTTGTAAGATTTTCTTCTTTTCAAATTCCATCCCACAGGAGGAGTGAGAAAAGATATTGTTTCTTACTAACATCTTTAAACAATGGTTACCTCCCTAGACAACTGCTTGTTATTTTCAAGTTGATTTCTAAGACTCTGCTCTATCTTAGAGTTAGCAACACCAGAAATCCTCCCCGTCTCTGAGAGCGGTCTCACCAGTTTTTAGGTTATGATAACTAAATTCTTCCCTTTAACTACTTCTGGTCGCTGAGGTGCAGCCAAGTCTTGCTTTTTCAATTTTTTCCCATTTTCTTTCAGTGCTGGAGTGGAACCTGTGTAGACCTTGTACAACCTACCACTGAGTTACATCTCCAAGCCTCAGGTTTTTGAAGATCTAATTAGGTTGAAAACTCCTGATACCCTCTTGCCACGGCCTCCCTCCCTGACCTCAGGCTGACAGGCACACACACTATTATCCGCACCTCACTTTTCTCATTGAATACTCTCTTATTAACCAACTTTCTGTGTCAAAGTCACTTTCTTAAAACAGCTTCATAGTTTAGATTTTACTGAATTGACTCTGACTTCATTTCACATTGATGTGGCGAGACACACTTGCCCTACCCTCCAGAAGGTACAGCATGGGTCAAGAGGAAAGGGTTGCACGGGAGGGGCATGCTAGTTGACAGACTTGTGAGATGGATCACTAGTTAAGCACGTGTTCTACTTTTCCAGAGAACCCAAATTAAGTTCCCAGCACCCACATAGAGTATTTTCCGAACATTCATGTGGAGCTCCAGGCCAACGGAATCTACTGCTGTCTTCTCTAGTGTCCAAAATCACTGTACTCACATGCAAAAATTCACTCTCCCACAGAGATCTATACATTTTTAAAATTTTTTATAAAAAGATGCTTGTTACAATAATAGGCAATATTAGGTCACATTCTGTCACATACACCAATATCCACCAGCCAACAGCAGGAAAACTCCCTCTGTAATCAACTCTTAAACTCAATGAGATTCTATTTTCTGCCTCTTTGGGAGTACTAGACCCACCACGATCCCCAATACTATGTACTTTAGTATATGATACTTTATACTATTGCTCTTTTAAGGTCTAAGTTAAAAAATGCTTAGCATGAAGGGAATCAATTCACCTTTTACAGTTTGAAACAGACAGTGTTTATTCTGCATACTGCAAAAACAGTGGTCTGGTCAGCAGCAAGAGTTCATTTTAAGGTAATGGACTTTGTTGAGTGGGGTCATCATTTTAGAGGAGTCCTCTTTTAGCTATCATGAGATAATTTGCTATTGTGAATTTTTTTGCCGTGTAAATGAGGACATGCAAGATTTGCCAATGTTCAGTCTTGGCAGGTTATCCTGAGCAGCTGTGTGTGTAACATCATTATTCGATGCCCACCTTGTCCAGGAGTGTCATGCAAACAAGGGCAATCCTAGGTGGAAGCTTAGTTTATGCCGAAGAAGCTCAGTGATGATGGGGTACTCCCTGCTCTTCAGAGTGTAGGCAGAGACATGGTCTTTCTTTTGGGAGGATTTCTGAATTAATCTCTTGAAAAATCCCTGATGGGGATCCATTCTCATTTATGGTCTCTTAATAACTGCCCACACTCCACAGGGTTAAACTGATCTTATGACCCATAGTGATTGTTGGTATGTGAGCTACAGCTAAGACACATTTTAGCTGTAGAGTCAGAGGAGGCTTGGACCGTAAGTTATTATTGACCATAAGTTATAGAGCCTTCTTAAACTTTTTCTGTCTGTGACTTAGTTTTATCTAAGAGATATCTCACATGAGGCAAAGTATATAAATAAATAAATAGAATAAATATAAAAGTTAAATATGTACTGATAACAAATTATAAAAAGTATTTTAAGCAATTATTTGGTGTATATGTACATTTACCACTTATTAAGATAAAAATAAATTTTATGGATAATTAAATGTATAAGCTTTTTTATGAACATAAAGAATTAAAACTTGGATAAATATAGATGTTCAAATAAGGACATGCAAGTTATTCCTCCCCTAAGTTATTCCATATTATTCAAAACAATGTGCCTTGTCGGGGAGACTCTACTTAGCAAGAAAGTTTTGGTTTTGAGTAGGAATGATGACTGTGCAGCTGAGTAGCCATATAAACTGTACCATCTGTCTGGCAGATAAATGATAAATAACAAATGATAAATCATAAAAGATAAATGATAAAAGATAAATGACTTATTACTGGGAGTAGAAAAGTTTCCATTCAATATATTTATCAGGGTATACTGGCACTGTGTGGGCATATGGCTGTATTATAATCCCAATACCAAAGACTGTAACTTCTTCATCTGGATCACATACAGACATGTACACCTGACTCTGTGATGCTGATGGCTGCCACCAATCTGTCATCTGACCACCTGGTACGTGCATAGAGAACAGACAGACGGAGAGCTGCACAGTATGTCAGGGGCTTCAGCTTGGCCTCATACCCACTATTGATGCTGCCTGTGCTGCCTGTTTTCCTGTTTGCTCATCTGGACCGGTCATCCATCTGCAGGCCCATATCTTCATCTGTCCTCAGCCTTACCTTTTAACATCCACAGCTGGACTCAACTCTGCAGCTTCAGTCTCAAAGCTGTGATCTAGAGTGGCCTGGCTCACAACAGCAGCAGCTTTCCCAGGGATGGCTTTATTTCATCTCCCACAGAGATGCATTCTCATCTCCATCTACTGACTGTCTTGCTTCTCAGTACCTCAGAGACTGCTTGAGTGCTCTGCAACTTCTTAACTCTTTATGGTGTTCTGTAAAATATAGACATTTATTAAGTGATGTGTAGTCTGTGATTAATCAGCAATAAAAATATAATAGAAAGACCTGTGTCTACCCCAGGCAGGATTCTAAAAAAATCTGGCATATTAGTGCCATTCAAATCATAGAGACTTCTGAATTTATTGCCATTTAATAAATTGTAACAAGGGTGTGAAAACCACAAATGTGCTCATTCCTGACATAACAGTAGGATGTAAAGCATCTTCAGGAATTTTCAGGATTGAGCAAAAGTCTGATTTTGTAATCATCAATTCTGAGACTATTGGCTTATATAAAACAGCATAAAATGACAGGAGCACCTTTAAGGTTACTGCCAAACATCCTAACAGAATACAAATCACAGATGCATTAATTTGGTGGGAAAACAGTAAGTCTTTGCTTTATGTAGTTAAGTCATTATTTTTCTAAAAGTGGAAAACTTTGTACATACAGCAGGAGCATGGCTATTCACAGCACTGCAGCCTCAGAACTGAACTGAAGTGTTTCGGGCCTTGCTGGTTGTTCTGTGCGTAGGAATGGCAAGTGCAATGCAAAATGCTCCCCTTCCCGTGTCAGCACCAAGTCTGCAGGGAAGTCATGCAGGGAAACACAGCCTCCCTGGCCTTCTGAAATGCTTGCATTTGATTTTGGAGAAAATTTAGGTCATTCTCTATGCTTTCAGAATCCTTTTACTGTTGTTACATTTTCACCCCCTCCATCCCTAACACTGAATGATGCAACCGCATGTGGTGGTATTGCTATGCTTTAAAAAAAAAACTAGGCACTAGCTCCCAAGGTCCTTTCCTTAACACAGTAGAAAGGCCAGTCCACACTATTGTTTACAGATAACAGCTGCACAGCGCTTACCAGTGCATACTGCGAAATGTTGGAACCTTATCAATTTCAACATTAAACTCTCTGTACTTGAATTAGGGTATTTCAAATAATTAATGTTCTCTATGAGAGTGCATAAAATATAATACCAAATATGGCTTTTTCCCTGGGGCTAATTCAGGACTCATTTTGCCTAGATGATACTAGAATTTTATTAAATATATCTAAAAAAATAACCATGTTCACTGGACTTATAAATATTTATACATTTGACTTGTAAAATATAACTTTATATAATTAAATGGAGAAGATTAAAATTTCTATACGTGATTGAAATATTTGTATAAATCTCTCCTTCATGATCCTTCTGGTTTACTTCTGTTTCCTCGCCCACCAGCTCATTATGTCTCATTTACCACAGGGATCAGGCTTAGACAATGTAGTTATTTACAGTTCTAATAAGTAAAGTAATAAAATGAGTCACAATGGTTGTTTTTATTGTCAATACACCGAGTTGGTTGGCTGGACATAACAGTATTCTAGAGTCACAACATGTTCTTTGTGAAGGATAAAGTTTATATTACTATTAAGTAATCCTTTCAGGACTACATTATGTATGATTATCTTCCCAATAATCTGTTTCATGCATATGTGAGTTACATATAAGAATATAAATTATTTATTACCTTTGTATCGAGATAATGTGCTGGGTAATTAAAATTTAAATTAGAACTTAATCAGGAAAAACTCTTCTTTTGTTCTCTAGTAAATGAAGTGAGATGGTTACAGGAGCATTTTCAAGAAAAATATAAAATGATCAGAATGACTTATTTTAGCTGGTGTCATCTGCACCAATATAAAATAATCATCTTAAGTTACATATTCGCAAACCTACTATATTAGCAAATGCATTAGTAACTAAAAGTTGTGGCTTTTAATCCACCCAAACAATGCCGTTTGAAAACTACCAAAATATAAAAGGAAAATGAGAATAAAAGAAAATATTTAATCAGTGAAATATTTACAATTCCAAATAATTACCAAAAAGACATTTCTGAGAAAAGGGCCCTTTGAAACTATAGTAATTAGATAAAAGCGAAACAGTGTTCCACTGAAAGTGAGAGAAGTAGGAACAAGAAAGATAAACTCGCTGCACCTGATTTACATGAGGGAAATCAGATTGATGAAATGATTTTTTTCCTGATTTTCATACAAAGAGAAAAGAACTCTTCTTGATGCTATGTTTGCTTTGAGACATAAAGCTACTGAGTTTAGGAAAGGCGCTTAAGAAGAAATGCTCTGAAGGGACCCAGAGAAGGATATAAAAAATACTCCAGCAGTCAAAGCTCTGTGTCCTTGAATCCAGGCTTGGGGTTAACAGGTCTGCGACATGAAGTCCCCTTCCTGCTCTTTCCAACACAGGACAGTAGAGGGACAACCTGCTCTCCTCTTGCTGTCCCCATGTCACAGGGTTGTTGTGCCTGTTTCCTGGACATGTCAGGGTTGGATGCTTGGCTTTGTTTAGTCTCACCTTCCAGGATAGCTGTTTTCTAAAGGGGTATCTGTGACAAAATAGTTTGATTTTCCTTACTCATTTCAGGACTGTTACCTATGCAATAAATTCCATTAGTTGATGTTTAAAGAGATTTACTTTTTCTAGTGTTAAAGAAAGAGAACTTAGAGAAGATCTTTATTTCTAAGCCTACTCAATGGCAATTGTTTTTCTTTCTGTTAAGGATCAAGGAGGCAGCTGTAGCACTGTCGAACAGCGAGATAGGAATATGTCAGATGTTACAAAGTATTAAATTTTGATTTCACAATAAAAAGCATTCATCAAGTGTCTGCCATTCTAAAGACATTAAAATAAAGGGTCTCCAAAAGCCATTTTCCTGGGAAGATCAAAAATTCCTCTTACATGGATCAAAGAAAGTAGAAATTACAGCAATCCTAATATCATGAAGCTGAATATGCACCTATCTATCTACCTACCTACCTACCTACCTACCATTTATTTACCTGTCTACCATTATGTACATATATATATATATAATTTATCCATATATGTATCATTATCTATCTATCTATATGTGTGTATATCATTATCCATTCATCTATCATCTATGTATTTATCATTTATGTATCTGTCTTTCATCTGTCAATCTATATGCTATCATTTGTCTATCCATCTATCTTCAATCTCCATTTATCTTCCCATCGAACTATGTATCCATAAATCATCTATTTATCTATCTTCCATTATCATCTATCTATCTATCCTTTACCTATCTACCACCTTTCACCATCTACCCATATATGAATATATGAATGTATATATGTATGTATGTATGTATGTATGTATGTATCTATCTATCTATCTATCTATCTATCTATCCATCTAACTATCTACTTATCTATCAGTTATCTATCAGCCAGCTATTATTGATAGCACATTGTAGTTACTGTGACTCTTTCTAGGACTCCACATCATTCTAATCACTCGTATGAAGCTTTATAATAACCTAAATGTTTAAATTAAAATTTATGCCCTTAAAATTAAGAGCTCGCACTCAGAGGAAGGATAGCAGGCTACCAAGAAGAGACTTGATACCCTATGAGCATATACAGGCACAATCATAGGGGAAGGGAGTAGGGGGAAAGTGGGAGGGAGGGAGGAATTGGAGGGTACATCTTATTATCATTTTTCAGTGTGTGTATGTATAGATTTTAACTAAATATACTGAACAGGTAGTTATTAAAAGAAGTACAAATGATTAATAAATCCATGGAATGATTTTCAACATCATTGACCATCAGAAAAATCCAATTTAAGATATATTGATTCAGTCTCATCCCCAGTTAGAATCTCTATCTTCTGGAAATCAAATTCAACTATTTCTCTACAGGATATAGAGTAAAAGGATGCTTGTGCACATCTGCTGTGAAGGTATATTAGTCTAGACACTACAGAAATACTAAAAATATTGCTATAGTATGCACATTGGATATATACCTAAAGAATCTGTCACATTATTATAGAAATGCTTGAAGATTTATGTTTATTGCAATTCTACTTAGAATAGCCCAGTTATGAGATCACCTAAGTATCCCTTCACCAAGAAATATTTATCATATATACAAACTCACAAGGGAGTACTATTTATCTGTGGAAAAATATGTATTATTTTTAAAAGAAACAAACAAAAATGATGGAAATAACCATAGTAAAAAAAATAGAGCAAAACCCGGAAACACAAGTATCACACATAATTTCATGCATAGAATATAGATTTTTTTTCTGTAGAAAAAAGACTATTGAGGTAGAAGAAGGAACCTAGTTGGAAAGGGACAGATCATCTGAGGGTAAATTTGATCAAAATATATTATCTAATGTGTGAAAATATCATGATAAAATTCGTGACTTCAGGTAATTAGTAAAAATATTACAGATTAATTTTTAATTAGTTTCATAAGGAATGAAAAATTTGAATTTCATGAACAAATTGCTCACAATTTCTACCTTTTTACAAATTTTAGATTATGTATTTATTCTATCTGTCTCTCTCTCTCTCTCTCTCTCTCTCTCTCTCTCTCTCTCTCTCTCTCTCTGTGTGTGTGTGTGTGTGTGTGTGTGTGTGTGTGTGTGTGTGTGTGTATTCAACTGTGCCATGATGCACATGTGGAAGCCAGAGGCTATTTTTAGACTTAGTTCTCCCCCTGAGCCTTATGTTCCAGGATCAGACTCAGATTATGAAGACAGTGTAGGGCTATACCACTGGGTCATCATCTGGCCCACTTCTCAGATTTTTGTGTTATATTGTTCCTATTCCTTTAATATAACCACATATATTGTTTATTCTAAGGAAGATATGTTTATTTTTATCAAGAATAAGATCAGCACATGTAAATAACATTTTTCTAAAGTACTAGTTTTAATAAATTTCTACTTATGGTTACCAAAGCAAAAACTTTTGCTTTAAAATATCCTGATTTCTGTGGCAAGGTAGCTACAAATGTTAAAAACAAAAATTATGGAAATGAGGAAGCTTGATGAATAGCTGAGAGGAAAGGAATATAGTGAAATTATTGCTTAAAACTGGAACTTTACATGTAAGTAAATAAAAATCTAAATCTTTAAAGCCCTTAGTGTCCAACATTCAATCTCAAAAGCAGGTGTATTCTTGCAAGTGTAGAGTTCTGTGGCTTGGCAGAAACTAATAAAGAATCTTTTGACACTAATGCTTAATGTGGCCATTAAAATGTCTGCCTGGCTCTGGTGATAGTGTTTCCAAGATGGCAAATTGATTGTATTTTACCTATCAAGTCCCATATTTAATTATTAATTCTATTGCTGACAGATCTCTTCAGTCGTAAGTACAAAATTAGGTACAGCTCTGCTTTCTAAAATTCAGTTCATGAAGGAAGTAGTGCCACAAATGTTATTGGCCGTAACCAACCACTTTCTGGTTGGATTGAGGTCCACTCTCCAGGAAGAAGCGTGTGCCTGGTATGGTCAATCTGGCCAAAAGTCCATGACCAGGGATCTCACAGCCCCTAGAGTTTAGCCTACTGTTATTTTCCTAAATAGACATACAACCTAATGTCCTTACTATATACATAGACATTAGCACAGGCCTCATATCTCATCACAGAAGCTTCTTTGTACCTTGAAGGCAAAAACTCACAACTGGTCAAAGTGTAGAGACTAAGAGTCTGGGACATGTTCAGTCACAATTGGGACTTCTTCATTATACTCCTCCCACCAAAGTTTAGAGACCATTGCTGAAGAGAGTTTGAGGAGATTGTGAGAATCAGAAGTTGGACAGGACAAGACCAAAAACAGATAAGCAAACAAATAATGAGCACAAACACACCCAACAAAAAACCACCACCACCAACAACAACAACAACAAAAAAACCCAACCAAACAAACAAACAAACAAAGCCCCAAAACACCCAACACATGTCTTTTAGACATAACGAAACTACAGCACTCATTAAATCATACCCGCTGTGGTTGTGTGCAGAAGACATGCATACAATCAAGTCAATCACCACTATTACATGTAGCTGGAAGGACCTAATAACCCTTCACCTCTTATTGAGCAGCTGTTGATAGTTAATGAGTTATGGGAGAGGAAGAGTCAGTTTTCTCCCAGAAGTGGATGGTCTCACACTTATGAGTATATAAAAAGTACAATTTGGAATTGGTGGGCTATAAAAAATGGGGGGCGGGTTAAAGTTGTGAGAGGGAAGGTATGTGAGGCAGATCTGGGGGAATTAAGGGAGGGGTGGAGGGGACTATAATCAAAACGCATTGTGTACATATCTTAAATTCTCTAAAGATTAATACAAATATTTTGAAAAGATACTAGGTCTTGTGAACATCTATGGCTAAACTGAGGCCTATGTTCTCATTCAATTTGTATTTTAAATTTGACCTTAATATCTCAACTAGTAGCATAAAGTCAATAGGTCTCAACGTTGATAAAGACAATGGAAAGATCACATTAAGCCAAGATGGCTACCAAATTCTTGTGGCCTTAGATCTGATACAGGAAAAAATTAGAAACCTATATGCAACAAACCTGTTCTTTAGCTATGAGGTCTTCATATATGGAAGAAAATTGTTTTATTTTCTCACTAAGGTAGCAATAGAAGAATGGAAAATTGGCAATAATTTCCTCCTTCCAAGACCAGGAGAAGCCAGTTAATTATTAGATTAATTAAATAGTACATATTTACATGGTTTTCCTTGTGATGTTACTATAAAATTTCAAAAATATTTCAGAGTATATATACACATATAAATGCACTGGAAGAAGAAGAAGAAGAGGAGGAGGAGGAGGAGGAGGAGGAGGAGGAGGAGAAGAAGAAGAAGAAGAAGAAGAAGAAGAAGAAGAAAGAGAGAGAGAGAGAAAGAGAGAGAGAGAGAGAGTATCCATACTAAACATAACCATATGTATATTAAAATTTTTTCAAAGTTGAGTGATTAGAATTTTGTGTTTGTGAGAATAGGAATATTATAGATCCATCACCAATTAATCTTGATCTACCATTATCCACTTAATAATCATTCATTGCCACGTTCTATGACTGAACTAACATCTTTAAACAGTCAGAAAAGTCTTTAAATGCACAAAATAGATCATTGGTTTTGTCATCTCCAAAACTACTGTACGTCAACATATTAATCCTACAGCATAATTTTATCCATTTTTATATAATTTAGCTGTCTGATGTTTCCATAAATATATTTTAACTGTTCTTTGATGTGTGATTTTATTTTATTTTATTCTTGAACAAGGAACCTCCATGAGACTTTTTCCACTTTAGTTCATATTACTTGTAGAAACCTGGATCCATGTCTTTATATCATGGCCACTCACGTTTGGCTCAGAAATTGTCATCTCTTATTCTCTTCAAAGTTAGAGTTGCATTTAGAATTATCTGTCTATATGCATACTAGTGACTGCACTGGCCTGAAAACTAAAAAAAAATTAATGAAAATATGAGGATGGTGTTCTAAGGTTGTATTAGTCTTAGACTTATTGTATGTAATTCAAATATATAGAAATTACTTCCATTTGGTTTTCATTGCAGGCTTCTGCTTGCCAGACACATGATTTGTCTGCGTTTTTATGTGGTATTTTATAGTTTCTAATGCTCTATTATCTAAAATGTGATTGTCTAACTTGATCAATTGCTCTTATATGAAAGAAACTCTGCATTTCCAAATAAAGACAGAGAGGTTAAATCTACTCTATGAAAGCAAAAGAGGAAAGATAATAATAGAGAGCTGATGGATTTGGCCCTTTCAACTGAATTACTATTAGAAATAAATATTGGAAAATATATACATGCGATTTCCTCTGCCTTGGCTCTTTCTGTGGCTGGCAAAATCTGACCCGAATATAATCTGCAGATTAAAAATAAACTCCTCTATGAATTTCCCTGACAACTACTGGGCAAAGTTAGGCAATTTCTGTTTTTCCTTTTACAGGAAGTTAGGCTGGGCTAAAATACAGACGTATCTGATATAACTGCATTTTATTAGGTCTAAGGAAAGAACAGAAGATCAGATACATTTAAACATTTCAGACAGTCTTTTGTAAGGCACCTTACCAACATGCTGCAAGGTGGGAGGCTTAAAGCAACAGAAACATATTGACTCTGACATTTCAATGTTCAAAGTGAGGGTGTCAATAGAGCCTGTTGACACTCTCGGGTTATGCCTCTTGCCTAGCCTGGTAGTGGACAACAAGCCCTGTGATTCCTACCTTACAGTGCCATCACTTCTGTCACTGTCACATGGATTTACCTATGTGTCTCTACCTCTAGAAATAGTAACTTTCCTGTGTCTTGAAATTCATGAACTGAACAGACATTGGCTTTCACCAAGTCCAAAACTAAAACTGTCATCAGCCAACATCTGAAGCCTGCAGCAGAATTTTCTCCATTTTTTGCTATCACTTACCAATGTGACAGCCCTGCCAATTATAATGGACTAAGTTTCACACTGTTCCAGATGAACAGTTATCACTACATCTGCCTTGTTTCTCATAAAATCATTTTCTGGGATGCTAGGACTTAGTACTTTAACATACATGTTTTGGGGGCTGTACAATTCCATCTGGAACAAGGAAAAAGGAAAGAACACCACAAACAGGTGTCCAGTATCAAACCTACAGCTTAGCAATTGGATTTGTAGCTGAGCCCTGTGAAGAGAATGCTTGCAGACAGATAGGCAGGAGCAGTCATGTGAGGATATGTCTGTGGGACCTGTGGAAGGTGGGATGGATGGAGAATTTGGAAGGCATGGGTAGCTGGGGTTCTCAGAATACCAGAGAGGACACATGAATGAAATCTACAGATGCTCCTCTTAAGTATTTATGAGAAACTAGTCAGTCGGGCTATGAGAAAGGAGTCTGACCCTACAAAAGGAACACCCACCAATATGACAGATAACAGTGCTTTACCGAAACAGTGTTAAAGTTCAGGCCTCAGGCAAAAGGGAAAGCAAAAGACCTAGAAATGCACGGCCCATTACAGAGGAATAAAGAGATCTAGATACGGAAACTATGTGAAAAAATATATAATACCTAATGTTTTGTTTATATATTTTTGAAAGTTAATTTACTAAAAGAACAATAAGACACAGTACTTTCTGCTTTAAGAAATAAAATAATTTATTAAAGATCTTTTACGTTTGAGAAAGGACGGCCCAATGAGCTGGAAAAATTATGCACAATGATAGCAATAATAATTTGGTAGCTCTTAACTTAGAGAGGTCTCTGTCTGCAGAAGAGTTAGCTGTGACCTTTTGTAGACAGTGTCATTATATTAAAAGACCAGTAACTTAGCTGAACCCTTGAACTTAAAAGCAGAATGGAGGGACCTTCCAAAGCCTGGTTCCTTCCTAACTCTGAACATGCTGTAGGGCACTTGGTATTTCTATGGGGAAAATAGACTGTGTAAAGTAAGCTTTGGCTGTCATTCCAAAGCTTCTAGAAAGATCCTAGGGAAGTACATCCTGTAGGTTCCTTAGAAGACAACAAATTCAATTGTCTTATTGTTTTGTTGTTATTGCTGCAATGAAAAAAAAAACAATTGTCTTACTGTTGTTATTGCTGCAATGAAAAAAAAATGATCAAAATGCAAGTTGGGAGAAAAAGATTTATTCTGCTTACACATCAATATTGGTGTTTGTTGTTGAAAGAGTCAGGGCAGTTGCTCACCCAGGGCAGGATTCTGGAGGCAGGAGTTAATGTGGAAGCTGTGAAAGGATGCTGATTACTGGCTTGCACCACAAGGCTTGCTCAGTCTGTTTCCTACAGGACCCAGGGTCGCCAGCCCAGGGATGTTACTACCCACAAGGGGCGGGGCCCTTCCTCGATGATCACTAATTTAGAAAACGCCTTACTGCAGGAGCTTGTGAAGGCATTTTCTCAAAGTAAGGTTTCTTCCTCTCTAAGGACTCTAGCTTGTGTCAAGTTGGCACACACCCCAGCCAGCATATCAATAATAAGCTTTGTGAGCCTGCGTCAAAAGAACTGAGTATACATGAATGCCGCATATAGGTAAATATATACGTTTTACCAAGAAAATATATCTAACTGTGTTCATTTTCCCATCAGGGATCAGACAAGAAAACAAGAAACGTGAATCTCAAACCTGCTTTAATTTTTGATAACTGATAGAAACATGATGCCAAATACTTCCACTGAGGAGGTAGGCATTTTTAAATTTAATATTCATTTTTATTGTTTTAGTAGGTTTTGAGTAAAAATTCTGTTTCTGAAGATTTTGCCTGCCTACTATTTTTCTTTTTAAATTTTTAAAAAATTAATTGTTTAAAAGTATCACCTGTTAAGTTAAAAAAAAAAACTCATCCAAAAAGAGTGGGGAGTGGGAGCAGAAAGTTGTAAAAAGGCAGAGCTGGAGGAAAAGAGAAAAAAAGAAGAAAAAGGAATGGAAATAAAATTACAAAGTGGGGTTTCCAGAGAGAATTATGAAGAAGGCTTCATTGCTGTGCCAAGGTAATTTTTGTAAATAACAGAAACCCTTGTCATATGGATTTAGTCATATATTTAGTTTATCATGTTGAATTTTCATTAGAAGCTTTAACTGTGGGGAATTTAATTGTTTTCATTTCTTATCTTAATTCATTTTTCACTCCTGCTTGAGCTTGGGAGCTTAAGGGTCAGATGTAGTGACATGGCCTGTCTGCATCTGGGATGCTACTTTTAGATGATGATTTTAAAAGAATAAGGTTTAACTTGTTCTGTCTGTGAGATGGCCTGGTGGGACTCTATTGGTTCATATTTCATTGCCAGGTCACTTTCTAAAACACGGTTTTAAAAAGTAATGAAATCATTGCTTCGCTGTCCAGTTCTACCGCTATCCTTGGCTGAAATGCATTTTTCAGTTTCTGGGCTTCACTTCCTAACTAGCTTAAGTAGGACTGTCCCTAGTACATGTGCTAAGTATGCGCAGTGGGTGTCGGCTCCAGCCAGTCCTACTCTGGAATTAGGTGGCTCATGAGTATCAGCTTGTCAAATGGCCTGGAAATGAAAGAAGAAACACTTCAACTTTTCATGTCTCAGTTTTCTCTCAAATCTGACATAAAAAGGTGTTAAGAGTAAAACTTTAATGTTAGAAGCAGCACCGCTGTGTTTCAGAATGTGGTGTTTAGAGGAGAGCAGGGGGGTTAAAGTGGCCTGGAGCCTGACAGTAACAAAAGCAGCCGCTCATTCCACTTTCCACAGCACTTTTTAAAACAAATTTTTATTATGTTTCTTTTTTTAACATATACATTTATATTATTACACATGAATAAAATAAACTACATACAGCAGGAAGAACCATGAGACAATCAGGAATTATATAAATGTTATATTCTTAGTGATTTGGCTGTTTATATTTGGAAAACTGGAAGTAAACATCTTTCCTATCTTGTTGGGCCTAATTTCTGAATGGAGATTAATATCCATCACATCTCATCTTTATTAACTTAAAACATCTATTTCGATCTAAAAACATCTTAACCCCTAACCTACTAAGTTTAATTGAAAGAGTAAACTCTCTGGTCTTCAAACCCATCAGAGACTTTAGAAGGGATAAAACTTAAATACTTGAGTGAACCTGGAGTGCAAGTTAGCAGCTTCCAAAATGAAAAAAATTACTTGACAGTTTACTGCCTGATCAATCACCCAACACTCTCTATAAAGTTGGAGCATCATCTTCAGCCTTCTGGCCCAATATATCTGACAGACATATTTGTGAGGCAGGAACTGTTGAGGACTTGCTTACCCTGTCTTGACAGAGTGTGGCCATTGAATCCGCCTGCATTTAAACTTGCCCATTTTTAGGCAAAATTCTGTCTGTGGCAGAAACAGGACAGCTTCCAGGACAGGATTGTAGAAAGCTTCTGATCCCAATTGGTCAGAAGTTTAGACTGTCCCACACAGGATTCTTATTAAACCTGGAATTTCACAACTTTTGAAAAATAGACAACAAATGCTATCCCTGCCTTACTTAATCATTTTCCTAAATTTTTTGGGGGGAGGACTTCAAAGGAATTATTCACCCTAAAACAGCCTGAAGAAACCTTAAGAGAAAAATGTCCCATTTCCTCTAAGAGGGCTTGGATAGGTTTCTGTTTACTCTCTTGGTCTACAGATGCTTATTTTCATTGGGAGCTGGTTATAAGTATTATTGGTCTTTTACAGAGAGGAAACAAGGTTTGACTCAGGGACATTTCTCTTTTCCTTTATCTTTCTTTTGTAGGTAAGGAGATAGGAGCTGAAAAGAAAAAAAGGGGGATATAGAAATATAGAGGGAGGATAGAACAAAAGGTAGATTATTGACTCTACTCCTCATCTCAAGGCCCTAATTGTTACTCACAAATAAGGTTATTTTTTAATTCAATGGTATTGAATTTTGCATATTGATGCAAATCATGCTGATGTCAAAGACTAGTCTAATTCTATCACAAGAATATATATTTTATGTCTGATAGATAGATATGGTTCTATAGATATATGAGGTAAAATAGTTAAAAAAAAAAGATCTTCAAAGACCTCAGAAACCTACAGAATATGGTATTTAAAGATGTTTATACACTATGGAATACTATTCAGCTATTAAAAGCAAAGAATTCCCGAAATTTGTGAACAAATGGATTGAGCTAAAAATGATCATAATGAGTGAGTTAACCCAGAAGCAGAAAGACTCAAATGGTATATACTCACTTATATCTGCATATTAGCCCAAGGGGCCTGTCCCACGAAAGCCTTCACTTACCAGGAATCTGAGACAGAGGGGAGGACATTCTAGTGGGACTCTAGATGAGAGAGGCATGGGAGAATGGCAAAGTAGAAGGATCCAGAGGGTCCTAGAAGCCTACAAGTAGAATATTATGATAGGCAGATTTGGGCACAGGGGTCCCGCTCAAACTAAGGCACCAGCCAAGGACAGTACGGGCGGTAAACCTTAAACCCCTACCCAGATCTAGACAATGGACAGAACACTCTCCACAGTAGAGTGGAGAGTGGGATATTACTTTCTCACATACTCTGGTGCCTCACCTTTGACCATGTCCCCTGGAGGGGGAGACCTGGTGGCACTCAGAGGAAGGACAGCAAGTTACCAAGAAGAGACTTGATACCCTATGACCATATACAGGGGGAGGTAATCCACCTCAGGAACAGTTATAAGGGAGGGGAATAAGGGGAAAATGAGAGGGAGGGAAGAATGGGAGGATACAAGGGATGGGATAACCATTGAGATGTAACAAGAATAAATTAATAAAGGAGAAAAAAAGATAAAAATAAATAAATAAATAAATAAATAAATAAAGATGTTTTTATTATTGCAAAGATTCTTTGACAAGACAAGTTAACATCTTGCAACACCCAGCCTGCCTCAAAGAAGAAGATGAGCATCGAAGAACCTCCTTATGGGGTTGGCTTCAAATCTTGCAAACCAGCCACTGGGCAAAATGTCCTTAGCACTTTTGAGAACAACATTTTGAAGTTTTAGATATCAGGCCTAGACTAATAGGAGGGTTCTAAATACATTTATTCATCATAAAATGAGGATATTACTGACCTGCCTCATTTCTGATGACAGCATGAAATAAGATATTTGATACAGTAGCCCCTTGTAAATTAAAAAAAAAGAATTCTCAAATGCTGAGAGAAAGGCAATGAAGAATACAGATAGTTGACAGGATAAAATAAACCTTTAAAAGTGAAGCTTAATAATTAATCCTCAGATGTGGAGGAAACCCATTTCTTTTCTGTCAGGTTTCAGTATTATCACACCACCCTGAGCTGTCTGACTCCAAGTGAGAGTGTGTCTTTTACTCCAAGGCCTCTTGTGCTCAAGTACTGCACAAGTATCCCTGCCTTCTTGTCAGAGTTTGTCAGTTGCCACTTGACTATTTCTGTAACTTTGGCTATTTCCTCCTTCAACTGACTCTCTTCTCCAGGATATAACTCTTAATCTTTCCCTTGTCTTTCTAAAATTGATTAGCACACTAACTTCACAGGAAAAAGTAAATAATAAAACAAATTATTACACCCTTTAAATCACTGTCCAAACTGCAGACAGGTGAAATTTTTGCTTCTATCATGGCCTCTAAACTGGCATTTTCTCGAATTTTCAAGCTAGTTCCAAGTCAGTAAAAATTTTAATCCTACTTTTACTCATAGATACAAATGGCTCAACTTGCAAGAGCTGTAAAATCAAAAATTGAACTCTCCTAATAGATTAGGCCATGATTTCTAAGGAGCAAGTTAAATTCAGAGACTATAAAATGATGGTTGTAGTCTAAAATCTCTTATGTTCTCTGGTGGTTTTTATCATTCAATCAGTTCTAAACTCACCTTACAAGACACTGTAAAAGCAAACCATGGTAGTCTGTTCCATAAGACTTACCATGGCTTCAACATGCCTACTTTAGCGACACGTCTACTTCTGTCTCTTCAAGTCTCCTTTTAACCAAGACCTCCTTCCAAAACACATCATGATTTCCCAGTGTCGTGATCTTCTATGGTGATTTACTTCATCAGATTGCACACTGACATACTTATTCAGTCCTTATCTCAAATATGACTTCTTCTATAAAACACGCTGGTTCTCTTGGGCATTAAAAGATGTACCTTTTTAAAAATTCTTGTACATAATGTTTCTACCATGTTATTATCTAACCTACCGGTTATTGGGATACAACAAGATTTTTTTCTAGCCTCTGATGACTTAAGTTTTTGATACAGTGTCTCTCAGTGAACCAGAAGGCACCTGTCTTTATCCCTCCAGTATCTTGGCTACAGTATCATGCCTGACATTCACTATAGCTTTTACACAGGTGCTTGGGCTCCTACAGCTTGTCCCCCAATTAATTTACCTACTAAGCTGTCTCTACAACTCTCAGGTGCACTAATCTTATATGCAGATTCTTGGTGTCAAACATTTAAGATTGCTATTGCTTAATCAATCACTATTTGTACCTTAACCTGGATTATGATATTCTTCAATGTTCTTTTCTGCCTTCTATTCTTCCACCACTATGAAGTTTCATTTTATAAAACCTTATATAAATGAAATCACAGAATTCATATTCCTTCTTGCTTGGCTTCGCTGAGCCACAACATATTTTAAAAATTTCTTCTTATTGAATTCATTAACTTTTGTTACTTAGAAATATTATGTTGAAGACAGACATCACAATTTATTTGTGTACTGACTGTTAGTGAATATGGAAATTATTTTTAGATTTTTACATGTCAAAATTATGCAAAAATAAACCATAGATGTTCATTCTTGCATAAAACTTGCATGGATACTTATTTTTGTTTGAAACTTTCCAACCAGGGAAGTTTTTGAGTCCAGAGATGTTGCATTTAATTTTATTAAAAGGCACCAAAATATTCCAAATAACTTTTCACCTCAACCATATCTTCTTCAATTCTTTGTGCATCTGTATATGTGTGTGTGTCCCAGTTTCTTTTTATTTATTTTTTGTTCTTTGTTTTTTCCTTTTTTGAAGTAAGGAGGCTCAAATAGAAGATATAGATTTTTTTGTTTGTTTAAGCTTTACAAAAAATAAAACAAAACTCCTCTTGCATTTTATAAAAATTGACAGAAAAGCACCTGTCCAGAAGAGCAGCTGGTCACCAGCCCACCCCCACCATGGTCTCCCTGGGACAGGGACATGCTTTTTTCATGCACAGTTAAAAAGTGGGGAGTAACCTTGAACTTGTTGGCACAGGTGAAGACTTTCTGAACAGAACATTCATAGCACAGGCACTAGATAAACAACTAACAAATGGTGATGAAAAGCTTCTATAAGACAAAGGACATTGTCATTGAGACAAAGTGTCAGCCAATAGCACGGAGAAAGATTTTTAACAAGTCCATATCTCATAGAGAACTAATATAAATTATATGTGAAGAATTCAGGAAACTGGCTATCACAAAATCAAATAATCCAATTAAAAGTACAGCTCTAAACAGAATTCTCAATAGAGGAAACTCAAATGTCTGAGAAACACTTAGAGAAACGTTCAACATCCCAAGTCATCAAAGAAATGCAAATCAGAACTTGAGATTCCATCTTACACATGTCAAAATGGCTAAGCTCAATAATAAAAGTGATAGTTCATGCTGGCAAGGACGTGAAACAGGGGAACAATCCTTCGTTGCTGGTGAGAGTGCAAACTTGTACAGCCACGACAGAAATCAGTCTGGCATTCTTTAGAAAGATGCAACTTAATGTCTCTCAAGACCCAACCCAGCTATATCACTCTTGGACACTAGACTCATTGGGCACTAGACTCTACCAAAAGAAAACTTGCTCAAACATGCTAATTGATGTTCTAGTCACAGTACTCAAAATTTGGGGACAAATTACATGTCCCTCAAAAGAACAGATAAAGAAAAAGTGGTACATTTACACAATGGAGTATTAATCAGCTGTTTAAAAAAAAATGCCGTCATAGAAATGTCAGGCGATAACCTGATCATCAGCTGAGAGGCTTCCTCCAGCAACTGATGAGAGCAGATACAGAGACCCAAAAGCAAACATTAGGCAGATCTTGGAGAACCCCACAGAAGAGGGGTGGGAAGGATTACAGGAGCCACTGGGGTTGAGAATACCAGGAAAAAAGGGCTCCAGGAATCAACCAACCATAGGGCCTCACAGAGACTGAAGTGGCAATCAGAGAGCCTACATGCATCTATGCTAGGTCCTCTGCATATATGCTGTAGTTGTTTAGCTTTTGATTTTGTGGGACTTTTAGCAGTGGAAGTAGGGGTAGCTCTGACTCTTTTGCCTCCTCACATGATCATTTTCCCCCTACTGGTTCGCCCATCCTTGATATTAGTGTTTGTGCCTTGTCTTACTGCATCTTGTTACACTATGTTCTATTGATATTCCTGGTGTGTGTCGGGGGGGGGTGTTCTTTTCTAAAGGGAAAGGGAGGAGCAGTGGATCTGTGGAGGCAGGGGGAAGATGGCAGAGCAGAGAGAGAAGAGGCTGTGGTCAGGATGTATTGTAGGAGAAAAGAATAAATAAAACAAACAATGCAGGCAAATAGTTGAAGTTAGGCAATATCATTCTGACGGAGGTAGCTCAGACCTAGAGAGATAAATATGGTATGTTTATCTAGAACCATAGACCCATAGGTGTTAGATATAGAGGAAGGAATTAGGGAGGACACATGGATCTCTCTGCAAGTGGAAATGGGTAGATGTTCTGGGTGGAATAGCCACGAGGGGGATGCTGGGAAAGGAAGACTTGGAAGGGAAGGGAGAGGGGAGTGGGAATTGAGGGAGGAAATTGAGCAGAAACTGCTAGACTTGTAGGGCATTGGAGGAGTGGTATGGAAACCTAATGCAGTAGAATCATCTTAAAATATATGAAGGCGATCCTAATGAAGTCTCCAAATAATGAGGGATGTTTGGGGGGGGGGAGGGAGGTCCCAAGCTCCTGGAATAATGACTCATGAGACAAAAATATTATGCAAGTACCTAGGCCACATAGGTAGACTCATTTCTGACTGGATCACTCCTTAAAATACGCCATTTATGCTATTCTTAGGCCTGCCGCATGACTTGTTACCTGTGCTCAGGCACCATTCATCCATCCTCCTCACAACCTGCCAGCTGAATCTCCCATACCTGACTCTCTCCCAGAATCCCTTCTGGTTACCAGATGTTCCACCTCCTATTTCCTGCTTAAGCTATAGGAAAACATATTTATTATTGACAGGTGTTTGTTCCACACAATACATACAATACACAAGATATTCCCTCAATAGAGGGAGACAGAGTTCCCACTGGCCTTCTCTTGTCACTTCTAGGATCTGATCTTGATTACATTCAATTTAGTTGTTGACCAAAGAGATCCCATGGAAATCTCCAAACAATCAAGTCCATTGTCAAGATAATAGGGTTGCACTCTGTAAATTAATAACAAGGCTCCATTGTTGAACACAACACTTACACAATCCACTGAATATGGAGAAGTAGAGCTTGTGGCTACATGGGCCCTTCACCCCTAAGTTCTAGCCTGTTTGGTGCAGAAAGGTATTCTGAAAGCTACCAAAATATATTAACACTAACCCAGCCATAAATCCTTTGTCCTATAATCTGTCCTGTCTACACAATATGATAGGGCAATGGTAGCCCAAAACTTGTTGGAACAATCAACCAATGACTTAATTAACTTATGGTACACTCCACAAGATGTTTAGGTGACTAAATCCAGATGCTAGATAGCCCAGAGACCTGGGTAAAACCAAATACTACTGGTCTAAAAAAAAAAAAAAAAGCCAAACAAACAAGCAAAACGTATCAATACAATGACTCTTGCTGGTATTCTGCTGTACTCACATCAGTGCCTTACTCAATCATCATCAGAAAAGCTTTCTACTGCATCAGACAAGAACAGATGCAGAGACCCACAGCCAGACACTACAGAGAAGGTGTGTCCTTCAAACACACAGCTCTAAGTAGAAAGTCTCTTTCAAACTCTTCCCTTCAGAGTCAGGGAAACTCATGAAAAAGGAGACAAAACTAATATAAGAGCCAGAGAGGATGAAAAACACAAGAAGAACAAAGCCCTCTGAATCAACTGAGCAAGGCTCATAGAAACTCACAGACACTGAAATAGCAAGCACGAGGCCTGCATGAGCCTGCACCAAGGCCTTTGCATATATATATATATATATATATATATATATATATATATATATATATATATATATATATATATATATATATATATATATTGGTTTTAAGTTTAATGTTCTTCCAGGACTTTTGAGAGTGTTAAAGAATGGGTCTCTGATTCTTGTGCACTCCTCTTGAGGTTGTTTTCCTTCTGTTGGTTTGTCTCATCCAACTTTGATGTGATGGGTTTCGTTTTATATTATATTTTCTTTTGTTCTTCTCTCTTAAAAGCCTGCTGTTTTCTAATAAGAGATAGAAGAGAAGTGGATCCAGCTGGGAGGGGTGGTGGGGATAAACTGTGAGGACTGGAGTCAGGGGAAACTGCCACCAGAATAAACTGTATGAGAAAGGGTTTTCAATAAAACCGAAAATAGACTAATAAAATCATTACATTTGAAAAAACAAAAACACTTAAAAGTTGAAATGTAAGAAATTCTTTGACACATGCATGTGTCACCCCCTAATGTCCTCACATGTTCTGTGTCACTTTTAAGCCCACCTTGTTCATCAATTTCCTCTGTTACGCCCTCTGCCGCTAATGATCCACTCTCTGTTTGCGTTGTTTCATTTTCCGAATATTTATACAAATAGAATCATATGGTGTAGATTGTTAAGCAAAGCTGGGGACACGTTAGTCAAGAATCTAAGACGTTATTTGATCTGATCAAAGTTGCGGCATTGAAAGCACACGTTTTAGGCAGGATGAAATGTGCTCCATGTTCGAACAGATTTCAAACCAGCTTTCAAGGCAAAAAAAAAAAACAAAAAATCATGAATGACAACAAGAATTACATCAGGTATTTGGCCAGAATTTGAACTGGTACAGAGGGGCTGGCAAGCTGTCTTGGAAGAAAGGAACCGGGTGATTTGAAGAATACGTATTATGTAAGTTTTAGAAATGGGAAGGGAAAGGAAACTAAGCAAATTTTTAAAGAAAAAAAAATGATTGGGGATGTACATCAGAAGTACAACATTTGTGTAGCAGCAGAGTAGAGCCTTATGTTCAAACCCCAGCATAATGAAAAAGGAAATGATTAGGAAAGAAAAAAAAGATAAAGGCATGATGACTTTGGTACTACAGGACTGCAAAGTTTGGCACTAATGCAAACTGTATCTCTCATCAAATAGGCTATATTGTCAAAAGTGTATTTGGAGGTGTGTATGAAATCTCTTCTCTCTTGTCTCCTTGGCCTAACACTTTAAGATACCATAATGTGCCTTTGACTGATAAGATTAGTATTTCTCTACAAGAAAAGATATATTTCTCTGACTTTGTTCATTCAACATAATGACTCTGGTATTTTTTTCTATGTTCTTGAAAAAAATATTTTCAGTTTTGCTGAGAAATATCCAGTTGTGTCTATTTTATACTCATCTATCCATTGAACTATTGCTACACATTTTTGGTTGTTTACAGTTACTGATTCTTTTAATAAAGCCAAAATAAGCGTTCACTTTTAATTCTTACCTAGATGAATGCTTTGTTTGCCTTAAGGTGCATAATAAAATCTATGCATGCTCAATTTTCAGCTCCAGCCTATGCACAACTTTCTATACCTATGAGGAACATTTATATCAAAGCAGTGCATTTCTTGCAGCCAATGAAGAGACATATTGTAGTTGCTTTTTACTGTTGAGCTAAACACTGTGACAGGAAGTGTCTTGGGGGAAGAGCATTCACTTTGGCTTACACTCATGTCACTGTCCATCACTGAAGGAAGTCAGGCTGGGAACTGATGTAGGAAATGGAGACAGGAACTGAGCCAGGGAACCAGGAGAAACAACTTTTACTGGCGTGCTATGCGTGGCTTACTCAGCTCACTTTCAACCTTCCCAGAGATGGTACTACACACATTCGATTGGTCTTCCTACATTTGTCTGTATCAGGAAAATGCCCACACAGACTTGCCCATGGGACAGTCCTATAGAGACAATTGTCCAATATTCAATGTCTCATCTCAGATGACTACCTTGTGTTGAGTTTCCAAAAATAAACTTATGCTTCATGCTACATGAACCCTTTATTATCATTGAAAGTCTATCATTTATGTTGCTGTTTATTTGGTATTTTAGAGCCCGCAAGTTCTGACAAACATATCATGATATGTACCATCAGAGTATTGTACAAAAATCTTTACTATTTCAGTCATCTCTGCTCTG
The DNA here is from genome assembly GCF_964271855.1 of Acomys minous. Taxonomy (NCBI): domain Eukaryota; kingdom Metazoa; phylum Chordata; class Mammalia; order Rodentia; family Muridae; genus Acomys; species Acomys minous. The sequence continues at coordinate 39,128,053 of NC_140495.1, forward strand.
CTTACTAATTCCTCCTGCCCCAAATCTCTTTTAGTAAAAGATGATCTCACCAACCGGCTGAGCCACAGAGGAACACTGCACTCACATCTTTTCGAGAATGTCATGTAGTTTGAGACATTTAGTGTTTATCATTTCCAGATTGGTTACTTTCACTTAGTTTTGTTCATTTAGGCTGCTCTGTGTCTTTTCCTTGCTTTAAAAAAAAAATGCCATCTATGGCTCCTGTTTTGCCATTTTCAAGGTGTGGCAGAGATGCATGACACTCCTATGAGTATATATGGAGCTTCTTGTGGGGACAAAGGTTTCCAGCTCCTTTAGGTAAATGCCAAAGATAGTGACTGTTGTATTGTTCAATTAGAAACGTCAAATTCTATTCTGAGTGGCCATACACCTTTTGCGTTCCTATTAACAGCGATCAAGAGCTCTTATTTTTCTCACCTATGCAAGCATTTGTTGTTAATGTTTTAGATAGATATGTAGTAGTTTCTTATTATTATCTTAATAAGCAATTGATAGAGTACAGATTTTTAATTTATTAGCATCTACCTTCTACCTTCAAGCTATAGTGTGCTATTCTACTTAATTCAAGAGGGTGTACTTGTTTTTCTTCCCATTTAGCTTTTTTCTATACTTATTGTGTGATTTGGTTTTGAATGTCCTGTGCACATTACAATGTTTGTTTGTTTGTTTGTTTTTTGGGGTTTTTTTTTTTTTTTGAGTAAGAAAGCCAGCCAGCCAGCCAACTTTTATTTTTACAAATCAGGGATTTATAAACCTTGGGCAATGGGGAGGGGTTTGAGGGTGAATGTGTCTGATTCATTAGGGCTAGGGGTGCCAGGATACTTGCTTTACACACTGTGGTACAATAATTCATTTACATGCAGTAGCATGGGGTTCCATCACAAGAAGCAGAACACAGTACTTAATTATCCTATGGGTGGGGGAAGAAATTCTAGGTCTGATTAAAGATTATTTGCTGAAGGCTAGGATTTCCTTAGCATAGGGTGAGGTGTTTCCAGGAACCCCCAGGAGCTTGCTGAACAGGTTCTATCAGGAAAGGGTGGGGCCTGTAATCATCCCTGCTGGCTATGTGATGCTCCTTAGAGTTTCTAGGGTTCAGAAAGGGGACCCCGCTGAGAATGGGAGTGTTATATCCAGAAGCGCCAGATTTTGACCTCTCCAGTAGCACCCCACACACAATGACACACCTTTTCTAATGAGGCCACACCTTCTGATCCTTCCCAAGCAGTTCCAGAAACAGGGAATCAAACATTCAAATATATGAGCCTATAAGGGCCATCCTCATCCAAACTACCACATTACTCATCTGTACATTAAACACATCTATTAAATATACAGATGAAGCCGGGTGTGGTGGCACATGCCTTTAATCCCAGTACTCGAGGAGGCAGAGGCAGGTGGATCATTGTGAGTTCGAGACCAGCCTGGTCTACAGAGTGAGTTCCAGGACAGCCAAGGCTACACAGAGAAACCCTGTCTCAAAAAACCAAAAAATAAAAATTAAAATTAAAAAATTAAAAATATACAATGTATTGCTCTTATCATTTTCTTTAAAGAAGAGGTATTTAATAAGAAAATTATCTTAAATGTACAACCATTTCCAGAGCCTCTTGTTCCTTTATTTATACTCAAGTATCTGCTTGTTATGGCTTTCTTTCAACCTGAAAATTGTGTGCGTGTGTGTGTCTGTCTGTGTGTGTGTGTGTGTGTGTGTGTGTGTGTGTGTGTGTGTGTGTGTATTCACATATGAATATGTGCATTGATTGAAAGGTTTCAATTTACCAACAATCATAGTGCAAAGCTGCTGGTAATGAATTCTTCTGTTTGGTGAATTCTATGTTTGAAAAAGTCTTATTTTTACCTTCACTTCTCAAACACTTTTCCTGGATTTAGATTTCTATTATGATAGAAATTGTTATTCATCTCTTTAACTATTTCACTCTTCTTGCATTAATTTCTGATGGCATTCTGTATTTGTATTTACAAATCTTATTCCTCGTTGCTTTCCATTGTGCATCTTCATTGGTTGGTAGTTTTAAAGCACATGATTATGATGTGCCAATCTTGTATTAGTCAGGTCTCTCTTAATGTTTTACTGAGGCTTTGGTTCCAGGAGTTTATAACATTTATCAGATATGAAAACAAACTTTTCCATTATTTCTTAAAGCAGCTTTTGGTTCTGTCTTTCAGGATTCCAAGACTGCCTGATGTTCATCCACAGGTTACTGTTGCTGTTAATATTATGCATTTGTTTATTTATTCATTAATTAACTGACTAACTGCTGTTCTTCATTTTGGGTTACTGTGCCATCAGGTACTCTCATCTTCAGGGATGTTAAATCCATACAAAGCTATTTTATAGGTCACTTGTTGCAATTTTTATCTTTTTAAAATTTAGAGACAGTTACAAAAAGTGTGATGCTTCTTTTTATACCAAATTTGAAAATTTTTAGCTTATTGTTCAACAAATGGTATACTTCACCAATTATTTCTCTTAGTCTTTTCCTTCTCTAATCATGTATTTATCAGAATGTTTGAGCCTGTTCCACAGCCTACAAAAGACAGGTTTTTCCAGTACATTAAAAGGCACATTTTCACTTTGTTATTCATCACATTGTTTTGAGAAGAGATACTGAATATACCTTGGTGATAAGTATAACTTAACAAAATTCTGAGAAAAGAAAGTACTTCTCCAATAACACATTTCTGCATTGTCTTTCGGAATAACCTGAATTGTATTTGTAGGAGTCAATATATGTCTAAAGGCTGCAATAGATCAAAATTGATGGACCATAGCTATAACAATTTAGACATTATATTTTCAAATAGTCTTGTTTGTATTTGTATGTAAAAGCAACACATTGTAACCACACTTAATTAAAATGATTGCTTCTAGATGGTGCTGACTCTGAATGACTGCTACACTCTATCTTCACAACTAATAGCTCAAAATGGTATATGTTTGGTTTCATGTTCTGACCAATGCATGAGGTATTTTATCCATTCTGTTTAGATGCTGGGTTTTTTTTTCTTCTTCTTCTTCTTCAGGTATCAGAGGTACTGTAATACTGGGCAGCGTTTATACAAATATAAAAGATTAATTCTGCTGAAGATAAATTCAATACCAAATGCTACGCATCTTTCTGGGAGGAATGTGTATCCCATCAGGAAACAAGAACAAATGCATAAACTTTTAAAGATACTAGAGTTGGTTCCAGGGAAGAGAAAGTAAACATCAAAATGAAAAACCCAAGAGACTAATGGATGCTGTTTAGAACATTCTAAAGGATGCTAGGCAGAACACCACGACAGATGAAGGGATTTCTTGATGTAAGGGCAGCATCATATAGGCAAGTCAGAAGATGTCAATGAATATGAAATTACTAAAAGAAAATATTAGTGATAAGGGATATTATGACTAAAGTGCACCTAATAGGACTCTGTACAAGAGAGGCTAGATTGATCAAACATCATCACCTGGAGAGAAGTAGAGTTTGGGAGTCCAGTTAAATACTGAAAATGGACCCACACTGAAGGCAGAAATGTCAATGAGCCTATAAAGATCACAAGTAATCTGACAAAACTTTAGTCAAGCATCAGTGTATTCAAAGAAAAGCAAGTCAACTGGTGTTCATGAAACTTGCACAAATCTTAATGCTACTCACTTTACAAGTGTTGTGTTATCACACTGTCCTATCCAGGACACAGAGGCACACCTTCAACATCAACTAGAAAAATGGACTAAACCAAGAATTCTACTTAGGAGTCTTGTCACACAAAGCAGAGTTAATCAATTTGTTCAATAGATAAATCTGGAATTCCCACTGTAGTATGTTCTTCCCAGTACACCTACCTCATCTGTTCTCTGCTGCTTACCCCACCCTGCTGCTTTTGGTCAAACATTCTGTCAACCAGATAGTACCTACTTTATTCTAAACTATCTATAACTTTGCTTGAGTTTCCCATGGTTAAACTAAACTTTCAGCACTCATGCGTGCATACAGGCAATGGACATCATGTAAAATAGGAGAATAGAGGGAGCCATTGGCTTTTTTTTTGTCGGAGCCAGACTGAGGCAGTTCTCTTTATACAGCATGGTGATTTGTTTATTTGATTAAGGCAGACCACTGTTTCCTACTCCCATAATTATGGCTTTTGGCCATGTTGTGCTCTTGGACTTATGTCCTCTTGAAACGTGTATTCCAATATGTATAAAGACTTGATGAGAATCAGATAAATTACATATTATGGTGGGTTTTACTAAAAACAATTGGCCGTGCCTTATGTCACGGGAAGTATTTGTTTCTCAACTCTGGGACAATGCCACATTCTGAGGGCCATTGCTCTCATTCTGTTGGCCCTGAACATCTCCAACAAATGCTACAATGAGATGCTCTAATGTTTGTTTAGAATATTCATCCATTCTTAAGTATCACTTTCTTTCCTTTTAGCAATTTGTTCAAAACTACAGTATAAAATGTCGCATTATTGATGTGGCATTATCAAGTTCCATCATGATTGACCTGCAGTCATACTGTTTTGTAATAGAACTGGTTTCTGTCAGTCACAGGCATTTACAGAAACCCGTTATAAACACAGAGAACAATTTGTGCCGACAGAGAACCATCTGGCATACTCTCTGCTTTGAGGGATGAGACTTGTGGTTATTTTAAAAGCATTAAAGTTTAAATGTGAATTTTTGGTATGTTAAAGTCTTTGCTTAATCTTTGAAATTTTCAATATTGTGATAATTTTCTAAGAGTGGTGATAATACTTAGGAATTTGGGTGAAACTTCTTAGTTAATATTTAGTGCCTATGCTAGTTAAAAAGTCTACCCAATGCCTCTTCCTTGTAAAGGAGAAAGTGTTTTTAATGTGAAAAGAAATGAGGAGCTGCAGGACATAAAAAGAGTGGTTGAGAAACAGGGCAGAAAAAAAAATGAGATATATGTGCCGATTAGTTTTTAGGTAATTGGCACAAACTAGAGACACCTGGGAAGAGGGAATCTCAATTGAGGTGTTGTCTTCATCAGACTGACTTGTGTACAAGTGCATGGGGCATTTTAAAAATTGTTTATTGGTGTAGGAGGGTCTAACCTACTGGTGTGGGCTGCACCAACTCTAGGCAGTTTTGTCTAGACTATATAACAAAAGAAGCTGAGAAGCCAGAGGAAGCAAAGCAGTAGATAGCATCCCTTAGTGCATCCCTTAGCATTCTCTGCTCCAGTTTCTGGATCTGGGTTTCTTCTTGTCCAGACTCCTCCCCCCTTTCCTACCCCAAGTTTTTGTGGTCAATGTTTTATCACAGCAAAAGAAATGCAAACTAGGACAATATGCTTTGACATGGCTACAGAAAAGGAGGATTAATGAGGCAAGAAAGTTGGCTTCTTTAGATGTTCTTACATGCATGCTGAGGTTTCTCAGGGACCGTGAATATCTAGACTTTGAGAAGGACGTATTCAGAGGAAGGACAGCAGGCTACCAAGAAGAGACTTGATACTCTATGAGCATGTACAGGGGGAGGTAATCCCCCTCAGGAACAGTCATAGGGGAGGGGAATAAGGGGAAAAGAGGAGGGAGGGAAGAATGGGAGGATACAAGGGATGGGATAACCATTGAGACGTAACAAGAATAAATTAATAAAGAAAAAAATTTTTTAAAAAAGAGAAGGGCGTATTCTCAGAAAACTGGGAATAGTTCTACCTCAAGACCCAGCTATACCACTCCTGAACATATACTCAAAGATGTTCCATGATACAACAAGGACATTTGCTCAATTATGTTCATAGAAGCTTTATTCATTATATTCAGAATCTGCAAACAACCTAGATGTCCCTCAACCAAAAAGTGGGTAAAAAAAAAAACACGGAACATTCACACAGTGGAATACTATTCGGCTATTTAAAACAAGGAAATCTTGACATTTGCAGGCAAGTGGATGATGGAACTAGAAAAGATCATCCTGAGTGAGGTAACCCAGACCCAGAAATACACTCATGGTGTATACTCAGTATTAAGTGGATAGTAGCAACACAATACAGGATAATCACACTGCAATTCACAGACCTAAAGAAGCTAAATAACAAGGAGGACCCTAGAGAGAATGCTTAATTCTCATTCAGAAGGACAAATAGAATAGACACTAGAAGAGGCTGAAGAGAAGGAAATGACAAAAGCCTACCACAGAGGTTCTCTGAAAGACTCCACCCAACAGGAGATCCAAGAAAGTGCTGACACCCAGAGCCAAATTTCAGGATGGAGCACAGGAATCTTGTGCAAGAGTTGGGGAATAGAAGGACTTAGAGGGGACAGGGAGTCCACAAGAAGATCAATGGAGCCAACAAATCCAGGCAGAAGAGAGGGGGGCTGCAGAGACTGATGTACCAATCAAGGACCATGCATAGTAAGGACCAAACCCTCTACTCAGATGTAGTAGATAGGCAGCCCAGTCTCCTTCTGGGTCCCATAATATGGGAAGTAGGGATTACTTCTGATATGGATGCCGGTCCCGACACGTTGATCACTTCCCTCCTGGCAGCAGGATAGCCTTGCCAGGCCACAAAGAAAGAAGATACAGGCAGTCTATATGAGACTTGATAAACTGAGGTCAGATGTTAGGGGAGGAGGGATCCCCCTTGCTGAGGACTAGGGGTGGGAGAGAGGGAGAATGAGGGAGTGAGCGCGGGATCAGGAGGTAACAAAGGAGGGGTCTCCAATCAGGATGTAAAGTGAAAGAAAGAAAGAAAGAAAGAAAGAAAGAAAGAAAGAAAGAAAGAAAGAAAGAAAGAAAAGGTACCCTGGTAGCCAATCCTGGCATGTCATGTACCTTCTCTATGCATTCTCTTTCCTCCTACTTTTGTTTCTGCTACTTTGCTTAGAAGTTACTATCACATGTTTACTCTTTAATATCAGTTTCTCAAGATTTTGGAGAGAATGCAAAGAGAACAGAAAGCATTGTTTAGAATGGCTGTGCACTAGGAAGAGTGGCCTCCTGCATCTCCCTGAAGTAGGCAGTGAGCAGTCAATGGTATAAGGATGATGTGGCCTAAAGACAATCTTATTAGAAAATCACGATGAATTTCTATATCTATATGTACTTTATACTATCTGTTCTTGTTAAAACCTTTCTGCTTTTGAGGACATAAAATTCCTGGGTTTTTGTTTCTTTCACCTAACTATTCTTTCTATCACTCTAAAACATGTATTTCTAGGCTCAGCCTTGTGTTCCATTCATATTTGAGAGTAAGATCTCTCTCTCTCTCTCTCTCTCTCTCTCTCTCTCTCTCTCTCTCTCTCTCTCTCTCTCTCTGTCCCTCTCCATCTTCCTCTCCCTCTCTCTCTCTTGCTTTTGCTCTGAAATCACAACTTCATGACGTCAATAATTACTCTTGTTAAAATGTCAAAACACTTTTACTCACAAGTCTTTATTGTTTCCTATGCAGGAATGAGTGTTCACAATTTTTACTATCCCAGCTTTCATTATACTCTTCAGACATACTCTGAAGAGAAGGCAGAATGTTGGTAGGTGTGTCATAGCTAATAGACAGAAAAGCAGCTCTAACAACCTGCTTATAGCTAGTTTAGAATTGTATTCTTCCTCCTTTCACATTATTATTTCCACAGGCAGACAGAATGTTAAGACATAAAAATCTTTCTAGAATGTAACTTGGTGTTCTAAACTTTAAAGTAGAGAAACCTCAAGGTACATCATGTTCTGTGGTCATTGCCAGATTTCCTACAATGAGTATTTTAGGACTTTTTAAAATTAAAATTATTAACATTTGTTATTAAAGTAATTTTATACAATATATTATGATCATGCTTTCCCTTCCCACATATTTCAGGTCCCTCCCACCTCCCTACCATCTGACATTAGGGCCTTCTTTCTCTTTCTCCCTAGAAAAAAATAGATAAAAAGAAGAATGAAAAGAAAAAGAAGGAAGAAGAAGAAGAAGAAGAAGAAGAAGAAGAAGAAAAACAAGAACAAGAAGAAGAAGGAGAAGGAGGAAGAGGAGGAGAAGAGGAAGAAGAAGAACAAGAACAAGAACAAGAAGAAGAAGAAGAGGAGGAGGAGGAAGAGGAAGAAGGCACAGACAAAGAAAAGCACAACAGAGAAGAAAAAGAAAGAGCATGAAAACATACACACACAAGCACATGCTTATACACAAAGATTCCTAAAAACAGAAAATCAGAAACCATAATAACTAAGCAAAATATAGGTAAAGGTGTTTTATTTTTCTCATTATTTATTTATTTACTTATTTATTCTTTTTACATACCAATTGTAGCCCCCTCCATCTTCTCCTCCCAGTCCCTCCCTCTTTTCCAACTCCCCTCTCCCATTCTTCTCAGAGAAGGGAGCCACCACCATCCCACCTGCCACTTTATGTCACATCAGGACTAAGTCTATCCTTTCCCACTGAGGCTAGACAAGGCTGCATAGCTAGGAGGAAGTAATCCAATAGCATAAAACTGTGTCTGTGTCAGTGACAGCCCCTGTTCCAATTGCTAAGGGACCCACATGAAGACCTAGGTGTCCAGCAGTTCTGGGAGAATAGGGTGCTTAGGTCCAGGCAAAGCATGCACTTAGGTTGGTGGTTCAGTCTCCATGATGCCCCATGGGCCTAGGTTAGTTGTCTCTGCTGGTCTTCTTATGGACTTCCTGCATCCTTCAGGTCCCTCCATCCTTCCCCCAACTCTCCCACAAGATTCCCAGATCTCAGTCTATTGGCTGTCAGTCTCAGCATCTATTTCAAATCTGCTGCTAGGTGGAGGCTCTCAGAGGACAGTTAGCTTGCCTTCTGTCTGCACTCATAGCAGAATGTCATTAATAGTGACAAGGGTTGGCTCTATCCCATGGTGTGGGTCTTAAGTTAGGCCAGTCATTGGGCTGGCTATTTGTTCCAACTCTGTTCCATCTTTATCCCTGCCCATCTTCTAGGGAAGGTAAACTTTGGATCAAAAGTTCTATGGGTGGGTTGATGTACCCCTTCCTCCATTGGAAGCCTTTCGTGGCTATGGGGGGGGGTGATCATTTCATTCTCCATATTCCCTGCTTCTAGGAGTCTCAGCTAGAGCCACTCCCCATCTTCCTAGGAGATACCCTGTCCAGTTTGTCCCAAAGATCCCCGCTCATCAGCTTCCTATATCTCTCAGCCTTACTGCCTCCCACACCCACTTTTCCTGCACCTGTTACTCACACTCACTCCCCTCCCCACACTTCCCCCGCCTCCTCCAACCTCTCCCACCCACTTTCCTCTCCTTGCCTACTTCTGATGTCTATTTTCTTTCCCCTTCCTGAGTGATATTCAAGCTTCCTTCCTTGGACCCTCCCTGTTACTTAGCTTCTCTGGGTCTGTGGATTGTGGTACGGTTATCCTTGTACTCTGTGGCTAATATTCACTAACAGTAGCTGACCGACACATTTTGAAACAAAACATACCCAGCAATTGCCACTGAGTCTGTTTCGTATTGGCTGTGTGTGGGGCCTTCCTTAAGTGTGTTATATACCCAGTGAGGCTCCCTTGAAGAAAACTAATCTTTTCCACTGCAAGTGGTTGTCAATCAGAGATAGCTTCTGGTTAAGGATGGGAGCTTGTGTCCATTTCCCTCTCAGTGCTGTGACCCCCCCCCCCATGTGGTTCGACCTGGGCATGCCCTGTGCATGGTGCCAAAGTCTGTGAGTCCTTATGTGCATCACACCTGTTGTTTCTGGAAGGCACTATTTTCTTGCTGCCTTCCATCTCCACTAGCTCTTACAGTCTTTCTGCCTCCTTTTCCACACTGACATTGCCAACGTTCTCATTGTGTGCTAAGGAAATGAGACACTCCAAGTTAACTTTGCAGCATTAATTACATACCACGTTCTTCATGAATGCTTTTCAACATCTAGCTCAATTTTTGATCATGTGAGGGTTGTTTTAAAAAATTACGTTTGATTTGGGGACTGAAGAGATGCCTTAGCAGTTTAGAATACTTGTTACCCTTCAGAGGATCTGGGTTCCGTTCCTCCCACTCACAGGACAGACTACAGAGGATCCAGTGGCCTTTCCTGGCTTCTTCAGGCACCGCATGCATGTGGTGCACATACATATAAGCAGTCCAAACACCATACACACAAAACATAAATAAAACAAATACGTATTTATAAAAATTACAACATATCCAATTTTGTATCATATAGAGCAAATAATAGAGCATAGTAGTCTGTCAAGCTGCTTTAATATTTAGAGATACAACACATGGTAATATCTGGACCCCATAGGTGTGGACAGTAAGAAGAATAGGACCCCAGTAACCCGAGTCTTGTGTATATGCTCGCAAGATACAGCACTGAGACTTTTCAGTCTTCTCAAAAATGTTCTTAGTGTCTGTTTTTAGTATCATCTGTCTTGACAGAAGTGAAATCTTCTCAACTATTCTCCAAGAGTTCATGTAGGAGAAAATGTGGGCTAGAGAAAAAAGAAAGCTGAGACAGCTGACAAGATTTATACCTGAATTTAACCACTTCGTGAAAGTCACTTCTCTGTATCTCTCCAGGCCCCTTCTGTAACTGCAGCAGCTGCATGAGAGCCCATTGCTAGCCTCAGAAGCTGCTGGCTGTTAAAGATTTACATAGCTTTGAGTTTATTTGTTTTTATATAATTTTTCACAGTTTAATATTTAAAAATTCGTACTCTTTTCGTGAGGATGTGATTAAGGTCATGTTTCAACTGATTTATTTGATCCGTTTATATACTTGCTGCTCCAGTCGTTTTTGCATGTTGATATACTTTAGGTTTTATAAAAGTGTCTTGCTCTGCAAGATTGTTCTTTAAAAAGCATTTCAGATATTTTCTTACTGAAATTTTATATTTTACTTCTTCCTACCTCAGTCATCATTAATTACACATTCCTTTTCATATGTTAAATGTTCTATTTCTGTTTAAGGCATATCTTTTTTAAAAAATCAGAGTTCCCTAATACAAATTCTCTGTTTAGATCTGTACCTCCTTTTTTAATTGGACTGTTAGCTGGGTGTGGTGGTGCACGCCTTTAATCCTAGCACTTGGGAAGCAGAAACAGGCAGATCACTATGAGTTCGAGGTCAGCCTGGTCTACAAAGTGAGTCCAGGACAGTCAAGGCTACACAGAAAAAGCCTGTCTCAAAAAAATTAATTGGACTGTTTAGTTTGTTATTTAGTTTATTGAGTTCTTTACATATTTTCAATATTAGCCCTCAATCAAATGTGGAGTTAGTGAAAATCTTTTCATACTCTGTAGTCTGCTACTTTGTCCTATTGATGGTGGACTTTGTTTTACAAAAGTTTTTCAGTTTCCTGAAGACCCATTTATTAATTGTCAGTCTTAGTGCTTGCATTATCGTACGTTGTGTTTAGGAAATTGTCTTCAGTGTAAATGTGTTCAAGGCTATACCTTGTTTTCTGTTCTATTATGCTCTGTATGTCTGGTTTTATGTTGCTGCCATCGGTCCACTTGAACTTGAGTTTTGTACAGGGTGATAAACATGAATTTATTTGCATTCTTCTAGATGCAGATGTCTAGATATACCAGTACCATTTGTTAAATGTGATTTCTTTTCCTATTATGTACTTCTGGCTTCTTTATAAAAAAAATCAGGTATCCATAGGTGTGTGTGTTTACTTTTGGGTCTTTGATTTTATTCCATTGATCAGTGTATCTGTTTTTATGTCAATATATGCAAGTTTTCTTTTTACTATACCTCTGTATTATAGCTATAGCTTGGAATTTGAGATGGTGATACCTCCAGAAGTTCTTTTCTTGTTCAGCATTGTTTTAGCTATCTTGGGTTTTTTGTTGTTCTATATGTCTTGGGAGCAACCAACCATTACTTGATAGGATTTAAAGATCATCCCAAAAGATGAAACCTGTGCCTGGCGCCATTATCAGGCAAATAAATAAACAAATAAATTTAAAAAACCCAAAAGCCAGACAGAAAATAAACAATAGGAGAAAAAGCCTACTGCCATTACTCTGCTAAGTAAACAGCACATTAAACCAACTCTTAATAGCTCAGCGTTATATCCATAGATTAGTGTACTTATAAAATTTACCAACCCTCATCAGAGAAACTTCCATTTGTAGCAGTTGATAATCAACACAGAGACTGACAACTGGCAAAGATGCAGGAAATAAGAGAATGATGTTCTTCTCCCAAAGGAACATATATGCTATCCTCCCCTTTTCAAAAAGCTCAGAGATCGTTGTGGAAGAGGGGAAAGAAAGGATGTGAGAGACAGAGGCAAGAGATAACTACAAGGAAACCTTTTTTCCCTCACTAGACATTGCAAAGCAGCTAAACACATGAACTCACAGCAGCGTGAAAACATGCATGAGACCTTTGTAAGCTCAAGCTACACCAGATTCCAGCGTGGGGAAGGAAGTTGGGCATGGAGTTCTATTTCTAGAGTGGAGCTATTAACAAATGTACTCTGTGGAGGGGGGAAGGGACAATTTTCTATAAGAGTGTAACACTGATGAGTTCACTTGGCTCAAATGGAAGGCCACATACCCAAGAATATTTAGACCATACACAAATTGTATTGATTAGGGTGGTGGTGGTCAGGGACTCAGAGTTGAGTGGGAAAGAAAAGGTGTTAGGTCTCAGATGTGGTGGGGGAGGTTGCAGTATCATCAAAACAAGAAATAGAAGAAGGAAATTATGTAAATGTATTTTAAATAAAATTTAAGAAATACTAAAATATTAAAAACACATACAGTATCCTCAAAGAACTTATGAAAAATAATCAGTAAACATTTAGAATTGGAAAAATCTTGGATGGTTTCCTTATGGATAATTACAATTAAATAATCAAATGTCAACTGTAGGTTATTATTTTTCTCTGTTGTTTGACACATTTTTTAATATTTAATTTATGTTGAGTTCTTAGCATATGACATTGCCTTGACCCAATTTATATCTTGCCATTCACTTTAGAATAAGCATTCTTTATTTTACATCTTAGCCCTGACTCTGATACTCTTTTTATTTGACTTTACATCTTCACATAGGTCAGATTTAATGTTTATACCACCTGTGATGCAACTTTACATTGTGTCTAAAATCTTACAATGATTTTTTTCTGCTCAAAATATTCTGGGATGTTGTTCAAGATATACTCCCTTTACCCAAGGCTATAAGTACTTATATTCATTGTTAAGGATAGCAAGTTGATAGGCAAGACTATCTCCTGGCTCAATAAAAACCAATATAAATCAGCAGTTGTTTGATAAGAAAGGTAGGAAAAAATAGAACCTACTGAGAAAAACACTTTTCTTATTGTAAAAAAAAAAAAAAGTTTATCTCCATGAAGATAGTTGACTAGAAAGAAATCGTTCTCCCGATGCCAATGTTTGAGTGCGGAACTTTGTTTCTTTCATTGTTTAGCTTTTCCTTTTGTGCTGGACTGAGAAAAATTAGGTTTTATATACTTTTTGAAAATGAAGCACTAAAGGAGACTGCCGAGTACTTCTAGGTTCCTGTCACCTTGTTGAAGGAATTGGAACAGATACACAAACAAGAGTAAAAGCAACAGAATGTTGTTAAGTACACTGTGAAATGACAAGTTTTATACATTTTCCAGACAGGCAGTGTACCACCTGAGTGCCCCAGGAATTATTTGAGGCTTCTATATATGAGATTAATGAAGAAGTCTCTGATTGCTCAAAGGAAGACTAGTTCTCTCCTTTGAATTATAGGTTTGGATTATGCAGCCTTTACTCCACTGAGCACCTTCCTTCCCATGTTTTATGATTATAGTTTTATATACATCTGATTATGAACAGTAGTAAGAGCATGAATAGATTCTCCCTAAGTTCACACAAAGGTCAATTTCTCTTATTTATTGCCCTCAAATAAGTCTAGACCAGATCGGTCCCCTCATACCCTTACCCATGTTTGTCTAAGGATATAAATGAGTAGAAATTATCCATGAAGGGGAACTGTTGATGGTTGGTGGGTGGGGCAAAACTGCTTCTCTTGCTCAGAGTTGGGTATATGTGTGTCTTGAAGCAAATGGGAGTCCTAAGTCCTATATCTGCAGCTGCATTGCTAAGGGAAGGATATGTATGACTCTAGATAAGAGTCCTAGGCTTCCAAGTGCCTTGTTTGAACAGTGGTATGTGTTCACTTAAGACAGTTAGAGTTCTAAGATGCTGTCATCTTTATGCTTGCCTCTTTAATCCCACTTATTTAATATAGGCCTACTGTGCCTCAAACAACAATATGCTCATTGACTTTACCTATAGTATTAAGCAAAATGTAAGCCCTCTCAGTGTTGTGCAAGGAAGCTAACAAGTAAAAGGCCCGAGGATAGATTTGAGTTCAATTTATGAGTAAGTTAAATAATAAGAGGACCTTTTAATCAGGATATGTAGGCTATATTAACTTTTTGGAGCTCATAATTTAAGAAGGTCATGCTAGTAAGAATCAGGTTTCATTAAATCAATTTTTGAAAGGTAAAGCTTTCTTGAATAAAATTTTTCACAAGTGACTATATAGTGTGACTGTTTTTAGTAGGGAAAGCCAAGAGAAGTGGAGGGAGGGGAAACTATAGTTGGAATGTATTGTATGGAGAAAGAATCTAGTTTTAATTTTAAAAAAATAATAAAATTGTTCAGATTTTTAAAAATCTTTCTTCGTAGTCCTGGAATTGTCTTCCTGTTCAAGTGTGCTTCTACGGTCAGATTAGGTCTTGGTTTACCATTAAGGGCAGACATTATTTTCTGAAAGCTGAAATGATAAATCACATAGTTCAGAATATTTTTTTGCGTGCTCAAACACCTTTCCTTTAATGTTTTGGGTCTAAAATGTTCTAAAGAGTCCATGTGCTCTTTGCGGAGGTACGTGCAAAGTAATACTGACATTCTATCTCAGGGATGACTTTCAGCAAGTGATTAGACTCTGAACTCATCAATTGGCTGACCAGTTATGGGATCACATTTTAATGGGTTGATGGGAAGTGATAGAAACATGGGTATTGGGAAGTTTTTAAAAGGAATGTGGCCATTCCTTCCTGTGTTTCCTTCCACAGTTACTTCCTTCTTCCTTTCCTTCTTTCTTCCCTTCCTCTCTCCCTCCCTCCCTCCCTTCCTTCCTGCCTGCCTCCCTTTATTCCTTCTTTCTGTCATCTCATCATTATCAATATGTTCTCTGTTCTTCCTCCCTGCACCTGCTTCTGGGCCACTACAAGGTCCTCAACGTTCTCACTTCTGTCATGATGTTCTGTTTTGGCTCAGGCCAAGTTTGTGTGGTATGAAAAGGAATAATAATGTCATGACTCCAAGTCTTCAGTCTATTGTGCTTTCTTGGGCGTCGCAAAGGTTAAGGTACTATTAAGTGTAATAATCTTCTTCAAAATACATGTGTCAAGAAATTCTTAGCTTGATGGCACATGCATTGCAAAGTGAGATATATATATTTGATGGATATCCTTAAAGTTTTGGTGTGAGGCTTCTCCTTTAATGGATTCAGCTGAAGAGAATATTTTTTTTATAAATTTTTTATTTCTATTTATGTGCATTGGTGCTTTACCTGCATGTATGTCTGTGGGTGTCAGCTTTTGGAATTACAGAGAATTGTGAGCTGACATGTGGGTGCTGGGAATTGAACCCGGGTCCTCCGGAAGAACACTCAGCATTCCTAACGCTGAGCCATCTCTCCAGCCCGAGAATATATTTTTGAAGGTAAATCATGACAAAGATTTCAATGGGCAAACTGTTCTTTTGACTAAATGAAGATTGCTCTTCAATCTTGGTCCTAATGAGATGGGCAGCTTGTTCAGACACATTAAATCAGTTGAATATTTGGTCAAAAACACCGTAACAATGATGACAAAGAATCTACTTTTGATATTTTATTTGGTTAGCTGTGTTATTAGGGGATTTTGACTTCAGTGGTTCCCTAGGAAAAATTACTCTTGAACCATTCTCGTTAGACACTGACTTCCAAAAAACATAACACTAAAAGCAGAGAGGAGAGAACAAACTCCATAACAATTACTGGGAGACAGATGGCATCTCAGGGGGTGTCCTCAAATTAATTTGGGAGGAAATATTCTCATATTTATATTTCAAGTGGGAAGAAGTGGTTTCTAAAGTTAACATGATAGCCTAGCACATATTAATTCTAATGACTCAGACTGTTCTCTGAATGAGTTTTGTTTTGTGTTGATTGTAGGATCAAATCCAATCAAAGTAAAAATTGGTGAATATGGTTTTGCTGTGTTAGGTCAAGGAGACAGATGTCACAAATTCTGGTGTCTAAACCCTTTGAATTCAGTGTTTTTGTTTGATTCTTGGTAAACTTTGCAGCCAGGAGAAGGAGCAAAACAAGAACAAAGAGCGTTACATTTTAAGTTGTCCTTAATTTTGACCTAATCAATGATTCTAATAAGGGATACCAATATAAATTATGTCAGATTGAAATAAGATATGCTGTGTCCTGGGCAAAAAGAAATAAAAGCTTGGATGGCAAATAGGGTTCTCTCTGCTAATGGATGCAATATCTCAAAAATCAAGTAAATACAAGGCAGGCCATTTCATATTCAGCAATTCTTATATATAGCAAATAAAGAGTATATAACTTATGTTGTTCATGTTTAACAAGAATATTGCTGATTTGTTATATTAATTACATTAAAAGCAGAATTAGCAATAAGCCTTCTTGTCCCCAGGTAATTTTTCAAGCATTGTGGATCTGATAATAGATTTGATTCCACAGAAACTCTTGCCCTTGGGATTAAAAATGCTATCATTATATAGCTAACCATATTCCTGTAAAAGCCTAGCAAATAAAGTGAGAATAAGATGCCTACGCCATTGTATAGTCACCAATTTCACATTTTTCTAGTCTTTTAAGTGTTTCTATAGATGAACTGGATAGTGTTTGTGATAGAGTGCTTGAATAGAGACTCATATTTATCTCATTTTAACTTGATATTGATCATAATGGTTAGCTGGGCATATGTGTTCCACATTTGACTCACTTCAGCACTTTAAAAATTATGGAAAAAAACAGTACAAGGCCTAAGAAGCACAATGAAACTTGAAATCTAAGCAGACTTTTTTTTTTAATAAAAAATAAAAGATGTAATGGGAAAATAGAAAATTAAAATCCTCAAAAAGTAGGTGATGCTGGGAATCAAGTTTTTATGAGTTTACTCCCAACTCAGATAATAAAAGTGGCAGCAGGAGAGTGTCAAGAACAAATGTTGAGAGACTGAAAGTTCAATTAGACTTCAATTCTTATGTGTCGTATCCTCTTCTGTCTCTGTCTCTGTCTGTCTGTCTGTCTGTCTCTCTCTCTCTCTCTCTCTCTCTCTCTCTCTCTCTCTCTCTCTCTCTCTCTCTCTTCAAATAGCAAATAGCAAAAATGCCCTCTACATTGAGCCTGATAAGGTAGAAGGTAGAACTAAAATTTCTAATGGTTGTCTCTTCACTTCACATATCCCACCACTTCTACTGTCAAAGAAAAAGAACCTTTCCTTGGCTACCTTTGTTTAGAGACTTACCTAACTGGTACATTGTGAAAGGAAAACAGGACACACACACACACACACACACACACACACACACACACACACACACACACAGTAAAGTAAAGTTGGAATTATGTGTGCCACACACTCTGATGGAGATGCAGGAGCCCTGAAATGTGCCCAATTTATTGCATACACCTGAATAAAAGAAATGAGTTTATTATACATAACTCAACAAGAAGGAAGATTTAACTAATGTTGGTCTCTATGAAAAGTAGTCTTAGGCTGTAAATATTCTGGAAAAGAAAGTTGTGGTTGATATTTTGTGCATGCTGTCAACATCCACACAGGACCAGGGAAAGACTTTGCCATTTCCCTGACTCTGAGGCCTGGGGATTTTTGACATGGCTGTGTTCATGTCAACAATAAATATTCTTTCAGGATTTTCTCTGGTCTCCACAGGACCTGGTGTCCAAAGTTTGTAATAACAGACATCAAATAGTGATTATGAGTTACAAAGAAGAAAAGAAAACCAAAATTACAAACAAACAAACAAACAAACAAAAAGAATCCAAAAAAACAAAAACAGCTCAGAAAAAGCAGGCAACAAACTTAGAAACCAAGAGAAAACTCTAAAACAAATAAGATTGTTATACTTACAAAGAGGACATCCTGTTCATGGCACAGAAGTAAAAAGATAACCAAAAATGATCTTCAACAATCAAAAATTTAAGACATGAGCAATACAATGGATAGGCTTAGATGAAGAGAGATTTCATCAACCAGAAGAAGTGAAGGCATTTCCCCAGATCACAATACACAGAATTTCATTATACATGGACAATTAACATAATAAAGTTTTAAAAAATAATCAAGAGGAATCACAAATAAATACTATAAAGTGTGTGTCTGTGTGTATGTATGTGTGTATGTGTGTGTGTGTATGTAACGGCATGTAGTTGGACTATCAGAAGCAATTACAAATAACATCTGATGGCTAAAATAATTCTAAAACAATTTATAAATAAGATGGATTTTTAGGAATGTTCTAAGATGACAGTGTTAGGTGAGTGCACTTGCTAATGTTAAAAGAATATTGCAGTTAAAATGTCAAGGTTGGGAACACAGAGGAAGATAAATGAGACAGCATATAACTGGGAATTAGATGACCAAGATGACTAGGTTAAAATAACAGGCCTATGGGAAACACCGGGAAGCCAGTCTCCACTGACTCTGCCTGGCTCCTATACCCTCACCCAAATCCTTACCACTTGAGGAACAGATGTAAGGCTCCATTGCCCCTCATATTCTCTTGTATCTAAATACAACAAACTAAATTTTGGTATTTAATAGTTGTGGCTAAAGGCAACTTTTTAAAAGTCTCCATCTGTTTTAGGAGACTACCCCTACATACAGAGATAAATATGAGGTAACCAAGAGAATCTGTAGGCACAGCTTGTTACCTATGACCATGGTCATCTTCTATAGGCACTAAAGATAAGGGACCATGGTAAACTACAAACTGGTTTCATATATAAAAGAACAAAGACAGTGTGTTTTAAGTGGCTAGCAGATCTAGCTAAGGTCAGCAGGTGGAAAGCCAAGCTAAGGTCAAGAATAGCCAACAGAACATGAAGCATCACCAGTCTTCAACTGAATAAGCATCATGTAATTGTCTTGTGGTTGGGCCAGGGGGATATTCCCAGAGCTTGTATTCTCCAAATAGTTTAGCCTACCATATGCCGAAGAAAGTTCACCAATCTCAATTGAAGCTACTTGTCTGAGTTAAAACAACGAAAGGCCAATTGGTGTGTAATTAATTATTGATTAGAATTGAACAAAGTCATCACTGAATGGGGTTCACATTTCAGATGACAAAACTGAGGAAGCAAGAAGTATTTATAAGTTGTATATTATATAAAGAACTAAAAAGGGTAAAATAACATTTAAAACTGTAAGCTGTCTGTGAGGTCAGCAAGATGAGAGTGTGGTGTTCTTGACCTCTCTGGTTCTTTCAATCCTTTCTACCTCTCTTCCATAAGATTCCCTGAGCTCCACTTAAGAAACCTACATAATCAACTAACCTGTGCTCATAGGGGCTCACAGGGACTGAAACACCAGCCAGAGACCATCCGTGGGAAGGGCCTAAGCCCCCCTACATATATGTAACAGATGTACAGCTTTGTCCTCATGTGTGACCTCTAACATCAGGAGTAGGGGTTGACTCTGACTCTGTAGTCTACTTTTGGATCTCTTTCCTCTAACTAGACTGCCTTGTCTAGCCTCAATAGAAGAAAATGCACGTAGTCCTACTACAACTTGATATATGAAGGCAAATCATTTAATTAAAGGAATGTTATACCTTTCAACACTTACTTTAGAGAAAGATCATCTGTAAATCAATCATTGATGAGCTACTTCAAAGAAGGAAATTAGTAGTTGGTTAGATTTAAAAATGTAAATATTTAAGGGTAAAAGTCAGCCTAACTGAAAAAGATAACTATCAAAATGCTCATGAAAAATTATAGACGTCATATGTTTTCAAGATCAAAATACAAAGAAGCCAGGCATAATGGCACTGATTATTTGTGTGTGTGTGTGTGTGTGTGTGTGTGTGTGTGTGTGTGTGTGTGTGTATTTATATGTGTGTATATATGTATGTATATATATATACACACATATATGTATATATATGTGTGTATATATACATGTATATATATGCAATCTTAGGAGTGGGGAGGCAGAGGCAGTAAGATCACATGTTCTGGATCAACCTGTTGTATATGGTGAATTCAAGATCAGTGCAGGCTACCCAGTGAGACCTAGTTTCAAAACAATGAAATAGGAATAGTAATATGAAGGTTATAGATATTCAAAAATAAAGATGAACACTGTGAAATTTGTATGGCAACAAATTTGAAAATGCAAACAAGGAAAAGTTGAAAATACTATTTGTTTGCCTAAACCTAGTGAAGTAGGAGTTGGCTCCTGAGCTGGTAGAGTGGCGCATGTTTGCGAAGGCAGCTACTGACGAAGCTGGACAAGGATCACATGACCCTTGGAGCTTGGGCCCAGCTTGAGCAACATGGAGAAATCCAACACCCATCAAGAAAGAACATGCCAAAGAGACAAAAGCCAGGGGTCTAGTGGGGACTCTGGGGAGTGGGGACTCTGGGGAGTGGGGTTTCAATAATTGAGAAGGCTGGTGGACACTTGAGACAGTGGAATTACGTAGCTGCTGTTCCACGTGATGGTTTTGTGAATGACTTTACATTGCAAACATTCATAAAATTGAACTCCTGTGATAGTGCCCTCATTGTAACATGCTGTTATGCTTCAAAAGATACTTGCTATTTTCCTGTTAATAAAAAGTAGCCAAGTTAAAATATTTTGGCAAGATTTAGTGCACAATAGCGATGATACAGTCACTATATATGAAGAAAGCTAGTGTTCTGAGTACACAACATGGCAACAGCATTACGAGTACATTGAATTATGGGAAATAAAACATGAATAAATGGGCATGTGAACAGTTTTGATTGAGGATGGAGTTATGACCTGTGGATATGATTTCACATTAACTGGCTGATATCCTTTTTCTACTAGGATGAAAAACAGGAGCAGACAATAACAATACTGGTAATGTTGCAGGGTTTCTGGGTTCTGATAACAGGCTCAGAGGTCAAGTACTCCAAGCCTTGAGAATCTGAGGCTAAAGATTGTAGTCCGAAGAAGCAAACCTATTAGTGGGGATGATCAGGTGTCCAGCGGCCCAGCACTTAGCAGCTAGAGAAATATTTGGCTGTAAGCAGCAGCTGGTGACAGAAGTTGGCAGATATCAGTGTGGCAGTTACAGCTCTTGAGCCCTCGGTCTCAGGCCCAGGTCTTTATGGCATCAGATGTTACAGTTCTCACATACAGGTATCAGCACCCCTGCCCTTTGAGGTCTGGTGGCTCCAAGAAACTCTTCCATTGTCTAGGGATGCAGCCTGTTGCCCACAGCCTTCTGGCCTTTCGCAGTCTTGCCTTTCAGACATCTACTGTCATTTCCTGTGTCAGCTATCCTGGCTCCCTGCCACTTCTGCCCATGATCACGGTCTAGAACCATGATCACTGTCTAGAACTCCTCAGCTGCTTCCTTGATACTACTCTCTCGGGCCCGACTCCAGTGCACCTGCTGTTCATGGTGCCGGTCCACTCTCCTCTGAGGCTGAACGAGGACAACAACGGACAATCTAAAGTGAATAGGGAAAGCCCACAAGCCGTTAACTCTACACACACACACACACACACACAAAAAAAAACTAGAAGCAGTCAAGGAATGCTGAAAGTAGGAGAAATAGTCTTCCCCAGGGAAGAGACAACCAATTAGTTTTTCAATACCAAACAGTCTTCCCTGAAAACATACATGAAAGTAACATATACAGACTGAGCAAGTTGTATGTATGCACATACATATGTGTGTATAAAATTATATATATAGATATAGATATATAGATATATATAATATGTATATATATATAGATATATATATATATTAGAAAAGTGGCCATTCATTTAAGAGACAAAGGAAGACTATATGGGAAGCTTGAGAGGGAGGAAAGCAAAGTGGAGGGTTGATATAAGTATATTATAATTTAAAATATTAAAATAATTTTTACAAAGATAAATAGGAGTTTAAGAACAAAGCAAAACAACCAAAACCCCCACAAGCAATCAAGAAAGGATCATCCAGACCTAAGATTATAACACCACGGGAGAGCACAGGGGAGTGGCTACCAGATGACTTGACTGCCTCTTCATGTAGTCAGTAGTACTGTGTGACAATGGGGTTTTATGCAAATGAAGAGTTGTATTCACCAGTTATAGCATGACTTCCACCTTACCGATCAATAGCTTCTTTCTCGGTTACTCAGAAAGCTCCCTTCTACCCAGTTTTGACCAAGAGTAGCTGCAGGATCTGTTTTTCTTGCCTGGAGTGACCGTAAGAGGATCAAGACCCCTTAGAGAAGCAGCTGTAGCTTTTTTTTCCCAATGGTCTTTAAAGCTGGAATTTTCTCAGAGTGATTGGAAAATGTCTACAGCAGCTGGATGAATTGGTACTTGAAGGACAGCCCTGTGTTCCAGGCTGTTAAGCACAAAGGCAGGCATTTATGTACTGTCACACAAAGATCTGAATTGCTATTTGTTAGAATTTTGTTCTTTTACAGAAAAACAGTCGTTATATAATAAGTGACATCCAATAAAGACTTATGAAAACTCAACACAAAATTAGCATTCTCAACTGAGCTGTACAGTGTTTAATAGTATGTAATGACACCAACAATGCCTATGCCCTGACCTAGAACCCGAAGGAGATTTCAGTCCTCCTGGCCTAGCTTAATATATAAAACCAATCACTGATTTTTTTTCATTTCCTTGGAATTTTCATGTTTTTGAGTTCATGAACAGAAAAATATTCTTATAAATAGTATGTTTTTGTATAATGAAAATAATGAATACCAATGTGATTTTATCACCAAAATATGTAACACATTTTAAATAACATCAGCGATTAAATAAATGGACAGGAATACTTTCTAAAAAGGAAAGGCTTGTTAGAGCCCACATATTTTTATATTATGTGTTTATCATATGTTGTTGAGACTCCCATTGGTTGTGGTCATATAGGCTAATGCTATTCTTATACATAATGAGTAAATTCAAGGTAGGTACTATCATGAAGCAGTGGCCCCAGCTACTGGAATCTGAAGCAGGATGATTCCTTTTGTCCATTTCAAGACCAAGATGGGGAACATAGTGAAGACTTCAGCTCCTAGATGGATAGGTAGATAGATGATAGATAGATAGATAGATAGATAGATAGATAGATAGACAGATACATACATACATACATACATACATACATACATACATACATACATGGATGGATAGATAGATATATACATAGATAGATAGATATATACATAGATAGATAGATAGATAGATAGATAGATAGATACATGCATACATGCATGTATACATACATACATACATACATACATACATACATACATGGAGGGAGGAATGAAGGGAGAGAGAGGGAGAGGGTTAGAGAAACAGCTACATGTAGAGGTTAAATATTATAGAAAATACATAAAAGATACAGATCAAGAATTGACAAGATTTCCAAGACCTCAAGTGTAGTCTATCTCCTACCCATGTGTGCACGTGAATGCATTTCTCATAATCTTAGCTCTCTCCATGTATGAGTTTCTTCTAGTCCATTAAGCATTATATTAAATATTTCCTTTGCTTCATTTTTTACTAATTACATTTCCTATCTCCTGTCCACCATATAAAACTCCTATTTATAACTTATTTTCCTTGGGTACCTTTTCTTAATAATGAAAAGTGAAGGAAAAACACTTTCAGCAATCATTTGCAAAAATTTTAAAAAGTGCATTTAATGGTTTCCCTGAACTTGTTTGTTATTCATTTAAAAAATTAAAACAGGCGCCGGGCGTGGTGGCCCACGCCTTTAATCCCAGCATTCGGGAGGCAGAGACAGGAGGATCTCTGTGAGTTCGAGGCCAGCCTGGTCTACAGAGCGAGTCCAGGACAGCCAAGGCTACACAGAGAAACCCTGTCTCAAAAACAAAAAAAACAAAAAACAAAAAAAAAATTAAAACAGTGTTTTCTATTTCTTTTTTTAAATTTTATTTTATTAATTTATTCATATTACATCTCAATGGTTATCCCATCCCTTGTATCCTCCCATTCCTCCCTCCCTCCCATTTTCCCCTTACTCCCCTCCCCTATGGCCAGCATGCTGGAGATCTCACCAACCATTTACAGAGGGAAAGGAGAAGAAAGTCACAGCTTCAGTAGAGAGGTCACAAAGGCATTCATCTTGCATGACAGGGTGGGCACATAGAGAAAGGGAAAGCGCTATGTGCACGAAGCAGGCATATGAGGAGCGGGAGAGAGGCATGTGCCCTGGCGTTGAATTATTTATGTTGAAAAGGAAACATTATTCTTCTCCTCCTGGGATAATGGTGAATCTCTTCTGCATAAAAGCATCACTTCACCACTTTTGCTAAGCACAGAAGTAATATTTAATCTTAGTATCATTGGCTTATCCTTGTCGTCAGGTCTCTCTGGCCTAGAACTCATGATGTGCTTAAGATAGGAAGGAATAACAAAAAACCATGCATTTCTGTCAGTCTCCCTTTTGGGTTAGCCAGTGTCATATCAGAAAGGAAGAACTAGCCATATCTTCTGAGATCAGTTCACCCTTTAGCTATGGAACAGTTCAAAGTCCCTGGCAATGGCACTTCTTTAATCCTGCAGTTGGCTACAAGTCGCTTCCTGAGAGGCCAGTGTGGGTTCATTTTAAATCTAACAACAAAAGAGTGCAGAGAAATTACTTATAAGCAGTTTGGGAGATTTTTTCATTACAGTCTCTAAATGCTTGTCTACCAGGTATTATTTACTATCGATTACAATGTTTGTTTCTGAAGAGCCAGCCATACTGATATTCATGTGTCTTAAATGTTGTCTTGAGAGGTGGTTGTAAGAAGCCATTACACTCTCTTTATTCCATCTTAAAATTTCCTATCACTACCTCAGTTAATTATTTAGCATTCCCACAGGGATGCTAATTCTCAGAGTAGCAAGGTGGTTTTACAGGAAAAAGTGCCTGTTGCAAAGCTCAGTGGTCTGAGTTAAATCCCTTTAACACACATGGTAAAGAGAGCCTACTCCATCAAGTTGTTCTCTGGCCTCCACAAATGTGCAACTGAGTATGCACACACACACACACACACACACACTCACATACTAAATGTAATAAAGTTATGTGAGCAGGGACTGACTTTGACATGAACTCTGGTGCTCCATATTTGACCACCTCTCCTTAGTGGAGAGGCCTGGTGGCAAGCAAAGAAAGAATAAGCAGGCTATCAAGATGAGGTTTGATAACCTATGACCATATAGTGGGGGAGGAGGTCCCCCTCTGTCATAGACCTAGGGGAGGGGAATAAAGTGAAAGCGGGAGAGAGGGGGGGAGGAATGGAAGAATACAAGTGATGGGATAACAATTGAGTTTTAATCTGATTGAATTAATAAAATTAAAATTAAAAATTAAAAAAATTCCGTCACAATGCTATTGTATCACTTGGCAATGATTTGCACCAGTTTTGACATTATTTGCAGTCATATCCAAATTATATAAATTGCTCTGTTTGTGTTTTCTGTGGGAGAGGAGCTTCTTTCTTTGCCTTGTGATTTTGTGGTCAATGATTCAGTTTCTTTAGAGTAAAGGATTAGGAGTTATGTAACAAAGATTCTAGAATCAGAGGACTCTGATGAAAAATATAAAGTCCATAACAGAAAAGCTACACTGAAAACACACATCACATTTTCATGTGTATTTGATTCCACTATAAAAATGTTTAAGTTTGACTAAAGAGTTATTCACTTACTAGTCTTAATATGTGGTGAAAATTCTCATCAATATATATGCTACATATGAAAAGGAAGAATTCCCAAATAGTAGTAGATAAAGGTCTGAAAGTATAAAATCTGTCTCCGATACCAGGTGTTTTGAAGCTGTTTCACCAGAACATATGCAAAGTTTCATGTTTAACTGTGAAGTAAACAAGACAGAGAAAATCACTCATAGCACGTAGAGAAGACTAAACCTCGCCTGGAGTGAAATTCAAACCTTGTTCGAATTATAGACTATCCTCGTGGTTATGTAGTGCAAATTCAATTTGGTATATGTCTTTCCTATATAGTCTTTAATAAATTGACCATGTAGTTAATAATAAAACACGAACTTGATAAAAATGACTTTGGTTAGGAGGTAAGTCACACAATTACTTTATGAGAAGTAGTTTTGAAAGTAAGCACAATGAATGGAAATTATTCTAGAAGGCAGAATAAGAACTGTGACTTATTCATGTAAGATATATATATATGTTTTTATAAATGACCACAAGGGTAATTCTGCAGGAAGAATTATCTAGATTTTGGATTTGCCTCCATTTAAAAATTCGTTCTTTCTCTTTGTGATTCAGGCACATGATTTAGGTTTTGGTGCAGTATGACAGTGAGATGCTCTTCACTTTGGCTTCTCTAATGTGGTGAGGCCAGGCACTTCACTAATAGCAGAATACAGCCATCTGGCTTTCTCCATAAATACTCACCCAGCAGGTCCAGATTCTCTATCATTTTAGAGCTGTTGGCTAATATTATGGCAATATTTCAACCCACGAAGGAATCATCATTATTTCTTTGCTTTAAATATGAACTTGAGACACTGTCAGGAGCCTCACACATTCTGGAGGCTGCTGCTACCTGGCTTCTGATTCTTTGCTCTTAAGACACTGTGTGTTTCCTACTAGTACCTACAGCATCCTTGGGAGGCAGGAAGAGAAGCACACAATAGTCTTTGGAACCGATAAGGCTCATGTCAGCCTTGGCTGATTCAGATTCTGTTGTTGCTGTTGTGGTTTTAAAGGAGCATTCACTTTCTCCATCCTGTGAAACCATTTGCCTACACAGGGGACAGGATGGTGATTTTTCTCTTTAGTCTTTCTGATTGTTACTGTCTCTCTTTCCCTCTTTTAGTTACTTTGCTTTTCCCTTCTTTTCTCCATTTTATGCCCATCACTTCATATTTTAAAAAAATTTAAGAGTATAGCAAATTTCAGTACTTCTGTTCTTCCTTTTAGTTTTTCATACAATATATAATTTGCTCCCTTAACTTCTCCCAGATCCTCCACACCTCAATATCCAACCAACTTCAATTGCCATATAAATACATGTATGTGTAATTGTGTGTATGCATGTGTGTGTGTGTGTGTGTGTGTGTGTGTGTGTGTGTATAGTGAACAGTTCCACTGATGACTGCTGAAAAGCACAATTTGTTGCCTTTCAATATGTCATGGAGAGTTTGTCATCTCCCTCAAAATCAGGTCCATCAGTGAACTGAAAGGACACAGTGGCTAAGAATGAACAAACACAATCTCCACTGTGCTCCATTGACGGGACCTGACCCAACCTTGCCCTGTGTGGATACAAAACAGAGACATTTAGTTACAGCAAAACTGTCTTGGAACAATGTTCAATGCAGTTAAATAAGCATCTTTTTGCCAGATTTTTCATCTTCAGTGATTTCTCTGCTGCATCTATAATTTTTTCAAAACCTGGAGTAGGAGACAAATGAGAAAGAAAAGTGAATAGATCAATAGATAACTTTTGTTTACTCTTTTCTCATAATTCACTAATAGAACAATTTATCTCATCAGGAAAAAACATGCAAATCTTTAATTCTTCATTTCCTGGGACCTAATCAGTGACAGATTCATAAAGATAAATCGACCTTATCAAAGCTTGATTTTATTATATCTATTTAAAGGAATTTGATTATTGTTCACATTATTTCTATTTTCCTTAACTTTTCTTTGAGCTTGTTGGAGGCCACACTTCTCATTATCAAGTTCTTGAATTTAAGATTTTGTATAAATTGAGTCAGAATGTTGGTGTATCCTTGTTACCTAATAATAACCCCCTTTTCAAGTACAAATCTCTTTCTTTTGTTAACAATTTTTATTTCTTAAATACTTGTATTTATATTCACCTATGCGTCATGTTTATACCTCCTTTTCCTTTTCAATCTGACTATTGAATTTCATAGTTATTTCCTACTGTGTTATTCCATAGTGAATGTTGTTTTTCAATTTTGATAATTTGAGCATCTTTTTATGTAGTCATCCCAATAGAGGAGTGCAAACGCTTAGCTATTCTCTTGCTGGGTCTGACAACCAATATATGGGCATGGGATTTAAATACAGACTGCTTCCAGCTAGGTTACTGAAGGTTCATGGCTGTTGCAAATTTTCCAGGAAATGAGGAAATTAATCATTGTCTTTCAGATCCACTGACCATGGTTCTAATGATAGAATTAGAGCTAGAATATCCTTGAGACACTGAATTGATTTTGTGGGTAGTGGTTGGTTTGTGTTTGTGTTTGTGTTTGTGTTTTTGTTTTTGTTTTTTGAAACAGTCTCCCTATCTAACCCTGGCTGGCCTATAACCATGTAGACTGGGATGACCTTGAACTCACAAAGATCCTCTCGTCTCTTATTTTGTATTATTTCTGACCTTAGGAACCTACTCTGGCCACAAATCATAAGTCCTTTGTTGTCAAACACATAACTTTTCATCATTGCTTACATGAGCTTAAGTTAATTTCTTTTTCTCTGATTGACACAACTCCAATTATTTATTTATTACAAGAATACTGTAAAGCCAGGCACAGTGACACACACCTGTAATCCCAGTACTCAGGGAGGCAGAGGCAGGCGAATCTCTGTGAGTTTGATGCCAGCCTGATCTACAAAGAAAGTCCAGGACAGCAGGACAGTCTAGGCTACACAGAGAAACCCTGTCTCAAACAAAACAAAACAAAACAACAACAAAACCAAAATGAATACTATAAAATGAAATTGTGTCTCATGTATTTACATTATAATAATTTATCATCTATTCACATTACTGGTATAGTGATTTAATTTTATTGTATATTCTTTGTTTTTTGAAGTTGTGCTTTAATTATATTTCTCCCTTGTCCTTCTTTCAAATCCATATACCTTTCCCCACTCGCCTGCAAATTCACATCTTCCTTTTACATCAATTTTTATTACATATATATATATATGTATTCATATAAACACATAAATTCCCAGATGTCCATATAATGCTGTCTGTGTGTATGTTTTCAGGGCTGACCAGTTGACACTTGGCCACCAGTTGATGTACTGTTCCCTGGAAAGGGCCATCTTTCCCATTGTTGTCATTACTCAGTTGCCTATAGTTCTTTGCTTAGGGTTAGGAGATCCTGAGCTTTTTCTCCGTGCAGTTTGGCATGTTTGTTGGTGTCCTTGTTCAGCAGAAATTGAGGTGGTCATGCTGGTGAGGATTTACAGGCGCAGCTTCTGATGTTTTTAGGAGACACAATCTCACAGCAAGCTCTCTGATCCTATGACTGTTTTAATATTTGCATGCCCTGTTCCACAATGTTCCATGAAGCTCAGGCGTGCAAATGTTTTGTAGGTAAATCCACCGAGACTGAACTCCACAAGTCTGCCTGTTAATTGCTTGTGGTTTTCTGAAGTTATGGGCTCTATCTCAAAGAGATGTTTTGTTGATTAGATGTGGAGACTACACTCATACGGGTGTAAGGAGAAATGTTTATGAATTTTTGTTTAGGGATTGGCAGGTTTAGAAATTTAGTGGTTGCAGATCATCCTCCAATAACCATGATTTCCTAGCACTGAGTAGTTAGCAAGGCTCACAGTCAGCTACGGCATCCCTCTTGTTGAGTGGGTCAGAGGTCAAACTAGAGAGCTTGCTACAGAAGTCTGTCTGCCACTACTGCACGTGTAGGGAGATAGTGCTATGCTGGTTGTTTATGTAGTTCATAGGCAACACAGCTGGGCATGAGTCTTGGTTACCTCCCTTTTTTGAAAACTTTCATGGTACCTTCTGGTACTGTGAAAGCTAGTTCACAAGGAGGGGCATACTGGACAGTTTCAGCTCACGGGCATCTGGGCACTGTTTCTAAACACAATGCTAAAGTGTGTAATATGGCAAGACAGAAACACTGTTCAGATATTTAAAACTGATTTACTTCTTAGAATTTACTTATACTATTGACAGGTTTGAGAGCACTAGTTATCAACACAGGAGAAATTACAGAATATAATCAAAACCAGTGTTTGCCACATCTAATTCTTTGGGAACGTAATAATAGCAACTGTATGGAATTCTACCTTGGCAAACTTTCTTCTATTCTTACTAAAATAGAGTGCTAATGTATACACAAACACAGACATGTGTGCACCTAGGCAATTCTACAACAAAAAAAAATCTCATTTTCTTAAATCAAATTTG
Source organism: Acomys minous (assembly GCF_964271855.1). Classification (NCBI taxonomy): domain Eukaryota; kingdom Metazoa; phylum Chordata; class Mammalia; order Rodentia; family Muridae; genus Acomys; species Acomys minous. The sequence continues at coordinate 39,158,514 of NC_140495.1, forward strand.
CTTTTAGCATAGTATTTTATTTCAACAAATGCCCTTCTATTTTTAAATCCTAGAAAAAATACTGACCTATTCTAGGCTTTGAATTTATCAATTTTAAGTGATATATACACACTCAGAGTAACAAGGCTGCTAGACATGTGGTACTCTAATCTCTCCTTAGGAACTAAATATTTGATTAACTTTCACTTTGCAACACCTCAGCATGCATTGGTCCAATAGGTTACATGTGGCAGAATGTGTGTTGTTTAAGCTGGTACTGTAACTCCACATAGTCTATGTGCCCTAAAGAAAATATTCGACCATCCATTCATTTATCTATTTACCTCCACATAGACATATACAGGGACCTATGCAGGGCATGGAATGTACAAATATGAATAGAACCAGAATGTCCCCACTCTCAATAAAATAAGAGGAGAGGAAAGATGAAAATGAAACAAAACCCTAAATATCCTTGAAAACAGCATAAGGAACCATCATTTTATAATTACCTAAAATTACTTATAGTAACTATAACTGAATGGGAGTAGATATAGTTTAGGCTCTAGGATCAGGACAAGATGGAATAAATATACACAACTTTTGAAAAACCGTTGGCTGTGAGAGGGACATGAAAAAAGTATAATGGTTGAAAGCATATTAAAAGCCACGGAATGTTCTTTCTAAAATAGGAGATAATTGATCATTTTTGTAAGTGTCTGACAAATACTTAGTTGAGAGACAGAGATTGAATGGATAATTGATCAAGCATCATTTCTGCAAAGGCAGTGGGGACGCGGAGACAGATGCAAGTGAGAAGAGCTCTATAACAACAGGAGAGGATGGACGTTTATGTAGAAGTTTGACAAAATTTCCAGAGAAAATAGAAAGTGTTTTCCAAAAGGCATCTTTTTCACTGAGATTAGAAAAAAAAGAGGAGAGACAGGCTGGTAGATTGGGGAAAATGGAAAGTCTTGCTATGATTAGGAAACTGAAGATCAGTTGATTATACAAATGGTAGAAATTTCAAGGTATGAGGATTCACTGAAGTCAACCAATTGTGATTAGCTTCTGAGGATATTCTGTTCTACGGGCTTGAAGAAAGGCAAGACTGGAGGCAACAGGATGTATTCTGAGTACAACACATACCATGGTGTGCTTAACTTAAAGTGATGAGCACCTTTTAAAAATTTTATTCACTTTACATCGCAATCATTTTCCCTGTCTCCTCTCCTCGCAGTCCTCCCCTGCTTCCCTCTTCTGCCCACACCCTGCAGCTGGCCCTGCTCCTAGTCATCAGAAAAGGGGAGCTCCCCCTAACCACATACTCCAGCTCACAAGTTGCATCAGGACTGAGCATGTTCTCTTCCCTGGGGCCTGGCTAGGCAGCTCAACCAGTGGGGAGTGACCAAAAAGCAGGCAGCAGAGTTCACATCAGAGATAGCCCCTGCTCCTCTTACTAAGGGACCCACATGAAGCTTAAGCTGTCCGTCTGATGTACCTACATGTATCTCTAATTTGTATGAAGTCTATCACACAAAACTTCAGTATCTGTATTTTTACTATGTCACATTAACTGGAAATATTAAGACACTAATTCCTTATTAATAGAAAATTATTTTTGATACCTTGTACCATTCACTTTCCATTTCCTTCTCTAGAAAGTTTGTAACATGATTTAGCCCTGCTGTGCTAGACTAATGACTTGAATCCTTGTCATCTCCTGTCTTATAATGTTTGTGCTCTTATACCATAGCATCTTGCTTGTGGATTCTTTCACTGAACATTATTTAATATATTTATAAATACATTTCTCTTTCCTTGGCTTATGAAATCCATACAGCTGTTAACAGTCAAAAATCTTCAAATTAATTAGTACTTCATTTCATTGTTGTCTGTGTTAACAGCTTGGAAAAAGAAAAAAAAATAAAGAATATTTCCTCTTCCTGGATATCAACAGAAAGTATATGAGCAGCTGTTTTACTGTTCATATCCTATGGATTTGTGATACATTAATAGAAAATTCACCTATCTCTTGGCTGTTGTTAAAGCAAAAAAGGCCCCTGAGTTTATCCTCACTACAATCATTAATGCTATAATCATAGTAACATGCAGAGTGAGAGCCTTGAGGGTCATTCCAAAGTCAAAGTAAGAAGAACTGAATACTTCACACATCACAATGACTTTCAGTAAGGTTGTCCTTAATGGTGAATCTTGGAATGTAGGAAGGAAGCTATGGTATAGAAAGAGCAGACAAACTTAAATGCCTGTGTTGCATTTACAACAATAGAAAGCATTGCTTTAACCCACAGTGAACAAATAGAATTAAGTATCTTATTTGCCCCACACCATGTTTCTTGAGATATAAATTTTGAATAAATATCCATAGACAATAGCTATACATTGTGTGTGTGTGTGTGTGTGTGTGTGTGTGTGTGTGTGTGTGTGTGTGTTGGGGAAAATATATTTCTCATCCATTGTACCTTGGAACAACACAGAGAGATGCTGGATTTCAGAATAGGTTCGGCTCTGGGGCCTTGATATTCTCTGAGGGAGTGAGCAGCCTTTTACCCACTGATAAGATCGAAGCTTGGGATCTAGGTTTCCTTTCTTATTTTGGTCTTTATCTTTCTTATCTAAGACAAATATATCTTCTATCATGATGAACTGGTCAGATTCTCAGACTTACAACTGCAACTGTATGTTTCAAGTGTTATGACTGCATGTTCTGATCCAACACATCATGATACTGATAATGGATTAACTTGAACAGATGGCTGACTTCTTTCCATGAAGTTCTACAAAAGCCATCTCCCTCTCCTGGTAGACTACTTCATACTCAGAGTCTTTGTAAACACTTTCTAAATCCAGCCCTGGATATTCACAGCAACCTGCCTTGCTGATTTGCCAGCCATGTTCAAAGAGAAGCCTAATCATTGCCACGGCAGAGCATGACCCCACTGGGAAGCAATGACAAAAACGTTTGATGACGGCTGTGGGAAGCAATAGCTGAAAAACTGAAAGTAGGAACTCATGGTTGTACAATTAAAGTTGAGGTGGAGCAAAGGAACTCTACAATGAATGATGATAGCGATTTGCTTCTCTCAGTCATTATTTACCTTAAAATGTTTTCCTCAAAGGAAACCAATTTTTTATGTCTTTGCATTTATTTCATAAATAAAACTCAATATTCAAAAATACATGTTGATAAGTATATAGTACAAAAGTAGTTATAACAGAGGATCTAGAAATACAGTAGTGTAAGAAGAAATGAAATCGATTGCAGGATTACCAACTGACTGTACATAAATAACAGCACTGTTTTAGTGCTGTTTGAAAACACTTGTATCATTCACGCTGCCACCCTTGAGGCCCTGGAAATAAATTTGCACATGTATGGTTTTGGTGCTATTGATCTCAGTTTCATTAGTAAATTTAATCTGAAAGGAAGATTGCCAACCAAGTACACATGAACACTCCCATCTTTTATTACTTTCTACAGAAGCAAGTCTTAAACACGAGGAGACTCATTTTTGTTTCGTGCTCCCTGGCTTTCCCACGGTCTCCATGTCTCCACAGATCAGAGGTTGCCCACAGTAATGCAGTAAGAATATCATTTTATTCCAGATATTGTTTTGTCTTTTGGCTACAGATATATTCATTCTCTTGAAATATAATACCATTTGACTTTCAGTTATCAAAATTATATGGACCAAAGATCCTCTATAGACCACCTGAGTGTGACCTCTAACCAGGCTTGAGTCCTTATCTAGAAACTGTGAGAATGACTCGTTTTTGTGACTGTTGTCTATGCCATCTATTAAAAAGGATCTTGTGACACAGATGTGAACTTGTGCCCAGAGTCTCGACTTTAAGTTCTTTTGCTTCCCACCAATGCCTGATGAAAAACATGTTATTTTTATTTTCAGACACAGAAGAAAAAGGACAGCAAAGCAACATAAAGGAGATGAATTTAATCTTTGGCTAAAAGCTCAACAGACTCACTTTTCTCAGGTTACTCTCTGTCTTAGGGTTTTGAAACTGGGTAGCCTCATCTTATTTGGTAGATGCTATATTTCCAAACAAAGCCTCAGAATGTGAAAGAGAGGAAAGCCCTATTTCACCTTATTCCACTTTATTGATTTTATTTCCTTTTATTTTGCCCCTTTTACTTTTCAGGTTGGAGGGACCATTGCACCATTTCCTTGGAATATGTATGAAGTGCCAGACCATTTTAAGGTCAAGAGACATCTGAATCTGGATGATACTGAATGCCTTTTTATTAATAATTTTAGTTCTGGATAATCCATGCACAGTGTTAGCCTTAGCGCAACAAGTAGAAGGATAAAATAGTTCTTTGGCAGAGTGATACAGAAAATATGCATGCTTTTCTCTTCTGGCATGCTTTAATGCCCTCAGCAACACTCTTGGTATTATGAAATAAGTGACCACATCAGAAGAGCTGTTCACGTCATGTCACCACTCTATCTGGAACAATGACTAATTTAATAATTATTTACATATTTTAGAAGTTACCGTAGGCCAGATGTGATTACTAAATTGCCAGAGAAAGTAAAAAAAATGCATTAAGATATGTCTCTTATTCGTCAGTATTTAAGGCCCACATAGTAAGTAAAAATTAAGGCTTGTATGGCCTTACAGCCATACCTTATATAGCTCATTCTTGCTTAGGTTTATGGTCTCCTAACAACTAAAATTTATCACATACTATTCCATGAAGATGTACAGAGCACTTACTATTTCCAAGGCACTATATGAGGACTGAGGGCCACAGTGAAATGAGTTACTGGTATCAGTACCAGGTCAAGGGGCTGTTGGTACATCTCCTTAGATAGAGACTTATGAACTTGTCTTTTTTTAACCCAGAGGTTTATAGTTCTTGATATTAAGAAATAGAGGCTTATGACTCTAGGCTTTTAAGGCTAGAGACTTGGAGTCCTGGGTGCTCACACCATAGACATAATGGTTAAGAGTGATAGTGACTCACCGCTCATCAAACAGTATTATTGTTCAGAGCTTCAGGTGTGGAAGCTCTTAGCCCTTAGCACAGGTGAGTCTTTGGACCGCATAACCTGGCTGAAATCTATAGTATTTCTGCTTGGTTCTGACCGCCCTTGCCTTTTCAGCTCCTTGGCAGTTTCTACAGTCTCCGCAGTCTCTGCTCCCACCACCTCATGGACCTTTTCAGTTGTCGAATGGCTGCTGAGTGAGCTGAGGGCTTACATGCCTTTGAACAGGTGCAGTGTGCAGTACTTAACCCCTAGCCAGATATGCGGAGAGAAACATAAGTAAGCCCTTCTTGCCTGGCTCTATTTGGCAACCATAAGTATGACTTCATCTGCAAATTTAAAAGAATTGTGAGTGCTTTTCTATGAGCACCTATATTGTTATTCAGACCTGTTCTGCCCATTACTGGGATTTTAAGAATGATATTCTGCCTGGATTAGTTGATTTAACCTCTATGACTGTTCACATTTAGGAAGAGAAAGGGTACTTGAGTAGGTGGAATGTATAATCACATTACAGAGCTCTTAGTTTCAATTTCCTCAATTACAGAATCTTGTTGAAGTGCACTAAACACCACAAACCTTTTGCTGAGTTATACCTTTTTTCCATAATCATTGTCCAATACATGCTGGAAAAACAAAATTAGCCTAACCCTTTATTGAAATGTTACAACACTTCAATTCTGCCATCAGACACTGCAGGATACTCAGAATATAAGTTTATAGATGTAACTGAATTGTGCTTAGATTCTTTTTTTTCCTCCTTTATTAATTTATTCTTGTTACATCTCAATGGTTATCCCATCCCTTGTATCCTCCCATTCTTCCCTCCCTCCCAATTTCCCCTTATTCCCCTCCCCTATGACTGTTCCTGAGGGGGATTACCTCCCCCTGTATATGATCATAGGGTATCAAGTCTCTTCTTGGTAACCTGCTTAAGAAGGTCATTAAGGTAAAACAGAGATACCAGATTCTTTTGTTTTTACTGAAAGAAAGATTTTTATATAATATAGTCTGATAATGCTCTTCTCTCAAATTTATATGCATCTCCACCCACTTCCCAACTCTGAGGCCTTTTTTATCTCTCTTTATTTAAAAAAACTAACAGGCAAACAAAATATCAAAACAAAATAACAGGAAACACACACACACACACACACACACACACACACACACACACACACACACACATACCAAACTGTAGGATTCTCACCCCTGCCACCTTTGGCAGGGTGAAGAGCTGTCCATTGGGTCATGCGAGCAGGAGAGCTGTCCCTGCCCCTCTCCTCCAGCAGCACTTTGAAAAGTAACCCTGCACCTCACTTGGACAGCACAAGAGAGTTGGTCCTGGACATTGAGGGTGCAAGATCTGGAGAGCTGGTGGGCTGACCAGCACAGATACTTCTCAGGCCCATAACCAGGGCTTTGAATTAGCCTACCTCAGCATCTAAACCACTGATAAACTGCTAGATTGCCATGACACAGTGCAACAGCGGAATACCTGAAAGGAGTCCCACTGAGATTCCAGAACTGATAGAGTAGCAGGAGCCAGAGACCTTGTGTCAAACCAATGAATCATTGCAATGAGCATTCACAAGCAAAGAAGTGTAGACAAAGGGGTATAGTGTGGGACATACTGTGACACAGTACAGCTTCCACGATGAGATTTTTCTTCTCTGTTTGGGAAGAGGTTGCAAAGGTGGAGGGCAGATATGAGGGAAGGGGAAGATGAGAGGGTTTGGGGTGTATGATATGAATTTACAAAAATTTTTAAAAAGTGTCTTGATAAGTAGTATCAGTTTAGGTAACTGTGACGAGCGAAGTTATATTTTAAGCCATGCATATCTTGTTATTGCAAGAATCTTAGTGCATTTCCTGACAGACATATGTCTACTTAGTAACAGACAAAAGTCTACATTTCTTGGCTGGGAATATAGCTTAGCAGGTAAACGTGCTTACATCCACAACTAAGGACCTAACTAAAGTTGTCCTCTGAACTCCCAAAAATTAAATTTGGTAATTAAAAATGTCTACGTTTTGCCATAAAATAGATTTTAGCTACTAAAATAAAAGAAAATGTGCACTATTTTTCTTTTTTGCTGCTGCTCCATAGAATCTAGAGCTGTTGGGCTTATGCTCGTTGAGAAAGATCTAGACATGATGCACCTCCACCTCTTCCCTGTGGGCGCTGATGTCCTCTCTCATTCTTCCCTGTCTTAATTCGCTTTGGGCAAAAACAACCCCACCCTTCATGTATTTTATATCAGTGTGATTCTGGGGATATAAATCTTCTATCTTCTCCCTGGTTTCTCTTCTCTCCTTGAAAACAACATAAGAAGAAATAGGTTGATGCTGTAAGTACAGTGTTTCCCTTTCTCTTCAGAATCATGCTTCTTTTGGCAGTCAATAAAATTTTGACAAGAAAGCATGCTAGGAAGCCTGAAAATGGCTGATGCTTTGAATGAGAGGAAATGAAAAGTGACAGGTGACTTGCTTTTTTCCTGTCACAGCTGCTAATCTCGAGAAGGGCCAAGGCTCCTAAGAAAAAGGAAAGCTCTCCTTAGCCACCATTATCACTCGTGGTCAGCAAATGTATATCAAAATGGTTATGGATCAAATTATGTGCGCTGAATAGCTATTTAATCCAACCATCATCTGTCTGTCACCTCTCTATCTTGTCTAGTACTCCTGAAGAAGTACAATTACCATTAATCTCCAATGACCAAACGAAAACCAATATATTTCTGATACTTATTATGACTTCATTTTATTCCTCTTTCTCTCAAATATTTTTTAGTATTTAGATTTAATTTGGAATTTTTACATCATAAACAGTGTAATAACAACACCTCATAAAATAAATATTGAATGCATTCTATGTTACATGCCATGCCTTTTCAGGTTTAAGTCTATTTTACCAGGGATTACAATAAGGTGATTATTAAGCTGATGTACTTATCAGCCAGGATATTAAATTTTTACACTTTTCTTCCTATCTTGGTTCTTCGGTGCTTGTGCATAATTTAAGGGCTGGCTCCTAAGTAGTCTCTTGGGGAGAACCTGACCACACTTGGCTTGGTATCTCTGAAATGATGACTGTGACTTAAGCCTTAAGGAGCCTAGTTAAAAGGACAAAGTCATTTCTAAGTGTCATCAGTACAACGAGTCTCCCAGGAAAGTGATTTTGCTGCTACTGGGAGAACATTGCTGCCCTGACTGCACTGTGTTGTGACTTTTCAGGCCATTAGCTTCAGCTTCCTGGCTGTGAAACCTTGTGAACAATCACTCACCAATGAGCATTACTTCCTTTAAGACCAGCTCCAGAAATTAAGCTTGAGTTTGATTATTTTACCGTTCCCTGCTTTGGATGTTGCCCAGCCATCTGGAACCTTCTATTCATCTTCTCTGGATTTCTTTGCCATGAATTGTGGCTAATCTCACCTTGTATCTTACAAGCCTGGACTCTATGCAGCTTTCCTTAGCCGAACATTCTCTGGATCCACATTCACCAGGCCATACTCACATTGACTGAGGTAAACAAGTCATGAAGTTCCTTTCTCTTGGCTCTGACTGCTTCCCCGACCCTCTCTGAAGACAGGATCAGAAAATTTCTCTAGTTAGAATAGGAATTGAGCCTTCATTCATGTGTCAAATATTTAGAAGGCAGAGGTGATAACTACAAGTCTCTTGAGACCTGGCTTCTGAGTTCTGCCTCCTTGAAGAAGGCTACAGACTTCTGATTTCACTTTAGAACTTTACTTCCTGCTCTGTTCTATGGCTCAATCTGTCAAATTCTGGAGTCCCTACTTAAAACCAAAAGCAACAGTGAAAGGAGACCCAAAACTGGAGCAAGTTCCAACTCTGTCCATTCCCAAAGGAATACTAGTTGAATGTCAGGGAAATCAGCTCAATTATGGAGGTTATCTCAAGGTCACAAGAGCCCTCAAAGATCTTGAGGTTTTATGGAGCCAGCTGCCAGGTCAGTGGTGTGTGTATGTGTGTGTGTGTGTGTGTGTGTGTGTGTGTGTGTGTGTGCGCGCGCGCGCACACGCGCTGTAGTGGGAACTGGAGAAGCTCTGAGTGCTAAGTTGGACTAAAGAAAAGTATCTTCAATGTTTCCATCATTTTTCAAGTATACAGGCCTCGTCAGGGCCATCTAAAGAAGACTTTGCCTTTAGCCAAAGGACCCAGATATAGTCCTAGAAATGAAGGTATAAAATAAAGACTAAAAGCATGTATAAGAATTTAATGGGGCTGGAGAGATGGCACTGTGATTAAGAGCAACATCTGCTCTTCCAGAGGTCCTGAGTTCAATTCCCAGCAACCACATGGTGGCTCACAACCATCTACCGTGAGATCTGGTTCTCTTTTCTGGTGTGCAAGTGTACATGTAAGCAGAGCACTGTATATGTAATAAATAAATAAATAAATCTTTTTTTTTTAAAAAAGAACATTAGGGTAAAAAGAAAGAATTTAACAAGACAGAGGGCTGAGAGGAGCAGTTCTCAACCCGTGTGTGCAGACAATTGAAGAACACATAATTCCTATGGTATTTGAAACTGAGACACAACTCAGCTGCAAAATTTCAGTAAAGAAGTAGCAATTAAAATAACTTTATGGTTGGGGGGGGTCATTACAACATGAGGAGCTGTATCACATAGTCACAGCATTAGGAAGGTTGAGAAACCCCGGACTAGAACCTTGTTAGACTTCCTTCCTACATAGTTTCCTTCTCCTAATTTCCCATCCTTATTTTCTGTATTTTTCATTTAGTTTTTCAAGATATAATTTATGGACACTAAAGTTTACTCACTCAAGTGGTGCAGTTTGGTGAAATATAGACATTGTAAACAGTTATGTAATTCTTATCTCAATAAGGAAAGTGGACTTTCAGGAGAGGGCAGTAGTTTCTCCCATTAACCTCTGCAGGTAACGCCTCTTTATTCCTGGACTTCAGTAAGTACTGAGCTTTTTGTATTATTATAGCTTTGTATACTCTATATTTCACGTAAATGTTTTCATGCATTTCAGTCTTTTGTTTGTATCTTGCTGTATGTATTACATGAATTATATATTGTCCTTTAAATGTTCATCCTTACTGTTGCAGGCATCAATATTCTGTTCCTTTCTATTGTTAAATTTTCAAATGTGGATATATCACATTTGTTTATGTGTCGTCTAGTTGAGATATAATTGGCTATTTCTATTCTATGTGCTATTAATAAATCTACATGAGCCTTTGTATATAGGGATGTGTGAGTATTTTTATGTGTAGCTAAGAATGGGAGTGCTGGGTCGGTGGCAAATGTATGCCCAGAAGGCGTACCTTTGTAGAGGCAGCCAATGTGTTTTGTACAAAGGTCCCTGTATACATTTTGCTTAATTTCACTAAGAACAATCTACGAGTTCCAGCTGTGTGCATACTTCTCAATGCTTGACAATGTTTAGATCTATTGTCCACTAAAACAACTTAGATGTCCCTCAACTGAACAATGGATAAAGAAATTGTGGTCCATTTATACAATGGAATGCTATTCAGTTACTAAAAAAAAGGAAATCTTGAAATTTGCAGTCAAATGGATGGAAGTAGAAAAGATCATCCTGAGTGAGGCAACCCAGACCCAGAAAGACACGTATTGTACATACTCACTTATAAGCGAATATTAGGCTAACATCGATGTCCTCTGAGAGACTTCACCCAGCAGGAGAATGCGACAGATGCTGAGACTCTCTCAGACAGGCTCTAGGCCCAGTGCTGAGAGTGATATGGAAGGGCGGGAGGGGTTCACAAACCCCACAAAGAACACCAAGGCTTGTGCATCTGGACCCAGGGGAGCCTGCACAAACTGTTGCAGAAACCAAGGACAACGCATGCAGTGAAACTAGACCCCCTGTTCAGATACAGGCAATGGACAGCTACAGTCTCTATGGTTGTGGGGGCGAGTGGGGACTGTTTCTGTCGTGAACTCTGGTGTCCCTGATTTGATCACTTCCCATTGGTGGGGAGGTCCAGCAGGCACACATAGGAAAGGGATGCAAGCTGATAGGCTGTGGTCATATGGTGAGGGAAGAGGCTCCCTTTTGTCAGATGTCTGGGGGAAGGGATAGGGCAGAAGAGGGAGGGACAGTGAGAATAGAAATATAAGAGTGAGGGGAGAACAATCAGGATGTAATCTGAATAAATTACACTAATCTTAAACATAAATAAAATACTAAAAAACAAAACAAGCAAAAATGAGAACCACACAAAAATATCTTAGTGTATTTTTATAATATTATTTACAAAGCTTCTTTATACATTCTACATAAGAGTTTTCAATTAGATAAACATTTTACAAGTATTTTCTTCTTACAGCTGATTTGTATTTTTGTTATTAATTGTGTCTATAAGAGAAAAGAGCTCTTGAGCTACGAAGAGAGCTCAGTGGTAGAGCACATGCAAGTCTCTGGTTTTGATCACCAGCATCACAAAAGTAAATGTTTTTACTTTTTAAAATATTCACATCTTTTTCTGTATGCCTGGTGATTGATTACACTTCATTGAAGAAATATTTCCTAACATATTGTTATAAAAATTTTCTGCATACTTCTAGACCTTTTATCATTTGAGTTTCTTCTATTAAGTTCATGATTCTTTTGATTTAAAATTTTTGCATAGGAAAAAACACCTGTCAATTTTTCATGGCTATAATATTTTATTTATGAAAAAAATCTGTACCTTTCCCAGAATGCATTTCTGAAAAGTGTGCAATTTCCCACAGAATTACCTAATTATTTCTTTCTAAGTTCAAGTGAGTTACACGTGTGACTCCGCCTTTCACTCTCTATTCTGTTCCATTGCTGTACATTTCCACCACAATTTCCGTAGCTGTCTTGAATAATATTACTGCATATTATATGTTGAAATTGTTGAACATCATTGTTCTTTTAAAAAAAATGATTTACTTGTTCTGTTTCTTTCATCTGCCCTTGAAAATCTGAGTTTGCCCTCCAATTTCTTCAAAGGAATAAGGATTTGAAATTTGATTGAAATTTTGATTAACTGGGAAGCCTTTTACCTATGTCAGCTCTTCCTGGTAAGAAATTCTATCTCCCCAGTGACAGCCTTGCCTCGGGTTTGTGGCACAGAGGAAGTCATTCTATCCTGGAGGTGCTTTTGGCCTCTTGATGGCACCTCTATCATCTCTTAAATGGTTCTTTTGTTAAAGCCAAATGATTTAGGTTTGAGCTGTGATGGCATAATGCTCTTAGTACCAAATTTTATGCCTTTAAGTAGTGGAGCACTCTATGTTGAATGATTTCAGGCAGCAAAGACTTACTTGCATTTCATTGAGTGACTCCTTTGTCTTGCACAGTCCTTCTTGCATTAGCTGAAATCACTTGGATGGTAGTCCAGCCACCTGATTGGCTGGATCATATGAGGATGTTGTCACAGGCTTGGCAGTTGTCATTGGTTGACAGCATGGCCATACTGTTATCTCTAATTCGTAGTCTGGATGTTTCATACCTTAACAACTGCATTCAAAAGAGAGAACAGAGATAGTTTGCAGTGCTCCCTGAAGTCTAAGCTTAGAAATCTTTGTTTAAGTGTATCACAGTCTGTTGATTATATAAGAGGCTGTGAAGATTCCAGTACTGTGGTGGATTAGATTGTGACTCTCAATTAAAAGACTAGGAAAACACAAGGGTATGTTTTGAAGAATTTAACACAGGAGTGTATGAGAAGAATTATCATAGTCAAAAGCGCCGACAATCTATTAAAGACGCTTGACAATTTTTATTGTTATATGCAAATTTAGCTACTGCTAAAGTATCTGAGGTATAAATAAAGGTACTTTATTATGCAGTCACTATGAATCATTTCATATTTGATTGACAAAAGTGATAATGAAATAGTTTCAATGCTAGCTGACATAACTCTTCTTCAGTGCACATCTATCATACAGTATTTATGTCCCTGATTAGCATGTCTACCACTTTACATTAATGTTTTTCTAAAATTTCCTTTTCAATTAATTTTTCATTTTCTAATTTTCAAGGCAGAACATCTTCAAAAGTGTTTGGATGGAATATTAAGTTCTTGTATGTTTATAAATATTCTTTGTGGATTGTTGTTATACAGTGTAATAAAGAGACTTCCGTTTGGTAGAAATAACATGTCATGCTATTTTTAGTCCTGCAGGACTGTATTACTAGCCATTTCAAGAGATGAAGAAAGAAGAGTTTATTGATTTCAAAGCCTGCTTGGGTTATAGAGAAAATTCAAGGCCAGGCTTGGTAAGACCCTACCTCAAAATAAACAGTAAGCAAAGGAGAGCTGGAGAGTGATGATGATGTAGCTTCCCAGAAGACATGAGCTCTAGAATCGATCTCTGATACCGGGTTCAGGAAGGAAGAAAAAGAAAAAAAATAACATCGTAAAACACCTAGAAAAGACTTGATTGCAAAAAACCCTCCTCAAACCTAATCTGTACATTTACATTAAAATTTTATCAATTTACTGAATTTTTTAATTTATAAAAATCTAGCAACTGAAAAAACTAGGCTACATAATTAAAACATAAGTAAATTATCTTAAGCACTATGAATCAAAATATTTCTGTCAAGAATATGGCTTTTTAACATTTTTATGATTTGCTGGGCTAGGAAAATGGCTCACTGGCTAAGAGCACTGGCAGCTCTTCCGCAGGACCCAGGTTCAATTCCCAGCACATCAGGGCAGCTCACAACTTTCTTAAACTCCAGTTGCGGGGGAGTTGGCACCCTCATACAGGCAAAAAATAAATATATCTTAAAATATTTTCAAAATTATGATTTTAAAGCTAGAGAGCTGACTCTTGTAGATGCGCTGGATTGGGTTCCCAATAGCCACATAGTAATTTCATAACCATCATAACCACGGTAATTCATGTTCCAGACAATCTGATGCTCTCTGCTGGCCTCTATAGGAACTGGGCACACATCCATGCAGACAAAACACTGATACAAATAAAACAAAATAGATCTTTTGAAAGTTTTTAAAAGATCATATGATTCATCATTGTCACATACTTACCACAATGTGAAATGTATTTTGGGCTCTGTAGAAAAAGGTTCCAACTTTCCCCATGTTTTGTAGATACTTTCTCTGAATTAAAACAATTCCTCCTGGATGAAAGAGGGAGAATTATACAGCTCAGGAAGTGAAAGGAAAAGATTTAGGAAGCTCAGAAAGCTGCAAGGTTCTCAGTGCTTTCCCCAAGGTTGTCTAAGCAGTAATGAATGCTTCTTTGGTGAGGCTGCCTCCATGTTGTGAAGGAACTCCAGAGACCCACAGTTCCTGACTGATCACCTGTGCTATAGGGGGCTTTTCTTGATGCAATTATCTATGAGTCACCTATTACTCTGAAAGTATTCTTTCTCCCATACTCTTCTAAGTAATTCCAATAAACTCACTGCTTCACCAGGCTTAGCTCTGACTGGAATAATTTCTTGGGTCTGTCTTCAGTACCTTATCTGGAGTGAATAGGCGTTTGTTCATGTCTCCCCAGGAATACCTCACCTTTTATTGAATACCTATAATAGTTCCCAACTGACATGGAAAAGAGAAGGTGTGGTTTGGTTTATTTGTTTACTGATTTGACTTAAACTACCTAGGATGAGAGCTTCTCCCTACTGATTCTATAGTGTTAACGCCTTTCCTTTCTTTTCCTTTCCTTTCCTTTCTTTTCCTTTCCTTTCCTTTCCTACCCTGTCCTGGCCCCACGTCTTTCCATATATATCTCTATCTCTTTCTTTATCTCTATCTCTATCTATCTATATACATTTTTACTATTTAGCTCTGGCCTTTTTATTTTTTTAATTTATTTTCAATATCTTTGTATTTACTCTGACTGTTCTGGCACTCACTATGTAGACTGACTGGTCTTTGAATAACAGAGAACCTCCTGCAGTTGCCTCCTAAATAATGAGGTTAAAAGTGTATGCTACCATGTTTGGCTATTGTTGTTTTCTTAACTTAGATTTTCTGGAAGTTGAAAAGTTGTGGGCAAGAAAATGAATGCCATACTCAAATACCTCACAGTTTTGGTCTCATAACGCCTACATTCTTTGAAAATTAATCAAAATCAATTTCATTAGTTTTGTTTTACTTGTCTCATGTCTATAGGACTCAATTAAAATATTAATGTAATCAACTTCTTTTTAAAACATTTGAAATTATCTATGATTTATATTATAAGTAATTTTATGAACATATGATGATTTCATCATAAGCATAAGTTTTGGCTTAATTATTTTCTAACATTTTTCCTACCCCTTGAAATCAGAAAACTTAAGTCAATTTCAGAGTTTCTTTTATTAACAAAGAAGATATAAAAACTAATTGTAGAAGAGTCTACTTATTTGGCCATAGCATTAACAGTTAAAAGTAACTACTAAAAACAAAACTTATGATTCAATGCATATTTTCAGAATTTCTTGAAAATAGTTTAAGTACAGTTTCAGTGACAGACACTAAAAGTCTCATGGGGAAGAAATTTGGAACACAGCGTATGAAAAATCAGAGCCAAGTTGATCCTATGGAGATGTTGTGGTTTGCATGATTACATGAACAAAATAAGAACAGTACTTAAAATTAATCCAGATAAAAATGGATGATCAGAGTCACTTACCCTGCTAAATTCAGCCCACAACGTTGTAATTTTAGATTCACTGACTTAATTGTTCTTGATGTCCTTATTTCCACACCCATTGATTTGATGTGTAGCCAAACCAGCTGCGTCTCACCACAGGAGACGGTTTAGATTATGAATCCATGAGGTCTTAAGGAAATCAGTTGCAGCTGCTGGCCAAGCCCCACGTTTCCCCCAGACATAGTATTCTTTTTTGCCTTTATGTCCTTTGTTCATTTATGTCTATGTGAACGGGTGAGATGGCTCAATGTTTAAGATCACTGGCTACATTGGATAGATCAGAGTAGGGATTCACTGTTTACTACTTGTGTGTTGTCCTTGGTTAGTGCAATAGTTTGAGCAGACCCCCTGAGCCTTGATCTACCTGTCACGATGTTCTTGGAGGTTTCTAGGACTCTCTGGGTCTTTCTATTTCCCCATCTCCTTTATTTCTCTTACCTAGAGTCCCAGGGATGTCCTCACATCTATCCCAATCTCCTGTTAAGTGAAGACTTTCATGGGACATGCCTTTTGGGCTAGTGCCCAATACACAGGACATTCTCCACAGGTATGTGGAGAGCGGGGACTGACTCTGACATGAACTCTGGTGCCCCATATTTGATGAGACTTGATAGCCTATGACCATATAGTAGGGGAGGAGGTCCCCCTCGCTCTTAGACCTAGGGGAAGGGAATAGGGTGAAAGTGGGAGGGAGGGAGGAATGGGAGGATACTTGTGGTGGGATAACAATTGAGTTGTAACCTGAATAAATTAATTAAATAATTAAAAAGTGATTTTAAAAAATATCACTGGCTGCTCCTCCAAATGATGAAGTTCAATCCCCAACACCCATATGGCAGATCACAATCATCTTTAGAAATAGTTCCATGGAATGCAGTTCCCTCCTCTGGATTCCATATGTATTTCACACACACGGTTCACAGACACATACATAAAGTCACAATACATAAATGAAATAAAATAATTTTTATGTTAATAGTTTGCCAACTGAATGCTATTTTTTTAAAAAAGGATGAAAATGTGTTTTGCATTCTTTCCTCAAATAACTTATATATTGCTTTTCTGATCAGAATTTTCTTTTTAATTTTTCAATTTTAATCTATTATAATTTATTCAGGTTATACCGCAAATGTTATCCCCTCACTTGTAGCTTCCCATTCCCACCCTCCCTCCCACTTCTTCCCTGTTCCCCTTCCCTAGATCTCTGACAGAAGGGGACCTCCTCCCCCACCATATGGTCACAGCCTATCAGGTCTCATCCAGACAGCCTGCTTCCCCTTCCTCTGTGTGCTGCTGGGCCTCCCCACCAATGGCAAGTGAATTTTCAACTGAGTAAAAAGTGGTATTGTTAAAAATTTTAGAATTATTCTCAATCCAATGAAAGAAACAGAAGACAGCTGCTGCCTGTGAAAGTCAGAATGGTTGTTGGATATGGATATGTGTGTGTTCCCTTGTGCTGCTGTGACCATTAGAATGAATTTTGAATGTTCTTTTGTGTATGCACATGCGTGCAGCTGTGAAACTTTGAATGTTGAATGTGCTTGTGTGTGTGCAGCACATGTGTGAACAGGCCAGTGTATGCCTACAGCACCAACATCGTACTAGGTAATACAATAAAATTCTAATGTGGTTGCCACTGTGAGTTATATAAGCATCTCTGGTAATCAAAACTTTGTCTTCAGCAAGTCTATTGTGTAGTGATGAGACACTACTAATGAGGTGGAATCTTGAGTGTTCCTGAAGTCATTGGTGGCATGCTATCAAAGGGGATTGTGGGTTGTTTTACCTTCTTTCTCTTTCTCTTCTTCAACATGAGTGAAAAGTGTGTCCTAGTGTGCATTCCCTGCTAGCGCCATCAAGCATGCCTAAAGAAGTCCACCAGACCTCAGAGGTGAACCTTCAAAACAGAGAGACATATGTAAGCTTTTTTATCTTGCAAGTTAATTATTTCTCCCATTGCCTTACTCAGAGGGAAGCTGACTATGGGAGAAACCTGACATTAAAAACTGGGGTCACTACAGCCTCACTAGGGTCTCTGTGAAGTAACTTTTCGGACTGGTGAATGCATAGAAGTGTTTAGAAAGTCAAGGAAAGAAACCTCAAATTCCTTAGTGAACCCTGACTCACGACTGTAGTGTAGTTTCAGAAGACTTCAAGACACTGGACAGAGATATGAACAGCCAAAGTATGTACTATGCTGGTTTCTGATGGAAATTAAGATTCTGTTGGACATTATAATAAAGATCATCTTTGTTATACAGTGTCAAAGAATCTGGAGGCAGAGTCGGGTGGGGTGGCGCACGCCTTTAATCCCTGCACTCAGGAGGCAGAAGCAACCGGATCTCTGTGTGTTCATGGTTAGCCTTGTCTACAAACCCAGTTCTAGGACAGCCAGGGCTATTACACAGAGAAACCCTATCTTAAAAAACAAAAGAAACCAACCAACCAAACAAACATAAAAAGAATCTGGAGGCATTGTGCACACTCCACAGGGCTTAAAGAAGACCAAACTGAAAAATCATGTCAAGCCAACAAGGGAACAAGCCTGTAAACCTAGCCCTCAGGATGCTATTTCCTGAGGATGATGAGTTAGAAGACAGTCTGGAATAAGCAACGGGGCCCTGTCACCACCAACAGCAACAACAACAACAACAAAAAGAATCACGGACAAATTTATCTGGCAGACAGAGTTTCGAAACAGCAAATCACTTAGCACGTGCCATGAGCACTATTAGAAGCTTTTAGTCAGATTTAGTAAAAATTTGAATGATGAGGAAACAAAGTAGAAAAAAATTGGAAAGTATACAGGCTGGCGGGGGGGAAGGAGAAAAATCCATCTCTTTAGGAGGCAGAGGTGAGGCCAAGCTCTTCCCTACAGTAATTAGAGTGGACAAAAGGAAGACAAATGCAGGGGTATTAGATGCTGGCCTCTATCAGAGGCCCTGTACCACAAAGGCTCAAGGAGGCAGAAAGACAAATTAAAGGCTTTCCTGAGGAAAAAAAGAATTCTTTCAGAAAAGTGCCCCAGAGTGCCCAGTCCAGAGATACCAGGGAGTCTTAAGTCCAAAGAGTAAGGGTTCTGAAGCTGATGTGGGCTGTCCAAGTGAGCCCCTGAAGCCAACCTTGGCATCACCCATGTGGTTCTGGTGTGGCAGCCATGCTGAATGAAGTAACCATAGGTGACCGTGACTCCCACTAGGATTTCAGAGAAAGGCCTGGAAGGCCAAATGATGCACACAGGATAGAAATCTCTGGGTAGTAGATTTGTGATATCACAGCTATAAGATACCATAGGAAGCTGATGTGCAGAATGTAAAATATCACCAAGCAGAGCTACAGGCAGTGTTCAATGCTTTGCTCAGGGTTGTAGGAAGTGTGCTACCCTCAGCAGTGTGTCATTGGTTGAACTGCCTGAGTACCTGTGAGTTCATCTTGGCCTAGTGTACCCAGGATGCTGGACACCGAACTTTAGGAGTTGATATGTGCTATTTTGGCTTTTGGCATTTATTTTTAGCCAATACTTTACTATTTTGTTATTCATCCAATTAGGGGATGCAAATTTGTTTTGGTTTGGGTAGGGTGTTTTTTCTTTAAGGCAATATATTGAAATCATAGTCTTTCCTTTCCCCCAATTTCCCCCGTATACCCCCCACCTCCCCTACTTACCCGACTCCACGTTCTGTCTCTCTCAAAAAGGAAAGAAGAAGAGAAGGAAAAAAGAAACAACCAAAAATAAAAATTAAAATAAACAAATGAAAACACTAGAAGAAAAATGACTAAGACAAAACCAAAAAACAGGCAAACAAAAACAGAACAAATGGCACCCATACACACAGATGCAGCCTGTTTTGCATTGATGGACTATTCTTGCCCTTGTGTCCCGCCCTGGAATGTGGTTATTACACTCACTGACACCCTTCAAAGGAAACTAGTCTCCTCTTCCCAGCTGATGTCAATTGCTGACAATCAGTCTCTAGATTAGGAGTGGGACTGGGTGTCCATTTTCCCTCTTCAATGCAGGAATTTTGTTGGTTTTGACTCCATGCAGATCTTCTGTGTGTGGTCAGAGTCTCTGTGAATTCATATGTGTCAGCACATTTTCCTCAGAAGGGTGCTGTTTCTGTGTCGGCTTACATAGTTCATGTTGGCCTGGAATACATGATCCTCCTGTCTCAGTCTTGTGAATGTTAGGGTTACGCTATTGTGTCTGGCTTGGCATAGAATTTAACCTCTTAATATTATTGATGTGAAGAGGCACCATGACTCTTATAAAAGAAAATATTTAAATGGGGGTGGCTTCTAGTTCAGAGGTTTAGTCCATTATCGTCATGGCAGGAAACATGGCAGCGTGCAGACAGGCATGGTGCTGGAGAAGGAGCTGAGAGCTCTCCATCTTGATCTGCAAGCAGCAGGGAGAGAACTGTGTGGCACTGTGGGAACAATTTGACCATATGAGACCTCAAAGCCTGCTGCAGTGACATAATTCCTCCAGCAGGGCCACGCCTACTCCAACAAGGCCATTGCTCCTAATAGTGACACTCCTTCTGGGCCAAGCATTCAAACACCTGAGTGTATGGGGGTCATTCCTATTTAAACTACCACACCTGCTCACCATCTGTATGCTGGTAGTATATACTTTTAATTTCATTTTTATTTATTTTACTTTTACTTTTTAGTTGTATGGGTGCTGACAGGTGAGATTATCTTGAGTGTTGGAAGACATTTAAACATGGACTTTTTAACAGTTTTGGAAACCTTAAGACAGAGGTTTTCAACCTGTGGATCATGACCCCTTTGGGTGTCAAACAACCCTTTCACAGGGATCACATTTCAGATATTTACATTCCAGTTCATAACAGTAGCAAAGTTAACTTATGAAGTAGCAGCAAAATAATTTGGTGGTTGGGGGTCACCACAACATGGGGAACTGTATTAAAGAGTCACAACATTAGGAATGTTGGGAACCACTGCTTTAAGACTTTAAAGATCCTTGGGGGTGGAAAAATGCATTTTGCATTGGGAGCTTCATAAGCACACAGAGGAATCGGGCAACATGCATTGCTTTGAGTAAGTCTCCCAAGAGACTCTGTGCCAAATGTGGTGTCACTGCGAGGAGGATGGTTAGGAGGTGGGGCTTTACTGCAAGTGCCTCAGTCATTGACAGATGGCCATGATATTTGGGTACTCTGCTAGTGTCCTCTTTTTCATTTGTCTTTCAGCTGTGAGACAAGTCATCTGTTCTTCCACAGGCATTTTGCTGCTACCCTGTGGCTACTGAGACCTTAGATTTGATCTTGGATTGAAACATCAAAAAACATGAGCCAAAATAAGCATTTCTCACAAAAATTAGATAGCCCTGGTATATGTTTAATAAAAACCTAAATAATATAAACAAAAGGAAAAAATGCCCCCCGCTCTCCCTCAGTGTCCTGGTAGGATATTCAGTTACTGCTGAGGAATGTAGCGTGACACTCTCTCATTTCCAGTGCAGAGGGAATGTGGCAGCACATGACAAACTTGTAGGGCAGGAACACTTCTGGTACTCACTGCTCACTCTTGTTGCCATGGTGCTTCTCTGATTGCTGGATCATCAGCCAGTACCTCTTGTGGAGGGACAAATTCATGGCAGTGGAGCTGCTCTATTGCCCTTCTCATTCCCACAGCATCTCAGTCAATCATGGCACTGGGTAAAATACCAACCATGGAACTACTTTGAAGGGCAGTCTCCTGCAAGCTCCTTCCAGTCCATTGGAATCTGCATGATGTTTGAAATATATTGTTCTTCTTCGTTGGGTTTTAAAAGATGAAATATTTTTGCAGCATCAATCCGATCTGGAACCTGGGGTGCCTACTGATATATAACAACTGCTTGTGGATGTTTTTTTGAAAATATTATAAATGTTGACTACAGAATATCGTATTTTGTATCAATGACTGATGCTGCCCTTAGTAAGTGATTGGGAAAGTAGCTTTGTCTCATTAAATACATTTATAAGAGATGGGAGCCAGTTGTTTCTGATTATGTATTCATATCATTTTGTTTTAAGCCATGGATATTTCTTGATAATTTCAAAAGTATATTTTATGTGGCTCTTGTTTTGGATTGTAAACAATATTAGACACTGTCAGTGACACTTGGCAAATGTGCCTACATCCTAACATTGCTGTAAATTGTGACTAACAGCAGATTGTCCCCTTAAATTAATTAGCTGGAAGCTGATGCCTGTAGTTAGGCAACCTTTCAGGAGAAGATTCTGGCAAAGTGTAGCATATTAATAGCAGGCTTGCTGTTCTGGTTCTGTTTACCAAGTGTGAGGAATATTTGGCTCCCTTTACTGTTAAACTGTGACATAAGAAGCAGGAAGGTTTTGAAGAGACAGTTATTCCAATCTACATGGTAGATCCATCACATTGCATTTCCTCCCAAGAGTGGCCAAGCAGGCGCTCCGGATGACCAGTGCTGTGAATTCAGGAGGCAGGTCATATGTCACTGTAGTCCACCCTCCATTTAAATAGGATCATTCTCTCAAAACCCCATAAATAGATGGCTGGCCACCTACAAAATTAATCATATCCTACCTAAAAAAATAAATAGTAACAGTAAATGCATTTCATGTAGGAAACCAAAACAAGGCTACCAGCAGCTGACCCTGAATGGAGTACCAGTGAAGTCTAAGTCACACACTTATACACCTAATGACCTTTGACCTGGTAGATGAAGGCATACAGCTATCCATTTACACATTCAGAGACAAGTAAGGGATTTCTAGTATACAGTCCGCCTTACTGAGCACAGGGGACATCACAATGAGAGTTTCAGCAGTCAACCTCTGCATGAGGAGGGGGTTTATTTATAAGACTCTTCAGTGCACCCAATAGTGCGTTGGGTTGCTTGTAAGGATACAACAATGGGTGTGTGGGCATGAGCCTTTAGGGGCAGATTCCTCATATATGGGTCAGCGGCAAATACTTTTTGGCTTTCAAGATTTTGCTGTCTACAATAAGGAGTCAGCCACCGGGAGGAAAGATGATTTTCAAATCATGGGGACGAAGTCTCCAAACTTCCGGGGCTTTGGGTAAGTCACAGAATCTACCTAGTAAGTCCTCTGATTATTAAAATGGTCCTTGTGCTTTGTTACAGATTGTTGATTTAAGATTGTTCTTTGTCTATTGTGGGTGGCTATTTTATTGGTTAAAATGTCTATATCTCAAAAGACTTTAACAGTTTGCAATTCTGATATCTAGAGGCCTCAATAATATCTAGTTGTGATATGACAAACTAGAATCTATTAACAGGCCTTATGTAATTTAGAAGAAAAATATATTCATTATATTCATCCTGGTAAAAGTGTATTTAAAAGTGTAGTTTGTAATCTGTTTTTTATTTTCCAGTGGATTCATTGCAATGCTATCAGATCATATTCAATGTCTTCCATGGTAAACTTACTTTCCATTCGAATAAGACATATATCTCAGTTTTCTCCCCCTCAATGACAAAAAATATGGATTTTTCTCCACTTGGGCATATTTAAAAAAGGTTTTTGTTGTTGCTTGCTTGCTTGTTTTTTTTGTTTTGTTTTCATAAAGGGTCTCAGTAAATAGCCAAGACTGGCCTCAACCTTACCACTTATATCAAGCAGCCCTGTGATCCACCAACTTCTACCTCTCCAATGCAGGGAATACATTTGTGTCTCAACATGCTTAGGCAGATTATGAAATCTTGTTCTTCTTCCCAGATAAGTGTTTCTATCACATGCCCTATTTCTGGCATCCTTGACTCAGTGGCAAGCAACCTCCTTTTTTTTTTCTCATGGCATCTGGAGCTATGTGACCTGCCAACTATCTCTATTGACTCTGTTATTAAATGCTTAAGTATTAGCTTTTGACTATGTTATAGATCTGCATCCTATGGACAAATCAAGCCTAAGTGCACAATAGTTATCATCTAAATCTATTTATTATAGATGTATAGCACAGTCAAAGACTGGCATTCAATTAGTCAATGACATTGTCAACCACAGGGAAAGTGTCATTCATATTTATGATGGGGATTTGTTCCCCGGTGACTGTTCCACATATCAATCCTCTCTGGAAACACTACACAAACACTTAGATGTGATTGGTCCTATACATCTCTTTTTTATTTAAAAAAAGATTTTCTCTTATTTTTAATTTTTATTATAATTTATTCACATTGAACTCTTATCCCCTCACTTGTATCTTCCCATTCCCACTCTCCCTCCCTCTTCCAATCTAGTCTCTTCCCCAGCCATCTTAATCCCCTCAAGATGACAAACCAAGGTCAACTATCACAGCCCTCCATTTGCTTAGCCAACTAAATTCCCCACTGTCTCTCAATGCATAACACCATTTTGGGAAACAAAACAAGCCGTTGCATTGTTCAGGGAACACTGTATTCAACCAAACCGTCATCTGTGCTTTTTTTCTGCTTCCTCTGCTTATTTAAATTATATACAACCTTCCAGACTCACCTCACTCTCTCCAACTCAGCAGAGCCTGTCTATACTAAATATGGTTTTCATTTACTTCTTAAGTTTTCTGCAATACATGCTATGTGCTGAGGAATCTTGAGCACTGATTTCATATCCATTTTTTTCACTATAAAGCTGTGTCCTAGTCTTCTGGGAGATAAAATATTTTTGTGAGACAGTACTCACTAGACTTCAAAAATATCAGTCACAACTCTGAAGAGCTCGGTAAGTTGCAATAGTCAGATATAAAACAAATAAATACTATTGCAGGCATGTATATTGTAATGTTTCTGTACATTTGTTTGTGAATAAATATTTCCTTATTGACAGATACAGATAAAAATCCAGTATTTTGAATGCTTAGTTTCCCTTGTTCCTCAAGCTCTTACTTTTTTCCTAATATACCAAATCTACTGACTATATTATGCATGCTTTTTTCCAACAGAAACTCAAAAGAAATCCCATTTCCATTTTGTCCCAATTTTTCTTTTTAACCTCAGTTTTCTGTAATTCTGCCTTGTCTCCTTTCCTGTTCACTGTGCTAATTAAGACCTTATCAATTATTTCTGTTTTTACAGTTTTCTTTACTAGAATTTCAAAGCATACACAAGGCCTGCCCAATTTTCCCATCCTCTCGCCTCAATCTTTTAGTGTAAGACTCTTTCATAGGAAAACACCCCACTCCCATAATCTTTTATCAACATGGGTACATGTCTCACTGTTCAATTTGTCATGTTTTGTTAGTTCTTTTCTTTTATGCAGGTATCACCTCTCCATTTTAAAGATTATAAATTTTTTTCCTAATTCAAATGCACAGTTATTTCCAGGTTTCCTTACTTTGCATCCATTTTCCCTTCTGACTTCCACATTTCCCATTTCTTTATTGTGCTACAGCTTCCATGTTTTTATAGTCAATTTTTTATATTTTGCCAGATTACATGTAGGACAATTTTAGTGACTTTTATTTCCCATACTTTCCCAGCACTAAGCACTTTGAAAGCAGACTGATTACCTAAATGAGATTAACAAGTGTTCCTCTTTTATTGTCTAGCTTGAGCCTCTAGCTGTGATTGTAGTGATGTTATATATAATTCATGTCAAGTTACATATATGTGGCTCTTTTATTTTATTTTGTTGTGTGTGTGTGTGTGTGTGTGTGTGTGTGTGTGTGTGTGTGTGCATGCATGTATGTTGCGAAGAAAAATACTCAGGGCCTTGCATATATTAGGTAAATACACTGTACTTAATTACTCTCTCAGACACAATTTTTTTTTTACCTTCCCTAGTAAACTGTAATTACATTGTAGCTTTCTTTCCTTCTTTAAGACATTGTATTTTAACAGAAAGAATAATCCAATGATATTTTTCTAATCATAGTAATCATGGCCTCGCAGTACTGACAGAATAACACATAAAAACAAAACATAGACATAGAAAAGAAGTACCAAGCAGCTTTGTACAATCCAAGTTGAACTCAGTTCACAGTGGGCCCTGTCATGGTCACATATTGCTGCTTAAAATCCATATTTACCACTTGAAGTAGTGTTGAGTTTTATTTACCTTTGACTTTCTTAACAAGAGAATTGTACGTTTTCTTCCCCTGGCCTTGCTTCTAATTTCCATAGCAACTTGGAGTGAGCAGATAAGATCTGAGAATAAAGTGTTCTGAAGTACACTTGACTGCTGGACAACTGCATTCTCTATAAAAATTTTTGTTTTCAATTTAATTTATTATCAGTGTGTGTGTGTGTGTGTGTGTGTGTGAGAGAGAGAGAGAGAGAGAGAGAGAGAGAGAGAGAGAGAGAGAGAGAGACAGAGAGACAGAGAGACAGAGAGACAGAGACAGAGAGAGACAGAGAGACAGAGACAGAGAGACAGAGACAGAGACAGAGACAGAGAGACAGAGACAATAGGACAGCTTTCTGGAGTAGGTTTTTCCTTTCACTGTGGGATTTGGGGATCAAATTCAGGCTTGGGCTTTACATTACATGGCAAGTGCTTTTCCTACCGAGCGGTCTTTATCAAGTCTCTAGTGATACTTACACAGACTGCTCATTTGGTTTCACATTCAGGAAAGAAGTGTGGTTAATTATACCTTCAATAGCTCCAAGAAGAGTTCTAAGATCTCTCAGTAAATTCCCTTCCTACACTCACAGATTGTGTTCTAACTCACTGTTTTGTGCTAATAGTGAAGAAACCACAACACTTCAACTCCTCCAGGACATTTGGCCTGTAGGAGAGTACACCGTTTGAAATATTTTAATCCAACGAATACCTTTCTCATGAGACTCTTTAGCTGTGAAGCAGACAGCTAAAATTGGAAAGTGGATCTAAATGAATTGGCATCCTTGTCCTGCCCAACACTGTTGTGTTGTGTCCCTGACATCAGCCTGTGTTTGTGTAGAAACTGCTGTTTTATTAAGAGAGTTGATTTTTATCAGGGCAAAGCTTATATATAAAAATTTTTATATTTTTATTTGGGCAGTATGAGCTATTGTTTGTAACACAGTTACTCATTTTTCCTTTTTCCTTTATAAGATCATAAATAACAGTAATGTTCAAAGAGAATCACCTGAGTATTCAGGAATTTTGCCTATCACAGTATACACTCAAGCAATCAGGGCAGTAGTGTAATTGTTCCATGATTTATACTCAGCTTAGACACTGTCATAAACAAAAAAAATTGCTTCAAAGGTGCCACCAACTGTTTTTTATTGCAAATTACAATTTAGGAACTTTATATAAATTAAGATGACTCATTGAATATCACGACATTTTTACTAATCTTAGGGCCTTTTTATATAGGAAAATAATTTCAACCATTTTGTTTCTATTAGATATTTCAATCTTAACTTGAAGGGCACTCATGTTTCTTTTTATGTTTTCTCAGTCAGAAGCTCCAAGTTTTAGAATCCATATTTAAGGAAAACTTGGCACCTGTTTTTCGAAGAATTCATTAATAAGGAAGAAAATAAAAAGATACATGAAAGGAAAATATAAGTACTGACTTAAGTGATCTACTGAGGCTTCTGCCTGTAGACTGAACATAACTAGGATTTACGATTAAAATATTTTAGAAAAGATATAGTTATTGATCTCAGTTTGTGGGAATATTATGCTTTCAAACACATACATCACACACACAGAGAGAGAGACACACACACACACATACACATGAGTCAGCCAGTGGATACTTTTTAACAATGTGTTTTATTTATTCTCTGATTTCTTTTTAATTTATTTTTATTTTTTACTTATTCAGATTATATCTCAATTGTTATCCCCTTACTTGTATCCTCCTGTTCCTCCCTCCTGCCCTCTTTCACCCTATTCCCCTCCCCTAGGTCTGTGACAGAAAGGGACCTCCTTCTCCCCCACCCTGTGGTCACAGCCTATCAGGTCTCATCTTGGTAGCCTGCCTATTCTTTCTCTGAGTGCCACCAGGCCTCCCTACCAAGGGGGAAGTGGTCAAATATGGGGCACTTCATGTCAGAGTCAGTCCCCACTCTCCACACAACTATTCTCTGATAATTTCATACATGTAAAAATGTACTTTGTTTGTATTCACTCTCTACTCCCTATTCCAAACCTTTCACCCCCATCCCCACCATATCATCGTCCCACCTTCATGTCCTATAAAAAATCCACTGAGTGTAATGAATGACCAATTAGAAGCCACACACCTGAAAAAAATGAGACACCCTCTCCAAGTAGTTGTCAGCTGTCCATACCTTCTCAGCTAGGAATGAGACCTTGTGTCCCACGGCGCCTCACGCATGCTGAAATTTTAATTGGTTTGATTGGTCTCGAGCAGACAGTCACTGCTACTGTGAATTCGTGAGTGCAGTGGCCCCAGCATGTCCAGAAGACATGCTTGATTTCAGAGCAGTTTTCTTTAATCACTGGTTCTACAAATGTTCTACCTCCTCTTCTGCCAAGTTATCTGTGAGCCTTGGGTTAAGATTATATGATATGGGTGCCACATTTAGAGCTTGGCACTTTGTACCACACTTTGACCTATTGAAAGCCTCTTCAGTGGCGGCTGTAATGCAAAAAAAATTATCTGATGGCTATGGGCACTAATATCAAGGTGTAATTATAAGCACTTAGGATTCAAACTGATACTATGTGCATTGAGCACCATAATTGTTGTAAGTTCTCACCTAGGGCTTATCAGCACACTAGTCCTGGGTTCTTGGTAGGGTTACACTAGCAAACATGAGCTTCATATTGGAGAGCAGGCCTTAAATTCTCTAAGAGACAGAATTGTTGGTTATACACTAACATCTATGCCACTGTTTCATTAAAGGGTATTTCTTGCCAGGTCAGTCATTATTGTGACTTTCGGGATTCACAGCTACATGAGACTGTTGTACCCTAAACTGCTATATAGCACTCTTTGCTACTGTGAAAGCTAGCTGTTTGAGAGGAAACTTCTAGTCAGCACCAGCTTGATTTCTCCATGTTCTGTGGCCCAAGTGAGCTGTCTTCAGCAACAAGGTTTTATAAT
This sequence comes from Acomys minous, assembly GCF_964271855.1. NCBI lineage: Eukaryota > Metazoa > Chordata > Mammalia > Rodentia > Muridae > Acomys > Acomys minous. Next base: position 39,187,195 of record NC_140495.1, read on the forward strand.
GAAGTTCTGTTCTATAAACCAGCAGCAATGGCAATAGCCAGTAGATAGTTCTAAGGGAAATATTCAATAGCCTATAGGGAAAATGAATAAGAGTGCTAAAGTTATGGAAGTGAGATGGAAAGGCACCAGTAGCATAAAGAGCAACATTGTCTTAAATTCTGCTTGGGCAGAAAACATAAAACCAGACTGCTACCAAACTGTCTTCATCTCTACAAGTTGTTTGTATTGGGGAATCAGGAATGGTTCTGGTGCATGCAAAAATATAATCAAACTTAATTGTGTTTTTCTGAAACAATGAGGTAAATCCAGTTTTCTACATTAACTACTGCACTTAACTGATGACCAATTAATTTTGAAACTAACTTCTATAGAAGTAAATGTACAGTTAATTTTTTAATGATTCTCTTTTTTATGAGATTCTTTTATTTAATAATTTATTTATTTTGTAAATGTATAGTTTATAATTGATGAGTTTAGTTCCATGACTTTGAACGTTAATTTTATTTTGTTGATAATGTCCAGATAGAAATTAGTAATCTAATCAAATTTGGGGAAACATTAAGTTCAGAATATTTGCCACAAAGTAAACACATTTTCACTATGAACACAACTTTTTTATTTCTGTAAACATGCTATTATCTTAATATACTCATTCAGTAGAATGTATTTAGTGTATGTGGTACCAAATTTGCTTTTTGAGTTAATCTCAGTAAAAAAATAAATACATATAAATATGAAAAACCAACTTTGGAGTACTCTATATGAAACATATCAATCATTGACTATTTAAATTCAAGATCAAGGGGTTCTGTAGTTACTTGTCCATTATCTTAGAGATAAAACCACATTTAAATATTCACAATATTGTTTTGTTGCAACAATTTCATACATTTTTGTTTAATTTTGAACATAACCACATTTCATCGCTCATCTTTTGCTAAGGAGAATTACTACCAAAATATAGTTATTTCCATTTTCTATTTCATATGCTACACACTAGTCAAGTAAATTGAGAACTTAAAAATGACAAATTGAATTAAATTTAGATGAGTTGACTCTTTTGATAAACATCTCTACAGTGGAACTGCTAGAAATTTCCATGTTAGGGAATGGTAGGAGAAGGAGGGGCCCCGGTTTGAGATTAGAGCTAGCATCTGGGAATAAGAGTGTAAAACTGTGAGGGGCCTGCCTTACCTTTCTTGTGTTCCTTTCTCCTGCTTTTGATGCTACATGGGTGGGTTTGGGAGTGACTGACACAATGTCTCTGGTTTAGAATTTGCTTGGGTTTGGTAGGCTATCTGCTGATCAATAATCTTAACCCCATTTGCATATGCTCAAGAAATTAGAGCCCATGGGTCTATTAAAACCCCTGGGCACAATCTTTAATTGAGTTGCTCTGGAATTTGGCCATAGTCCAGCTTAGTCCAGTGCTAGTGGAAGCCTAGTTCTTACATAGAAGATTTGTTCCTGTTCATTAAAGTCAGGCTCACTGGATCAATCCTCCTGCTCTAAGATGCTGCTCTCACCTCCAGCAAGAAACTCATTTGTATCTCAGGTACAAAATCCACCATTCTTGACTTCCAAGCTCTTTCCACTCTCATCTTAACCTGCTCTCTACAGTATGTTTTTTCTCAGACCAATCTTGGCCAGAATCTTGGCACCAAAAATGCTTACTGGCTTTTCCTAGAGATCTGGTTACAGCTGCAGGATCATACTAACTGGGCTCAGGTATTTGAGCCTCAAGAGCTGATTAGCTCCAAATCTAGGGCAAAAGATATGTAGAAAAAATGGTTGAATAAATGAGAACTGCACATAAAGAGGATGACCGGAGGCTACAGCAATGGTAATGAGGACACACCTTTAAAGAAGCCTTTTCTAGGATAGAAAAGACTGAGTAGAAGAAAGTACGAAGAATGGAAAATACTAGATTGATTGTAGCCTTTTGTGATGGACGGGGAAGAGAATAACAGATGAGAAGAGAGAATAAGTGTGAAGAAAATGAACCGGGCCAGTGGACATACTGCTTTGGGTAAAATTCTTGCTATATAAACATGAGAACTTGAATTTGAATTCCTAGCACACACACACATGCACTCATGCATACACACACACACACACACACACACACACACACACACACAGTAATAAATAACAGGACATGAATTTGAAAGGAACAGGGGATACATGGGATGGTTTGGAAGAAGGAAATCGAAAATGGAAATTATGTAATTATAACTATATATGGGGTTAGGATAAACATGTGTATATGATATATACACAAATATATATATACTAAAATCAGACTCACTGAATCAATCATCCTGCTCTAAGAAGCTGCTCTATTCTCTGGCAGGAAACTCATTTGTGTCTCAGTTATAAAATCATCGTTCTTGCCTTTGCAGTTATTTCTACTCTCATCAGTAACCTGATCTCCACAAAAATTTTACACACACACATATAAATATATATATATATGCATACATATATACATACAGACATACATATTATATCCAGGAGTGAAGTGGGCATTGGTAACAGTACAAGAGGGTGGATACTGCTTAGTGACCATACCCCAGGTTTGCAGTCTATCAACCAATCAGCCAATCCACTTTACCAAAGAAGTTGCCAGTTAGTGAGAGACACTCTCTCAGGAAGTAAGGTGGAGAATGATGGAGGAACAGATGAAGATGCCTAAAATTGAACCGTGGTCTCCACAGTTCAACCCATAACCCATACATATAGGCACAGATAGACAGATAAACATAAATACACTAATGAGTGGGAAAGGAAGTGTTAGGATATCTGTAAGATACTTCTTGGAAGGATGGGGTGCTGTATTTTTTTTCTTAAGATACAATAGGAAGAATGAGAACAAAATGGGAAAGCAAACATATATCATAGACGGTCAAAATAAATTACATTAGGTTTGTGGAGATTAAATATTAGAGATGGTGTATAAGTCTAGAGTTAAAAAAAAAGGAGAGTTGATGGGAAAAAAGGGAGTAGGAAGAAATACAGCTGGGAGGAAAGAGAGTCAGTATGGCAGAAGAAATCCTTGGATATGGGGATAGCAGAATGCAGGACATCAACAGATCTTCGGAGACAAATCGACAAGAAGGGTGGAATTAAGGACAGACCTTGGGTCTGAATTCACTTCTCTCCTGGGGATCATAAGGAAATGCAAGGAGGATTCCAAATTGGGCACAGATAAGGTAGGGGTCAACTTAATCCTGCTCTGTCATGGATGTGTGCACCTATGACTAAAAATTTGGGGGACTGCCTTAAGTTCAGGGAATAAAGAGAAAACACTGAAGATGCTTTGACTTTTTAGATGGGTTTCCAACCTTCTTCAGGATTCACTCCAAGCACATCCTGAGACAGAGAGACTCCTTTGATCCTCAAACTTTGAAGATGAAAATGCCCACTGTTTCCTTATACCGCTGTTCTGCTTGACTATGTGCGGGATGATTAGGAAACATGGCCTCCGCCTCCTGAGATGGAAAGCCTGGCCTGCATCCACCTCCTGAAGATGGGACCTGGACATTCTCAAAAAGCAGACAACTCGTTTATCATGGACCACAGTGTTAGCTGGGATAGGGAAACATGGCCACTGGATAGCAAATCTCACTTCTAAAATCATCCAGACAAGTCTGGCAGATGACCATTGGGTAAAGTTTGCTTTAGCTCTTATGAACTTGTCATTAGTTCGAAATTCTGTAGACCCTTATATACTGACTCTTTTAAAAAGCACACTTTCTTCTTCTATAGGATCATTCAAATACTGGATTGTCATGTAAATGGTACCTTGTATAAGAAACCTTCTTGCAGGGACCCCCTCTATAGGCTTCTGAATTACGTGAGAGGGAATTTTTTTGATTTTCCTACCTGAAACATCTGCTACCAAAAAAGTTGCCATCCATGCCCAGTCCCCTGGAGGTGCTGGCCCCACCCTTCTTCAAGCTTTCTGTATCTCCTTTGCACTCACAATATGATTGAACTAGACAGTGTGAGATCTCCCTCATATGGAAGTAGTATTATGTCTGGAATTGACCATGCATGAATCCACCGCTTCCATCTTCTGAAAGCCGGACAGAAGGAATCCAGTGGGTATGAGCAGATCTCAAACCCCAGTTGGTGAAAGCCAAGTAGTAACACTATACGAGCAGTCGTGAGAGGGCTGTAAATGGCAGTTCATTTGTGTCTACAGAGGTCTAGCATTCGGAATTTGACGTCGTGTTTTGGAGTCAAAGGCTTACAACTGTCTGACGGAAAGGTTTGTTTTATTCACTTTCAGTTTTAGTCCACGATCTCTTAGAACCATTGCTTGAACTTCAAAGCAGATGAGCATCATGGCAGGGAATGCACGGCAGTGAGAAAGGCTCCCCTCCAGGTAACTGGAAAGCAGATAGAAAGGGAGGTTCTGGGACAAGTTCTGCCTGTCAAGGCTCTAACTCCTAAATCTCGGATGCAATATCATCAAATTCACACGTTGATGAAGTCAGAGGTCCCATGATTCCATCACTACCTCTACTGTGGCTTATGCCTAATGAGACAGTTGTTAACTTGAGAACCCCAGAAAATCCTTCTGAAATACAAGAGGTTTGGATATGTGGAGAGCATGCTGTCTACTTTGTCTTTGGCACCAAGTGAAAGTATATGATAATATTAAGTATTCTCATATACGAACTTATTTGGTTAGAAAAGAAACTATTTATTTTCATATTTTTGGCATAAAGGATTGATGCTAAAGTTATATTCTGACATTCAGCTACATCTCAGCACTGAGACTTTTTTTTAAATTTAAATTTTTTTTTAAAAATTTATTCACTTTACATTCTAATCATACCCTGCTCCCTCATCCCCTCCTGGTCCCACCTTCCCTCCCTCTTCTGCCCTGTTCCTCTTTCCTAGTCCTCAGAGAGGGGGAGGCCTCCTCCCCTATCAACTGAACCCAACCTATCAAGTCTCATCAGGACTGCTTGCATCCTCTCCTTCTGTGGCATGGTAAGGCACCCTGCCGGGGGCAGGGGCATAGGAAGTCATCAAAGAACAGGCAACAGAGTCCACAGCAGCGACATCCCCTGTTGCCCTTAATAAGGGACACATATGAAGACTGCCTATTGGCTACATGTGAGGTGGGGGGGGGGAGTCTAGGTCCTCTCCATGTGTGGTTCTTGTTTGATGCATCAGTTTCTGCTGGCTCCCTGGGCCCAGATTAGTTGACTCTGCTGATCTTTTTGTGGAGCTCCTGTCCCCTTTGGGTCTTTCTATCTCCCTACTCTTCCATAGGACTCCCTGTGCTCTGCCCAAAGTTTGGCTGTGAGATTCAGCTTCTCCTTAGATCCTCTGCTGAGTGGAGTCTTTCAGAGGACCTCTATGGCAGGCTCCCTTCCTGTTCTCTCTCTTCAACCACTTCCAGGGTGCATTCTATTTTTCCTTAAGAATAAGAATTAATATATTAAATAATAACAAGTAACGACAGCATAGACGTGGAGAAAATAAGCATGCCTCTTAGCAGACAGAAAAAAAATTGAGAACTAGACAGAGAGCAAAACCTTTATAGTACAAAACAGAATGAAAGTAAGTTTGCTGAAATATTTTTCAGAAGTGGTGGAGTTCTCATATGTATAGAGAGAACTAGGTGTAAATTTTGAATGAAGTCAACATATTTGCTTTATCATAAAATAATATTTGTAATTTAATAGTCACATTTTGCATATAACATATTTGCATAATTGAAAATTGTTCATTTACATTGACTTTTTATAAATTCAGCTTAACATTTTCAAAAGACTAAAAGTATGACTTTTAAACAGTAGAAAAATCAAAACAATATATTCTGAAAGGGATGCATTTTTCTTGATTGTCTGAAATATCAAAACTCATAATGGCTGTGTGATTTATTGTTACAACTTGAACTATAGCAGATGAAGTTAGTTTAGAAAGCATAAGAGCTTTTATAGCATTGTTGCAGAGCTTTTTCTAAGTGTCACAATTTCAAGAAATCAGAAGAGAAATTCCAAAATATATGACTGTCATCTAGACATAAGGCATCCCAACTTTCAGCATTTTTCACTTAGATTTTAAATTTCCAGGACTTTTAACAAGTAGAAGATTTTTACTTGTATTTATTTTTTATTTGTATTTATTTATTTATTTATTTATTTATTTATTTATTTATTGTTTTTAAATTTATTTATTACTTCATTCATATTACATCTCAATTGTTATCCCATCCCTTCTATCCTCCCATTTCTCCCTCCCTCCCACTTTCACCCTATTCCCCTCCCCTGTGACTGTGACTGAGGGGGACCTCCTCCCCCTGTATATGATCATAGGGTATAAAGTCTCTTCTTTGTAGGCTGCTATCTTTCCCTTGAGTGCCACCAGGCCTCCCCACCCAGGGGACGTGGTCAATTATGGAGCACCAGAGTTCATGTGAAAGTCAGTCCCCACTCTTCACTCATCTGTAGAGAATGACTTTTCCCTTGGCTAGATCTGGGTAGGGGTTCAGTGTTTACTGCAGGTATTATCCTTGGTTGGTGCCATAGTTTGTGTAGAACCCCTGGGCCCAGATCTTCCCATCATAATGTTCTACTTGTAAGTTTCTAGGACCCTCTGGATCCTTCTATTTCCCTGTTTTCCCATACTTCTCTCACCTAGAGTCCCAAAAGGATGTCCTCACATCTATCCCACTTTCCTGGTAGGTGAAGACTTTCATGGGACATGTCCTTTGGGCTAATGTCTAGTTACAAGTGAGTATATACCATTTGAGTCTTTCTGCGTCTCAGTTAACTCACTCATTATGATCATTTCTAGTTCAATCCACAAATTTCAGGAATTCTTTGTTTTTAACAGCTGAGTAGTATTCCATAGTGTAAATGTACCACAGTCACTTAATCCATTATTCTACTGAGGGACACTCAAGCTGTTTCCATGTTCTGGCTATTATGAATAAGGCCACTGTGAACATGGTTGAGCATATTTCTTTGTTGTGTGCTGGTGTATCTTCTGGGTATATTCCAAGGAGTGGAATAGCTGGGTCTTGATGAAGCCCTATTCCTAGTTTTATTGTTTTTTAAGACAAGGTTTCTCTATGTAGCCTTGGCTGTGCTTGACTTGTTTTGTAGACCAAGCTGTCCTTGAACTCACAGAGTTCCTTCTGCCTCTGTCTTAATCTGTGCTAGCATTAAAGGCATGTACCACATGTGTGGCTGAATTTTATTTTTAATAATGCTGAAGAAATATTAAAATACAAGACTGATAGTTTCTGCACACAAATCTCAACACTCAGTCTGTAAATAAAATACAAGATATAAAGAAGATGAGTCCCATGGCTCCTCTTCCAACTAGACCAGCCAACTTCTGCTAGAACCAGCATGTGTAGCCACCTTCCCCATAGCTACTAGAATACCTTTGAGTTCATACAAAGAAACAACTTCTGAATATATAAATTTTCCATCATCAACAGTACTCGGAGTCCTCTTTATTCCTGCTAAGAATGAGTTTCTTTGTGCTTCAGAATAGAGAACTGCAGTATATTTAGTCAAAGAGTGTCTTTGGCTTAGGCTGGCTTTTCCTACCAAATGAAATGTCCTTGGGATGCTGGGAGCACAAGGTTAGTGTTTCTACCAGCCAGGGGCTAACTGTAGCCTAACCCTGTCCTAGAGTGCTGGATAGTTTCCTCTGTTATATTCGTATGTAAGCAATTTGACTTTTAATTAACAAGATATTGAAAGGTATATTTGTTGCCTATAAAGAAATAATTAAAATTGACCAGTATAGGAATGAAAAATATATAATATTGCTAAGACTTTTCTTTCCTTTAACACTCTTCCGGCATTAAAAGAGTTAAGTCTCTTCCAATTTATCGAAAAACTATCTTCTGTGAGTTGAGTCAAAACTTTCTGTTTGGATATGGTTGGGATTTCATTGTAATTATCTTTCTTTCCTGCCTCATGTGGTTCCTATTTAATGCTATTCTTTTTTTTGGCTTGCGCTTGCCAATGCACAGCATATGAATATTACTACTTTGGAGTAGTTGGGAAAGAGAAATTAAAATTAATTATCATTAGTGACTGAGTATAGAAGCCTCTAACATTTTTTTGAATGTACATTGAAACCTTAACTCAAACAGGATGCAGGTAACTGTGTGGTGAGTCCCTAATTCCTGTAAGTGGGAGATGGAGGCAAGAGGACATGGTAAGTTTGAGGTCATCCTGAGCTACATGCAATGCTGTCTTACACAACAAAATAACAAACAAACAAACAAATCCTTAACTAAAGTCTTCTCATGACCACTATTAACTTTCTGAAGTGTTAACCTCAACCTAGTAGAAACCAAGGCTTCTGCCGTTCAAATAGTCCCACCCCACCCATCTTATCTGCGACCACTGGGAAGTTTAGTATAAGGAGGAAGATTATCTCTTCCCCAAATTTTCATTACAAAAAATTATGCATAGGTATGGTGTGGTGCCTTGCCTGACTTGAGTAACAACTGCAACTTGTAGCAAGATTGTGTCTTCCAGAGCTGGTGCTTCCAGGGGTTTCCATCACTGTTTCTATGGAGCCTTTGTTGAAGGCGTTACTTGCAGCAACCTCCCTTTCTTTCTGTCTCTATGGTACACATTTGTTTGAAGTTAACCCTCACATATCTACTTATAGCTTCTGATTTCCAATAACTGATTTTTTTTCCCCAGTGCTTCTCATGTTGCTCTCAATAGTGTTCTCTAAGTATCTGAGGGAATAGGGCTTCTGCCGTACTCACAAGCACTGTAGCTTCCACTGCCTTGTGTAGGTTAAAGACACAGTATGAAGAACTTACTCTATGTCTTGAAAAGTGTAGATATTTCTTAGATTTAAATGCTTTTACAGATATTTCATGTAAACATTTGAACTCTTTAATCAATAGAAAGAGATGATTTTAGTGTCAGTAAATTCCAACTGCGTTTTCTTTTTTCTTTTTATATGATGATGATGATGATGATGATGATGATGATGATGATGATGATGTTTTTCAAGGCAGGATTTCTCTGTGTAGCCCTTGCTATCCTGGACTTGCTTGGTAGACCAGGCTGGCCTCGAACTTACAGTGATCCACCTGCCTGTGCCTCCTGAGAGCTGGGATTAGAGGCATGCACTACCGTGCCTGGCTATTTTTACTTCTTAAAAACAAAATTCTATTTTTTTTATTTTAAAATTACAGTTAACATGCTTCTATCAAATTTGACTTTCTGTTTGTTATTACTTTTTCTGTTTTATTTTTTTGAAGATGTAGATAAAGGGGAAATATCCAGAAATGCAAGCATCTCATTATCTATGCTGCACAGCCAGATTTTTTAGGACTTCTTATTTAAGTAATTATTAATGAATAATTACATTCTTCCTAAATTATTCCCTACTTTATCAGAAATTCTGAGACTTTGATACACGAATATTGTAAAGAAACAGTTTTATTTTAGGAAGTGTTTGTGTGTGTGTGTGTGTGTGTGTGTGTGTGTGTGTGTGTGTGTATGTGTGTGTGTGTGTTGTGTTGTGTTTTAAGATAATCTTTGATTGATTAACTGATTTTATGGCATAGGGAGAAGATACTGGATCTATTTCCTACCATTTACAGTTGCATAAACTTTTGTTTTAAAAACAACTTAAATAAGTTTAAAAAAAAACCTATTTTATCTCCTCTTATATAGTCTTCAAGGGATCTTAGAAACCTTACCATTTCTCTTTATAGTGATGATGTCAGCTTCAAATTCTTATTCTAGATTCCTGGTAAAATAGAACAAACAGGCTGTCACATTGTCATCACACAGAGGAAAAGCAGGAAACAACTTTGATGCTCACACGCAATGATTCTGTGCTTATATTTTGATGAGAACAAGACAAAAAAGAATGATCACTCTTGTTAATGGTGCAGAGGAAGCTGAAGACTGGCCATAAGGCAGCAAATGTTGCCCAGTTGCGCCATGTGAGCTATTGCTGGCAAATGTCTAATGCAGAAGACAGTTGGTGCACCAGGGGAAACATCCATTGCCCCTGAGTCAACATAAAATTGTTCTGGGTGAAAAACAGAGGGCTATCAAGGCTGCACTCTCTTCCACCCTAGGAACATTCTCAGCAGCTTATTTGTTGCTGCTGAAAGAATCCACAGGCAGGAACTATCTCATGCTTCCTATTTCCAACTAAGACTTCTGTTAGCTTTCCCCCACTATATTTGCCTAGCTAGCTATTTAATATCTTCTTGGATGTCTCAGAGGTGTCATATTCATCACTTCAAATATTTATCTTGTCTTATGGTGAGAACATTCAAGTCCTCCCTTGTAACTATTTTAAATATTCAAGCACATTTTTAATTATAGTCATCTTGTTGTGCAAAAGAACACTAGAACTTGTTCAAAGGAACACTAGAACTTGCTCATCTTATCTAAACAAATCTGGATACATTGACTAATCTCTTCTCCCTTTCCTCCTCTCTTAGTAACCTTGCTAGCCTCTCATAACCATTATTCTATATTCTACTTCTTTCAGATCATTTTTTAAAAAAATACACAATCATGAGAACATGTCTAATTGTCTGAGTCTGTCATGTTTCAGTTGACCTAACATAATGATATAATGCTCTTTAGATTCATTCACATTGCTACTAATGATGGGATTTTTTCCTTCTCATGGATGAATACTATTACAGCATACATGTCATCATTCCTTTTAGTCTCTGTCTCTGTCTCGGTCTCTGTCTCTCTGTCTCTGTCTCTGTCTCTGTCTCTGTCTCTGTCTCTCTCTCTCTCTCTCTCTCTCTCTCTCTCTCTCTCTCTCTCTCTCTCTCACACACACACACACACACACACACACACACACACACACACAGAGTGAATTCATGTCCTCTGCTCTTTAGGGAATGAACACTTGGATTGTTTCCATATCTTGGCCATCATGAATGCAGCTGCTATAAGTTGAGGTCCAGGCAGCTATGATATACTAGTGTCACTTCCTTTGGCCATATACCTAATAGCTGGATTGCTGTATCTTATGATAGTTCTGTTTTTATTTTCCAAAGACCTTTCACACTTTTATCTGTAATGGATATATTAATTTCCACTCCAAGCAACACTGTGAAAGCTCCCTGTTCTCTAATTCATCAACACTTCTTTCATATTTTCTCTTTTTCTTAACATCCATTCTTAGTGTGGCAAGGTGGTATCTCGTTGTGCATTTCTCTGGCCATAGTAATGATGATCATTTTTAAGAATGTACCTTCTTGGGATGCAGAAATGGCTTCATGGGTAAAGTTCTTGATGAACAAGCAGGAAACCTCAAGGTTTGATTCCTAGTACCCATAAATGTCTGTGAGGTGTGATATGTGTCTGTAATCCTAGGACCAGAGGGCAGAGCTAGCATGATGTCAGCTATTTACTGGTCAGTCCATATTCACCGAGAGGCCAATATATGTCTCAGAATATGAGGTGACATGCAATAGAGAAAGATGTCTAACATTGGACTTTGGTCTTCACATGCACATGCAAAGAAATTAATAAAGACACACACACACACACACACACACACACACACACACACACACACACACTATGCCAGTTGACAGTTTTTATGTCTCTTAAGAAATATTTGCTTAGGGCTAATGTCACAATTTTTTAATCTGGACTGCTCTTTGGCTACTGAGTTTCTTATATATTCTGAATAATAATCCCATATCAAATATGTAATCTGCAAATATTTTCTCATAGTTGATAGGCTCATTTGGATTTGATTGTTTTCCTTTGGTGAACAGAAACGTTTTAATGCAATGTAATCCAGTTCGTCCTTTCACTTCTACTCTCTGTGTTTTTGAGATCTTATGGAAAAATTAAAAAATAAATGAAATTAGAATAAATAAATCTTACCCAGACCAATGTCATAAAGCAATTCTCCTGTGATTTCTTCTAGAAATCTTATGAATGTAGTCTTTAAATTCTATTTTTAACCCATTTTGTTTATTATATTTTTGTTTCATTCCTTTGCGTTTAAGTCTCTAGTTTTTCCTGAAATGCTGAATTAACTTCTCCACTGAGTATGCTCTTGTCTGCCAAAATAAAATCAGTTGACCAGAAGTCCGTGTGTGCAGCTCTTAGACTGTACTGTGCTGGTTTTATACTAATATCCAATTGCTTTGGTTACTGTAGGTTTGTGTGCACTTTCAGGTTCAGAAATATGACATTTCCTGCCTTTTATTCTTTTTGTGAACATTGTGTTGACTATTTGGTTTGCTATGGCTTCATCCAAATTTCAAGAACTTCTGTTTCATTTTGTGAAGAATGTCACTGGTACTGTCATAGTTGTTATTTCTGTCACTTTCCTTGGGGGTCCGGGTAGGGGTAGGGGTGATGTGAACACACTCATGTTTACTCCGGATAGGGATCTAATGACAGGACAAGGGAATGATTCTACTCAAGCCTAGCTTGGTGACATCAGGAGCATGCATAATTCAAAGACATCTCTCACAAAGGAAGCCTGCCCCTAGCATGGTGGTGACTCATGAAAACTGCATCTGTGGACTTCTGTGTGTGACAGCTCACCCGGAAACCTGGCCCCAGCAACTGCAACTATGTTTACAACACCTAGTAGGGGTTTTGTGGATCTTCTAAGTCTGAGCATCTAGATTGTCTAAAGTTTTATGAGTTTCCTAAATGTTTTAAGTTTCCGCACTTCCTGAGTATTATGAGTACTCCTCTTTCCTCCAGGGGAAAATGTCTCAGTTCAGAGAAACAGATCATAGAAACTGTATTGTATTTGTAGCTTGCATCGGATATTGTGAATATTTTAACATTAATTCTCCCTTTGTGGAAATGCATTGAGTACAAGTGATCTTCTCAGTTTTAAATATCTTTTTGACTTCTTTTTCATCAATGCTTTACAGTTTTCCTTAAAGAAATGTTTATCTCTTTCATCATATTTATTCATAAGCTTTTAAAATAACTTTTGTAAATGTGATAGTTTTATTGATTTTCTTCCAGATAGTTTGTTATTGACATATAAAAGCATTACTTATTTTTGTATTTTGATATTATATCCTAAATATAACTTTATTATTTTTGCAAGTTTTATGATTTTGGATCGTATTCATCACTCTGGAGAGAATCAAAGGCCTTGTCCTTGCCAAGTAAAGGCACAGAACTATATGTCCAGACCTCATCCTAACATATCTTATTATGGTTTGCTTGTTTTGGTTTTATTTTGTTTTATAAAATCTGGAGTTTTCTATACATAAAAGGACATGGTTTACAAAACAGCACTCTTTTTCTTTGGATACACATTATTTCTTTTTCTTGTCAAATTATTTTATCTATGGCTTCCAGTACTATTCTAAATTAATGAAGTAAAAGTTACCATACTGGTTTTGTTTCAAATATTGAAAGCAAAGCTTCTGGTTAGTTCTCCTTCGGAATGCTAGTGTTTACCATGTGTACCCAGGATTACACTGAGATGTGCCCTTCTGTGCCTAATTCTTCTGGAATTTTCATCATGAACTGATATTCATTAAATGCTTTTTCTGCATCAACTGAGGTGGCAATATTTTGTCCTTTAATATGTTAATATGATGTGTCACATATTCTGATCTGTACATGTGGAAATTTGTTATACCTTTGATTGTGGTGAATAGTCCTTTCTACATTTTTGTTGGAAGTAATTTCTACACTGTTTTAGTATCTACAACAATCAGTGTTGTTGTTCAGCGGTTACCTTGTTGTGTTTCTGCTTTATTTTGGTATCAGATAATGCCTGCCTTGTATACTAACTTTGGAAGCGCTTGCTACACTTTAGATTTTGGAGTAAGTCAGAAACAATTGTTACTAATTCCTCTTTATATGTTTGGTATCTTATAACTGTTACCCAGGCGAACTTTCTCTGCCTTCTCTCATCATATCAATTCTCCTTATGGCATAATAATGGAGTGCAGGCATAAGCATTCTTTATTAGCTAGGACGGTCACTACTTTACAAGTTTGCTTCAGTTTTTGAATAATATGTATCTTCCTCATATATTCTAACCTCATTGATCAGGTATTTTTCTCTTGCATTTTTGGCTGCAAGACATAGCACTGGCTTGGATCACATTTATCCCCAGCCAATATCTTTTTAATGAATTGATGAAAGATGTTAAAAACCATTACTGGAAGTTATTTTATTCTATTAATTATTCACTTTACATCCCAGTCATAACCTCCTCCCTCCTCTCCTCCTGGTCCCACCCGGCCTACCTGTTTCCCCTATCAGCCCTCCTCTACTTCTGAGAGAAGGAGAGGCTTCCCTACTCATCCACTCCAGCATATCAAGTCAAATCAGGGCTTAGCGCATCCTCTTTCCCTGTGACCAACAGAGGTAGCTGGCCAGGAGAAAGTAATCACAACCAGGCAATGTGGTCCATGTCAGAGCCAGCCCTGAATCTCTTACTAGGAAACTCATATGAGGACCAAGCTTCTCATAAGTTACATCTCTGTAGGGGGCCTAAGTCCAGTCCATGCATGGTCCTTGGTTGAAGCTTCAGTCTTACAGACTCCTCCGCCATCAGCCATGGTTAGTTGGCTCTGTTGGTTTTCTTGTGGGGCTCCTATCCCCTCTGAGTCTTTCTATACTTACTTCCATTCTTCACAAGACTCTCTGAACTCCACCTAATGTTTGGCTGTGGGTCTCTGCATTTGTTTTAATCAGCTGCTGGGTGCAGTGTCCCAGAGGACAGCTGTGCTAGGCTCCTATCTGCAAGCATAGCAGAATATCATTAATAGTGTAAGAAGCTGGCTGTCTCCCATGGGGTGGGTCCCAAGTTCAGCCAGGCATTGGTTGGACATTTCCTGAATCTTTGCTTCGTTTTTGTCCCTGCACATCTTGTAGATAGGGAAAACTTTGGGCTGAGGTTTTTGTGGGTGGGTTGATGTTCTCCTCCTTCCGCTAGGAGCCCTGTCTGGTTAAGGGGTGGCATCTTCAGTGTTCAAGAGCCCTGCTACTAGGAGTTTAAGCTGAAGTCACCCTCATATCCTCCCAGGAGCCTACCCTGTCTTGGGTCTCCAGCTTATCACTGAAAAACCACCACTAAGATTTCTCTTCTCTATGCAAGCTCTCTGTCCTCCTGTTCTGACTCTCCCCAGGTCTGATATCAACCCTCACATATCTCCCTACTTTCTCTTCTAATAAATTTGGTGTTTCTGCTTTTATGTTGAGGTCTTGATCCACCTGGATTTGAGTTTTGTCCAGGGTGACAGATATGGATCTATGTGTATTTTTCTACACATAGACAGCCATTTAGACCAGCACCATTTGGTGAAGATGTATTCTCTTTTCCGTTGTATGGTTTTGGCTTCTTTGTCAAGAATCAAGTATCTGTAGGTGTGTGGGTTTATTTCTGAGTCATCATTTCTATTCCATTGATCAACCAGTCTGGTTCTATGCCAGTACCATGCAGTTTTTATTAGTATTGCTCTTAGTACAGGCTTAAAATCAGAAGTGGAGATACTTCCAGAAGATTTTTTATTGTATAAGATTGTTTTAGCTATTCTGGAATGTTTTGTTTTGTTTTTATATAGGAAGTTGAAAATGGTTCTTTTAAGGACTATGAAGAATTGTGTTGCTATTTTGATGGAAATTCCATTGAATTTGTAGATTGCTTTTAGCAAGATGTCCTTTTTTACTATGTTAATCCAACTGACCCATGAACTTGGGACATTTTTCTATCTAATTACATCTTCTTAAATTTCTTTTTTCAGAAATTTGAAGGTGTTGTCATACAGGTCTATGACCTGCTTGGGTAGGGTACACTGAGATACTTTATATTGTTTGTGCCTATTATGAAGTGTGTTGTTTTCCCTATTTTTGTCTCAGCCGATTTATCATTTGTATACAAGAGGGTAGTTTTTTAAGTTAATTTTGTATCCAGTCACTTTGTTCAAGGTGTTTATCAGTTGTACGAGTTCTCTGGTAGAATTTTTTAGGTTACTTAGGTATACTATCATATCATCTGCGAGTAGAGATACTTTGACTTCTTCCTTTCCAATTTGGATCCTTGTGATCTCCTTTTTCTGTCTTACTGTTCTGGATAGGATTTCAAGACATATGGAGAGAGTGGACAGCCTTGTATTTTCCCTGATTTCAGTGGAATTTCTTTATGTTCTCTTCATTTAATTTGATTTTGACAATAGACTAGCTGTATATTGGTTATATTATGTTTAGGTATGTGTCTTGTATTCCTGCTCTTTGCAAGTCTTTTATCATGGAGGGGTATTGGATTTTGTCGAATGCTTTTTCAGCATCTCATAATATGATCATGTTTTTTTTCTTCAGCTTGTTTATGTGATCAATTATGTTGATGGATTTATATATGTTAAACCACACATGCATGCCTGGGATGAAGCCTACTTGATAATGGTTGTTGTTTTTTTTAATGTGTCCTTGTATTCAATTTACCAGTATTTTATTCAGAATTTTGGCATCAATGTCCATAGGGAGATTGGTCTGAAATTCTCTTTCTTGGTTCAATCTTTGTGTGGTTTAGGTGTCAGACACACTGTGACCTCATAGAATGAGTTTGGCAATGTTCCTTCTGTTTCTATTTTGTGGCATAGCTTGAGGGGTATTGGTATTAACTATTCTTGAAATATCTGGTTGAATTCATCACTAAATCCATATGAAGATACTAGATGGCCAACTCCAGCCCAAGAAGGTTAACTGCAGCCAAGAAAACACAGGATATAAATAACTGCAACAATACCAAAAGAAGGCAGGCGCACAAACACTACCACTACCAACATCATAATTAAAGAAACTAACAATCACTGGTCATTTTTATCTCTCAACATTGATGAACTCAACTCTCCAATAAAAATACACAGACTAGGAAAATAGATGCCTAAACAGGATGCAACATTCTATTACATACAAGAAACACACTTCAGTAACAAAGATTGACATTATCTCGTAATAAGGGACTGGAAAAGATTTCCAAGCAAACAAACCCAAGAAGCCAGCTGGAGTAGCCATCCTACTAGCTAATAAAATAGACTTTCAACTAAAATTAATAAATAAAGATCAGGAAGATCACTTCATTCTCATCAATGGAAAATTCCACCAAGAGGGCATCTCAATTCTGAACATCTATGCCCCAAATACAAGGGCACCCACATTTGTAAAAGAAACATTATTACAGCTTAAATCACACATAGAACCTCACGCATTAGTAGTGGGAGACTTCAAAACCCCCTCTCACTAATGGACAAATCTTCGAGACAGAAACTAAATATAGAAATAATAAAACTAACAGAAGTCATGAATCAAGTGAACCTAACAGATATCTACAGAACTTTTCACCCAAACACAAAAGAATATGCCGCCTTCTCATCACTGCATGGGCCCTTCTCCAAAATCGACCATATAGTTGGTCACAAATCAAACCTCATCAGATACAAGAAAAATGAAATAATCCCTTGTATTGTACCAAATCACCATGGATTAAAGCTGGATTTCAACAACAATAGACATAACAAAACAAAAAATAAAAAGCAAACAAACAAACAAACAAATCCTACAAACTCATGGAAACTGAACAACTTCCTACTCAGTGACCACTGGGTCATGCATGAAATAAAGAAATTAAAACTTCCTATATTTCAATGAAAATGAACGGACAACATACCCAAACTTATGGGACACAGTAAACACAGGCCTAAGAAGAAACTCCACAACACTAAGTGCCTTCATAAAGAAATTGGAAAGAGTATTGGGACTTTCAGTGAGAGAAGTATGGGAGAACAGGGAATAGAAGGATCCAGAGGGTGCTAGAAATTTAGAAGAAGAACGTTATGGCGAGCTGATTTGGGCCCATGGGTTCTGCTCAAACTATGTCACCAGCAAAGGACAATACATGCAGTAAACTTTGAACAGATCTAACCAATGGACAGAACAGTGGAGAGTGGAGAGTGGGGACTGACTTTCAAATGAACTTGAGTGTACCATATTTGACCACATCCCCTTAATGGGGAGACCTGGTGGCACTAAGAGGAAGGATAGTAGGCTAGCAAGAAGAGACTTGATACCCTATGAGCATATCTAGGGGGAAGAGGTCCCCCGCAGTCACAGCCATAGAGGAGGGGAGTAAGGGAAAAATGGGAGGGAGGGAGGAATGGGAGGATACAAGGGATGGGCTAACAACTGAGATGTAATATGAATGAATTAATAAGAAGTGATATTTTTTTAAAAAGTAAAAAAAAAAATGGAAAGAGATCATACTAGCAACTTAAGAGCTCACCTGAAAACTCTAGAAAAAAGGAAGCAAACTCACTCAAGAGGAGTAGACAGTCAGAAATAATCAAACTCAAGGATGAAATCAATAAATTAGAAACAAATAGATCAATACAAAAGAATCAACAAAACCAAGAGCTGGTTCTCTGACAAAAACAAACAAGATAAACAAACCCTTAGCCAAACTAAGTAAAAGGCAGAGAGACACTATCCAAATCAACAAAATTAGAAATAAAAAGAGAGACCTAACAAAAGACATGCCAAAATCCAAATAATCATTGGTTCTTACTTCAAAACCCTGTACTCCACAATTATATTTTTACATTTTTTCTTTTTCTTTTTAATTTATTCATTTTACATCCAGATTGTAGGCCCTCATTGCATCCCAGTCCCACCTCATTCCTTCATTCATCCCTCCTCTACTCCTCAGAAAGAGGGATCCCTCTTCCTCTAACATCTGACCTCAGCCTATCAAGTCACATCTGGGCTGCCTGTATCCTTTCCCTCTGTGGCCTGGCAAGGCTGACCCACCAGGAGAAAGCGATCAACCAGTGGGCACCAGAATCCCTGTTGGAAGGTGTCCCTACTCCCCATTTTATGAGACCCGCTCAGCGACTGTGCCACCTATCTATTATATCTGAGCAGAGGATCTAAGTCTTCACTGTGCATGGCCCTTGGTGGGTGCATCAGTCTCCACAGCAGCCCCCCTACTCCAACCAAGATTTTTTTCTTTTCATTGGTTCCTCGTGGTGCTCCTGTCTCCTCCAGGTCCTGTTATCCAGTTCTTCCCTAAGACTCCCTGTACTCCACCCCAAAGTTTAGTCGTGAGTCTCAGCATCATCTTTGATCCTCTGCTGGGTGGAGTCTTTCAAAGGACCTCTATGGTAGGCTCCATCCCGTTGCTTTTCTTCAACTGCTTCTGGTATCTGTTCTATTTGCTGTTCTAAAAGAAAATTAAGCATTTTCCTTATGGTCCTCCTTGTTATTAAGTATATTTAGGTCTGTGCATTATAATGTGTTTATCCTATATTATGTGGCTAATAACCACTTATAAGTGAGTATATGTCATGAATGTCTTTCTGGGTCAGGATTACCTAACTCAGGATGACCTTTTCTAGTTCCATCCATTTGCCTGCAAATTGCAAATTTTCCTTGTTTTTAATAGCTGAGTAGTATTCCATTATGTAAATGTACCACAGTTTCTTTATCCACTCTTAGGTTTAGGGATACCTAGGTTGTTTCCAGATTCTCATTATTAAATTATTAAAATGAATCTGCTATGAACATAGTTCAGCAAATGTCATCAGGGGTACGCCTAGGAGTGGTATAGCTGGTTCTTGAGGAAGCAGTATCCCCAATTTTCTGAGAAAATGCCGGATAGATTTCCAAAGTGGTTGTACAAGTTTGTACTCACACAGCAATGGAGGAGTCTTCCCTTTTCTCCACATCCTCACCAGCATGTGCTGTCACTTGAGTTTTTGATCTTAGCCATTCTGATAGGTATAATATAGAATCTCAGAGTTGTTTTGATTTGCAATTCCCTGATGACTAAGGACATTGAGCATTTCTTTAAGTGTTTCTCAGCCTCTTGATATTCCATTTTTGAGAATTTCTGCTTAGTTCTGCATCCCATTTTCTAATTGGATTATTTGCTTTGGTGATGTTTAATTTCTTGAGTTCTTTATATATTTTGGATAATAGTCCTCGGTCTATGTAGGCTTGGTGAAAATCTTTCCCGGTATGTGGGTTGTTTTTTCCTTTGCCTCACAGAACCTTTTCAGTTTCATGAGGTCCCATTTATTACATATTGATCTTAGATTCTGACTGGACTGTTGGCATTCTGTTCAGGAAGTTGTGTCCTGTGACAATGGCCTCTAGGCTCTTCCCCAATTTTTCTTCTTACAGGTTTAGTATGTCTTGTTTTATGTTGAGTTCTTTAATTTACTTTTGTTTTAGTTTTGTGCAGGGTGATAAATAAGGTTCTATTTGCATTTTTCTACATTTAAACATCCAGTTAGATCAGCAGCATTTGTTGAAGATGCTATCTTTTTTCCATTATATGGTTTTAGCTTCTTCATCAAAAATCAAGTGTCCATAGGTGTGTGGGTTTATTTCTGGGTCTTTGATTTGATTCCGTTGATACACCTCTCTGTGCCATGTGGTTTTTATTACTGTTGCTAAATAGTACAGCTTGAGATCAGGGAAGGAGGTACCTCCAGAAGATTTTTTTTTTTTTTGGATATGATTCTCTTGCCTATTCAGGGTTTTTTGTTGTTGTTGTTTTCCATAAGAAATTGAGAATTATTCTTTCAAGGTCTGTGAAGAATTGTGTTGGCATTTTATGGGAATTGCATTGAATCTGTAGATTCCTTTTGATAAGATGGCAATATTAATATGTTAATCCTACTCATTCATGAGCATGGGAGATCTTTCCATCTTCTAATATCTTCTTAAATTTCTTCACAGAATTAATTTTTTTCATGCAAGTCTTTCACATGCTTGTTTAGAGAGTTACACTATGATACTTTATATTTTTTGGATATTGTGAAGGGTGTTATTTTCTCTGATTTCTTTCTCATCCTGTTTGTCTTTTGTATAAAGGAGGGCTACTAATTTTTTTAGTTGATTTTTGTATCCAGCCACTTCGTATAAGGTGTTTATCAGCTTTAGGAGTTCTTTGGTAGAATTTTTGGAGACACTTATGTATACTATCATATCATCTGTAAACAGTGATACTTTGACATCTTCCTTTCCAATTTGTATCCCTTTGATCTCCCTTAGTTGTCTTATTGCTCTAGCTAGGACTTCAAATACTATATTGAAGAAATTCAGAGAGAGTGGACCAGAAATCCAAAAGATCATTAGGTATTACTTCAACAGCCACAAAATTTGAAAATCTAAATGAAATGGACAATTTTCTTGATAGCTACCAATTACCAAAATGAAATCAAAATCAGGCATTGATTGGCAATCATAGCATCATTTAATCCTTCCATTGGGAAGCTTATTGAGAAGTCAAGAGACTTTCTTTAAGTACAAATAGCAGTGTAGGAGAAATGTTCTACAGAAGTGACAGAAAACAAGACCAGTGGAAGATGCAGTGGGTTTCACTTCAATGTGCTGATGAGGATACATCTCACTAGAACCCTTGTTACCATTTTATTTTAATTTTTTGGCGAACATTTATTAAGAAACTCATATGTACCCTTTTCTGTATGCAGGTTTCTAGTTTCCTCAGCAGAAAATGGAGCTTAATATATGTTGATTAAATAAACTACTTTTTCCTTTGTTACTTACTGTTGAGGAATTATGATGCCTTTCCACAAAGAATATCTTACATGTCAACATTTATATATATATATATATATATATATATATATATATATATATATATATAATGATATAATACTTTGTTTATTAATTTAGCTATTTGTTAATAAGGCCTTACTATTGGAGACAGAGAAATGACTCAGTGTGTCAAGTGCTCGCTGGGTAGGCAGGATGGTCTGAGTTTGGTTAATGTGTACTTATGTTAAAAGCTAAAAATAGCAGTGAGTACCTATATCACATTGCAGGGGCAGAGGCAGGTAGATCTCAGAAATACCCTTGAAACAGACAGTCTAACGAAATGGTGAGCTCCAAGTTCATTGAGAAACACTCTTTCAAAACAATAAGGTGGAGAATTTTTAAGGAAGATACCCAGAGTTGATCTCTGTTCTTCACACATGCACACACAGGTAAGCATGCCCACACATACACATGTGCACATAACATGAGCATATACAAACATTTACAGCACATATACACATTTTTTCAATGAGAAACGCAAGTGTTCAGTAAATGAAATCTTGGACAGCAACAAAATTAACCTTTCAATTACTGGTGTAGTTGAAACATCATTATATCAGCTCTGAGTATCTGAATTGGTGATATTATGTTGCTTAAAACAATTCATGTTGAATATTGAATTAATATAGCAATTTGTTTTATCATACTCTTCATAGAGGTCATTTGTGAGGATTTTAGCCTTTATTTTTACCATTGACTAGCTAGCATCTTAGCATCTGTATCAGGAGCCATTTACCCAGGACCCTGTCCGTTGATATCCTCTGACTGAGCCTAGGCATGATGTACACTCTGAAAAGGGGTCATCTTTGGTAGGATGTGTTCTAAAATACTTTTAATGCTTTAATTTTTTGAGATTTTCACTTTTATATTCTTTCTCATTTTACTTATATTTTTGTTTCAACATTTTGTTGTACAATCTGTAATAGAGCTCCCTGTGGAACCCAGGCAGGCCTCAGCCTTCTGGTTGTCCTGTTTCAGCTCTCTAAGCACCAGGCCACAGATAAGCATCTTCCACACAGGTAATCTCACAGAGATGTTGTAAGCCACTGAATACTTCCTAGTTAGACTGCAGCATCATGGACATATATCTAAGGGGGTGTTTACAGGCCACAAAACTGAAAATAACAAATAGAGACTATTTTTAAAAGTTTTTCCAATTAATTGGATAACTTAGAAAAGATGAAGAAATTCCTAGACATATATAACTTATCAAGAATGAAGAAATAGAAATCCTGAAGAGAGAAATAAGTGACAAGATTGAGTCACTATAAAAATACTCTGTCAAATTAAGACCCAAGATGAAATTCATCAGAATTTGCCAATAATTCTAACAAACTTTGAAAGGAGAACCGTTTCAAATGCTTTACAAGATGAGCCTGACATAGCCACTTAAATAGGCATGGGACAACAATAAATGGAACTACAGTTCAGCATTCTTAATGAACACAGATGGAAAAAGTCTCCAGCAAATCAGTTCCACAGGACACTGAAAAACATATTTTCTGTGATCATAGGGGAGCCATCCTCAGAGCACAACATAATCATAACAGTAAACATGAGAGACACCAATCAAAAATGCCGTATGAAATTTCAATAGATGAAGAAGAACATTGGATAAAATTCCAAAACACCTTTATGGTAACAATATGAATTTTTAGATATAGAAAAATGTGTTTGTATAATAAAGGGATCATATAATAAGCCAACACCTACCATTTTTATAAACTTGGAAAAGAAAATTTTCCCACTAAGGTATGGTATAAAGCAAGGATGCCAATTATGATCACTTTTAGTCAACGGAATTCCAGGAACGCCTACATAGAGCAATTAAGCAAAAGAATGAAATAAAGAGCATCCAAATTAAGAAGGAGTAATTCAGATTGTCATTATTTGCATATGACAGAAATATATATAATTTTTCAAAACTCCAATAAAAAGGTATTAAAGTAAAAATGAATGTAGCAAGACTGAAAGATACAAAATCAGCATGTAAAAGAGTAGCATTGCCATATACCAGTATATAATTATATGAAACAGATAGGAAAACAATCTTCCTTACAGTTACTAAAAACACTAAAATACCCAAAAATGATTTTAACCAGAGGTAATATGACCTCCAAAATAAAAATATTAATGGAAGGAATTATACAGAATGAAAAAAGCTAGAATACCCTGTGTTTATAAATTAGAAAAATCACTGCTGTCAAAATGTGCACACTCTTTAAAACAATTTAAAGATCCAATTTAAAAACTATACAAATACAGATAGTGTTGTCCACAGGCTTGGAAAAAAGTAAGATCTATATGGAAATATTAAAAATGCTCAGTACCAAAACCATCTTCTTCAAAATGAACAAAACAGAAATCATTGTACCCCTTAATTCAAAGTATACTAGAAAGATTCAATCACCAAAACACCATGATAGCTGTCATAGCAAAAGACACAGAGATAATATAATAAAACAGACAGTTCCAGGACAATCCTATGCATACAAGTGTTGAGATCTCGCATTGGAGAAAGGTCAGTCTATTTAATAAAAGGTCCTAGGAAAAATGTATAACCTCATGCAAAAGAAAGTATCTATACTCTAGTTCTCACCACTTAAAAGTCATCCAAGATTAATTAAAGCTTTAAGTATAACCTAAATATAGTGGCTTATATCTGTAATCCCAGCCCTTGAGAAGTTTAGGCAAACCTGGTTTATATAATGATGTCTAGGCTAGCCTTAGCTGATAGAGTGTCACCCTGACTCAAACAGCAACAACAACAGATTTAAATGTAAGACTAATTATATGAAACTACTAGAAGAAAACAGACAAACCACATCAGGAGACTGAAATTGTGAGAATATATGAGGAAATAGTCAGGGCAGAGGTCAGGGGCAGTAGATTAGATTTGCACATAGCAACTAGTCTGTAAATCGAGACAACACCTCCTCTTACACTTTGAAAGCAACTTCACACATCTTTCTCCCTGAGCCAAAGACCAACCGGATGAGGAGGTGATGTAATTAATATGAGAGAAGGAGCAGGGAGTTCAATGACTCTTTTAAAGGTCAGGCCATGAACCACAGGTGAGCTTACCCTGTCTCCAAGGGTGCTTCCTGGCTACTTCAGAAATGCTTTCTTTTGGCTTCTCTCAATTGTCTTTGTGGATTCTAAGGCATCTAATTAAGGAATCATCTTCAAGAAGGACCAGGATCTCTTAGACAGGTGGGCAATGACTTTTATTTACAAAGAAAGACCCCTAAAGTACGAGAAACAAAAGCTATTTAAAACTGGAACTAAAATCATACTAAAAATTTTCTGTACCACTGAGGAGATAATCAACTCAGGTCAGAGACAGCCTGTAGAATGAATAAAAAATATATTTATATATATTGAAAAAGGGGATTGATACCAAGAATATATAGGGAGATACAAGAACGCAATCACCAAATATCTCAATTGAAAAAGGAGCAATAAATCCAAGAGGACATTTTCCAAAAGAAAATTACTAGACAGTGCAAATGGAAGTCACAATGAGATACTATCTTACCCTAGAACTAATGGCTGTTAACAAGATTCAAAACAACACACGCTTGTAAAAATGTGACATCTGTATAGTCACTGTTGATGAGTGTAAATTTGTATAAATATAGAATTCAGCATGGAGCACCCTAAAAAATTAAAAGTAATAATTACGGAAGACTTGACAAACCCACTATTCAGTATACACCCCAAGGTATTTATATAAGTATATTGAAAAGACATTTGTACACTCAATATAGTTGTAGCACTTATCTGCAATATCCAATAAATGAAGTCATCACTGTACACTGACCAGGACATGAACAAGAAACTGTGGAGCATGTCCTGTGTTATAGACTTTTCAGAGATTGAGTTGGAGTTCATGATGCTAAGTAATAAGCCAGCAGAGACAAGTATAGCATTATCTCACACAAATTTAAGCTACAAAAAATAAAGTTGATCCCAGGGGGAAAATATGGCTATCAAAGGCCATGGCAAGTCAGTGCGGCAGTCTGGGGAAAGTTGTCCAATAAGAATTACATTATAGTTACATAAGAGCAAACAGTTTCAGTATGTTATTTCACAATAGGATGACTACACATAATGTCAATGTACTGTACTTTTCAAGGAGCTAGAAGGTAAGATTTGAAAGGTTTTGACTCCAAAGAAATAATAAAAGTTTGAGGGATATAAATCTGTTTAACTTTGTATAAAATTATACAATGTTAACATCTATCAAACACTGAATGTATCCTATTGTAATATGTATATATGTGTGTGTATGTATATATATATATATATGTGTGTGTGTGTGTGTGTGTGTGTGTGTGTGTGTGTATTATATCTACGTTAGAAATAAATATGTAAATGGTGTGGGGGAGGCCAGGGTTTAAGTCATCCTTTCCTTTACTCACCAGCCCTATTCACATTTCAATCTCTCTCCTATTATTGTTTTCCTTTTCTTTGCCTACTTATTTCCTACATTCTCATTTCTGACTTTACTTTAAATCTAATCTATAATAGCAATGAAAGGTTATGAATATAAAACTGTAGATTATAGAGTTATAAATGCTAAAAGCATTATCAAGGACACGGGAATGAGAAAATGTGCCATTGCCTTCCCAGTGGTGACCTTGCCTTCACAGAGTGTCGTCCCTTTGGAAAGCATTTTATTAGACCTCATCATGTTGAAGTTTCAGATTGCTCTAAAATTCTGTATCCCACTAGGAATTGCATATGTATAATGGAGGAAGTGCATTTTACAATATATTTTGCATTTTATTCTTTTTTTAGTAGTCTTACTGCTTTATCCTTTACATATATGGAAATTTATCACATTACAGCAAATGACAGATGAGCTTGTGACTATATGACAATAGGTGGCAGGAACATTATAAAGTTTCTTTCCTTCCTTTCTTTTCTATCTTCTGTCCCCAGAGCACTTGCTCCAGGGATGAGTACATACATAATAGGCATAGGTACATGGAAACTTTCACTGTGGCACTGAATTGAAGACCTTTTCATAGATAAGCACCAATTAAGAGGCTACATGAAACAAATTCTTTATTGAAGGAGTTTTAAGGCATTTCCAAGTTATCTTGATGAGTCTCAAAGTTAATTGTAAGCAAAATACACAATTGTCATAAGTTTTAGATTCTGGGAATCTGGTAGTATTTGGATCCTCTCTTTAAAACCAAACCAAACCCAAACCCAAGGCAAAAGTACCCATTTTCTTTGGTTGTTGTCCATATCCAAGATACACTAATGTGTGTGTGTGTGTGTGTGTGTGTGTGTGTGTGTGTGTGTGTGTGTGTATGTGTGTGTGATCTTTAGCAAGTACTATGGCCAAAATGGATACAAAAAACCAAGGAAGAGACAAAATGTGAGCTGGGGTATGTGTTCAGTAATTTTCACATGAACACAACCCTAGAATGGCAACAGTTTTCAAGTCTGCTCTTATTACTGCAAGTAAGAAATTGTAGAAGCCTAGCAGACTTCCCAAAGGCAAGCAGATTTTGCTTAACTTGTGGAATCAACATTTAGTTATATCTTTGATAAATGTAAGTTAATTGTTTGGGTCAAAAAATAGGTGAATTAACTAGAGAAAAACAGAAAGAAAATGATGTAGAGCAATCTGAAGTGAAGTACCCAGAGTTTGGCCTGGGAAATTCTGTATCAGAATTTTAACAATGTGTTTG
The DNA here is from genome assembly GCF_964271855.1 of Acomys minous. Lineage (NCBI taxonomy): Eukaryota > Metazoa > Chordata > Mammalia > Rodentia > Muridae > Acomys > Acomys minous. The sequence continues at coordinate 39,214,526 of NC_140495.1, forward strand.
ACAAGATCCCCCATTACTATCTGGAAAGAAAGAAGAACTATAGATAATAATATCATAATTGCTTTGATTCTTGGTGGAGATGCCTGCACTGGTAAAGCATTGATGTCAAAGCAGAGAGGAGACTAGCCTATTTCAAGTTCCTATTCTTAGAAATCTTGTTTAATGACTTTTGACTCAGGAATTTGAAGGTGCTTCAGTTACCCATTTGGGAAACAAAATGTGGTAGTGCCCAAAATATATTAAACTATGGAGTTAGTTTTAAGATTTTACTTAGTAGGAAGGTATCTTAGTTACTTTTCTATTGTTGTGATAAAATACCATGACCAAGGTAACCTGTAAAAAAAAAAGTGTTTAATTTGGGGCTCATGGTTTCAGAGGTTTAGACTCCATGACTATTATGGTAGAGATCATGGCAGCAGATAGACAAGCATACTGGAACGGAACATTAGCTGAGAGTTCACATCTTGATCCATAAGCATTACGCAGAGAGAGAAGAGAGATGGGAGAGAGAGAGAGAGAGAGAGAGAGAGACAGAGAGACAGAGACAGAGACAGAGAGACAGAGAGAGACAGAGAGAGACAGAGACAGAGACACAGATGGAGAGACAGACAGAGAGAGACAGAGAGAGAGTGAGAGAGACACAGACAAAGAGACAGAGAGAGGCAAGGAGGCAGAAGAGAGAGACTGTGTGGCCTTTTGAAACCTCAAAGCCCATGGAAGTTGCTCCTCCAACAAGGCCACACCTCCTCGTTCTTCCCAAACTGAAACATTCAATATATGGAGCCATTCTCATTCAAATCACTATAGAAAGATATTTCGCATCATATACAACCGAGTTTTACCTACTTTCCTTGAGAATTTAAATCTATTTTACTCTTTACATAGCCACTTAATACATAGGAAGATCTAAATATTTGTTCATTTTTTGCTTAATGACCAACTTTAGAACCGTAGTATGTTTAGTTTCTTAAGAAATTGCAGCACCTCTGAACAGATGAGCTAAACCCATTTTCTGTGTGACAAAATAAGCTTTATTTTTCATATCTTGTGGTTAGATTTTTATTTGCACTGAATTTAATTGCTGATTGACAAACTCCAGCTAATTTGATTTTCCCAACAACTCAATGAGATAGATTTTATTATTAATCTCATTTTATTGAGTAAGAAAAGTAAAGTTAGAATTAGCTCTGGTTATACAGAAAATAAGCCCAAATCTTCATTTGAACCCAGCTCTGCCTAATTCCAAAGATTATGCTTTCTTTTACTCATCACTGTAGCTTTCCATGTAGTAAAGAAGTTGGCCTGTAGAACTGGGACATAACCATTGACTGTGGGACCTTAGTGACCCAGTTAAATGAGTAATTGGGTCAGTTAATAACATCTAACTCATTTGTTTTTTTTAAGGAATGTCCATTGAGTAGTAATCACCAACTGAAGTACAGGGGAAACATTTGCAAACAAACCATTAGTGCTTTTCTGTTTTCGCAGGCCGTACAGTCTATTGAAAACTGCCAAGAAATCTACTCACTGTGTCATATACAAGAAATATAAGAAATGTAACAATAAAAAATTGATCAAATTGCAGTGAACATCTTACTGTGGGGTGTTCAGCCCCTATTATACATATAAACACAATCCTTATAGTCAAGGTTCAGGGAACATCCCAGAAAATGGGAGTAGAAAGATTGTAAGAGCACAAGGGCTAGGACAGGACTCTATAAGATATATCCTCTATATAAAAATGGGGGCTGAACCCAGGAAATCTCAACAATATGTCTGACTAAACTGACGTAAACAATGACAGCACCAACTGACATGACAATGTGGGTGGGGGAATTCTCACTAGGTAGTGAGTGTGTGTGTGTGTGTGTGTGTGTGTGTGTGTGCGTGTGTGCATGTGTGTGTGCATATGTGTGGGTGTAACAGTTATGATTAAGAGGACATGAATTGGACTGGATACAGGATGAACTGAATGGAGGGGAAGAGTGATGTAAATGTACTATTTGTATAGGAAATACTCAATACATTAAAAAATCTCAAATAGGAGGATAGAAGAGAACTAAGAAAAATAATCATTTCCCATATCTAAATGTATTGATAAACTCCTCACTAAGAGAGATAGAATTTGAGCAAGGATCACAAAGGGTTAGAGTGAGCGAGACAGGCAAAGGAGAGAAGAGATGTTGAAAAAGAAGCCAAGAAAGGGCAAAGATCCTGAGGCAGACATAGTGTGATTAGTCCTAAGATCAATGAGGAAGAAGTGAGTTTGGTGCTGGGACATGGAGAGATGGAGAATAAGCTGTGATGAAGAAACAAGGATTGACCGGATCATTGTCCTTGCCGGGCCTCCCTTCCTGCCTCTCTCCTTCTGCCCCTCCCTCCTTTCCTCTCTCCCTCCTTCTTTTCTTTCCTTTCCTTTCTCCTTCCTTTTTCTTGCATGAACTTAAACCCTTGTTTTAAAGATGATTGCGTGTGCCGATTTGAAGTGGGCAGTTCTCATACGAAAGTGATTTTTGAGAAATAACAACAGAACTACTAGGCATTATGAATACTGGTGAATCAAAGGGACCTCTGGTAAATGATGGCTTATATGAGATCCTCTTCACCTGTGGGATTTATTAGCCTGGGGAAAAAAGAGGACTACTACTACTATGAGCAGTAGTATGATTATTGGACTTTACAAATGAAATCAAGAAGGGAAAGAAAAAAAAAATCTAATGAATGTGTCTATGACTCTGCTTGGGTAGACCTCAAACAATAATGTAGAATCTGGTGGATAGATGATGTGCTTCCCGTCGTTTGGTGATAACTCTGGGAGGCCTTCTGTATACAGCTTTGGAGTTGGATGGAATGGAGCTTCTATTAGCACAGTAATGACCTCCAGGATAAGATTTATACTAGCTTTATTTTTCCCTATGCTTCCTGACCCAAATGCTCTCTGTTTGCACTTAACATGAGAATGCCACTTCAGGAACATGGATGCTGACATTGGCAAACCACTGGGATGGGAAGGAAGTGAAGCAGCAGTGCAGCTTTCCAGTCCAGGGGCAGATGCCAGTCAACTTCAGTGTTTGAAGAGGAGATAACCATGATTCCCAAGCCAACTGAAACTCAAGATGCTCTTTTAGGGCACTGAGCAGCCGCTTTGGTTTGGTCGGTGATAAAACTCTCTTTGCTGTCACAGCATGCTACCCTTTCCTTTCTCATTCCTCTGCCACTGGTTGCTCGTGGTACTTCCTGAGCCTCAAAATGAGTTCCGCAGATTGGTAGCTTGAGTGTGTAAATCTAAGGGTGGGATATGCACAGGTTTGCTAAACTCCATTTTAGTGACAAAACATACTTCTTGGTCTTTTGTCTAAAATAAACATGACATGAGAAGCATGGGTGATGTAGAAATTGTTACTTTTTATGACATTCATATATTGAACAGTTATGAACAAGAAAGAGGAAAAGTCTTGGGAACCATGAAAGGCCGACATTTTCCTTTAGATTCTTGGTACCTCAGGATCCAGCAGTAACGTACCTACATAGCCACAGTTATGTCCAGGAATATAGTTGACTTGTCCAAAGATAAGTGGAAAATTTCTAATTAAGACAATGAACTCCAAAAGCTGTCCTTTGTAAATATGAATCTCAGCACTCATTTACTATTTTATTCATTCAAGTGAAATTAGCTATACGTACATTCTGTTGTCTTCTTGTTCTATTTTAGGTCAGTTCATTACGGTTTTAAAATGAATCGATAGTTTATACTAATATTTTCACATAGATTTATTTTCTGTATATATAATAGTTTTAAATAGACATTGATATACAGTCTTTTCAATATCCATTAGTTGATAAAAATGAAAGCAATGAAGTGTTTTGTAATTTGTTCCCAAATGTAATTAATCATTGACCTCAACATATTGCCTCCCAGGAAAGTACAGTATTACTAATTAGTGCTTTTTCTACTCTGTACCAATGAACTAAGAAATAACATGAATGAATTAGTTATGTAAGTTTTATCTTCAAGAACCTTCTGTAGTGAAAAATCATGATAATTTTCCCCCACTTCTATGCTCAAATTTTAGTTGTCAATAAATTAAACATATCTATTACATCATGTTTAAACTTGAAAACAGATCTTGACTATGACCTTCAAAGGCTCATCTCAGGGTGCTTCCACTACCAAAGTCTCACCTTCTACGTGCTAACAGCCTTCAAAAGAGTGCCACAAGCTGGGGAACACGCCTTTAAAACCTGAGCCTGTAGGGGACACCTCAGATTCATCTAATAGTATTATCGTATTCTCCATACCTAACTTAATCCCCAAACCTGTGTATATATTATCTCCCATAGGAAAAGGAAAATTGCATATGTAATTAAGGATCTTCAAAGAGGTTCTCCTGCATGGTGAAAAGTAGTTGTAAGGTTACTTTTAAAGCTCTGCCAAGACAGGGTAAGCAAGTCCTCAGTAGTTCCTGCCTCACAAATATGTCTGTCAGATATATTGGACCAGAAGGCTGAAGATGATGCTCCAATATTATAGAGAATTCTGGGTGACTGTTCAGGTAGCAAATATCCCTGTCATCTTCTCATTTGGCAAGCTACTAACCTGCATGCCCTGTATAGTCAAGTAATTAATTTTATTCCTTCTCAGGTCTCTGATGGGGTTGAAGACCAGATAGTTTAGTTTTACAATTAGGCTTAGTTGTTTTTAGGTCTGGATAGATGTTTTAAGTTGATAATGATGAGATATGATAGATACTGATTTACATTCAGAAATTTAGACTCACCAAGATAGGAAAAATCTTTTCTTCAAGGTTGCAAAGTACAAATAGTAAAAACACTATGAATGTAACATTTATATAATTCCTGATTGTTTAGTAGTTCTTGCTGTAGGTAGTTTATATGTGTGTAATAATATAAATATATATATATAAATATTTATTAAAATTGTAAAAAAAATTAGGAAGATAGATTTATTTGTGGTTTCCCCCATTTATTAATTTATTTCTTCACTTTAGATCTTGATTACAGCCCCCTCTCCATCTTTTCCTCCCACTCCCACCCTCATACCCTTCTCCCTCCATTACACTCTCCCTTTCTCCTCAGAGAAGAGGAGACCCTCCCATGGATACTGGTCCATCCCAGCACATCAAGTTGCACCAGGACTAAGCACATCATCCCCCCCCCCTGAGGTCAAGCAAGGCAGTCCTGCAAGGGAAAAGGGATCGCTTAGTCTTACAACAGAGTAAGAGACAGGCCCTACTCCCATTGTTAGGGGACCCACATGATGTTCAATCTGCACATCTGCTACATATGTGTAGGGGGCCTAGTTTCAGCCCATGCATATTCTTTGGTTGGTGGTTCAGTCTTTATGAGCCCCCATGGACCCATGTTACTTTTCTTTGTAGGTCTTCTTGTGCTGTCATTCAACCATCCGTCTGCTTCAGCCCTCCCCCTGTCCTTCTTTGACAAGACTTTTAAGACCTACCTATTGTTTGACTGTGGTCTCAGCATCTCTTTCCATCAGCTGCTGGATGAAACCTCTCAGAATACAGTTATGCCAGGCTCCTGTCTGCAAACACAATGGAGTATCAGTAATAGTGCCATGAGTTTGCTCTCTCCCATGGGGTGGCTCTCAAGTTGGGCCAGCCATTGGCTGGCCATTCCCTCAATCTCTGTCTCATCCTTATCCCTGCATTTCTTGTAGGCAGGACAAATTTTGGGTCAGAGAATTTGTAGGTGGGTTGGTGTCCCCCTCCTTCCACTGACAGATCCATCTGGCTGCAAGATGCAGCCACTTCAGTCTCCATGTCTCCAACTGCTAGACTCAGCTAGAGTCAATCTTATAGATTCCCTGTTCCAGGTCTTATGCACAACCCAGAGATCCCCTACCGAAAATTTCCATTCTCTCTCCCAACTCTCTCCTCTCTCAGCTCACTGTTTGCCACATAACTGATCTCCACCCCTGTTTTGTTCCCCACCATCTCTGCCACGCAGTTCTTTCCCTCTATCCACTTCAGATATTTATTTCCCCTTCTGGGTGAGACTCAAGCATACTCCTTTGGGCCCTCTTTGTTACTTAGCTTCTTGAGATCTAAGCTTGGATTGTAGCTTGGTTATTCTGTACTTTATGACTAATATCCAGTTATAAGTGAGTTCAAAGCATGTGTGTCTTTCTGGGTCTGGGTTACCTCACTCAGGATGATATTTTACTAGTTTCATCCATTTGCCTATCAATTTCATGATGTCCTTGTTTTTAATAGCTGAGTAGTATTCCATGCCGCAAATGTACCACAGTTTCTTCATCCATTCTTTGGTCAAGGAATATCTAGATTGTTTCCTGTTTCTGGCTATTACAAATAAAGCTGTTATGAACACAGCTGGGCAAGTGTTCTGGTGGTATGGTGGAACATCTTTTAACTGAACGTACAGGAGTGGTATGGCTCTTGATGTAGAACTATTCTCAGTTTTCTGAGAAAGTGTCAGATTAATTTCCAAAGTGGTAGTACAAGTTTGCACTCCCAGAAACACTGGAGGAGTGTTTCTCTACATCCATGCCAGCATATCAGCATATCAGCACTTGAGGTTTTTATTTTAGCCATTTTGATGGGTGTAAGATGGCATCTCAGAGCCATTATGATTTTCATTTTCCCGATGACTAAGGATGTTGAACATTTCATTAAGTGCTTCTCACCTATTTGAAGTTGCCTATTGAGAATCATCTGCTTAACTCTGTATCCCATTTTTAATTGGGTTATTTTTTTGTTGCTATTTAATTGCTTGTGTTCTTTATATATTTTGGATATTAGCTGTATGTCAGATGTAGGTTTGGCATTCTGTAGACTAGCATTTTGTCCTACTGAATGTGTCCTTTGCCTTAAACTTTTCATTTTCCTGAGGTCCTATTTATTAGTTGTTGGTCTTTGTGCTTGGGCTATGGGGTTCTGTTCAGGAAGTTGTCTCCTGTGCCAAGGAGTTCAAACCTATTCCCCACTTTCTCTTCTATTGGATTTAGTATATCCAGTTTTATGTTGGGGTCTTGATCCACATGGACCTGAATTTTGTACAGGGTGGTAAATATGGATCTATTTGCATTCTTATACATGAAGACATCTAGTTAGACCAACATCATTTGTTAAATATTTTTCCATTGTATGGTTTTGGCTTCTTTGACAAAAATCAAGTGTCTGTATGTATGTGGGTTTATTTCTGGGTCTTCCATTTGATTCTCTTGATCACACTCTCTGTTTTTATGTCAATATATTTGCTTTTTATTACTATTGCTCTGTAGCATAGCTGAAATCTGGGTTGGTGAAACCCCTAGAAGTTCTTTTATTGTACAGGATTGCTATATCAATCCTGGGGGTTTTTTCCACATGAAGATGAGGCTTGCTCTTTCAAGGTCTGTAAATAATTGTGTTGGATTTTTGGTGGAAGTTGCATTGAATGAATAGATTACTTTTGGCAACATGGCCATTTTTACTATATTGGTCCCACCTATCCATAAGCATGGCAATCTCTGTATTTTATATCTTCTTCAGCTTCTTTATCCAGAGACTTGCAGTTCTTGTCATACAGGTCTTTCACCTGCTTTGTTAGATTTACACGTGACAGCAAAATGTCAGACACTCTTAATGTCGTTATACTACTCTCTTTGAAACTAGAGAGAAGAATCATCTTTCAGCGCTGCAGGAGCCTCTAACAATGTGTTCCAGAAACAGCACAGCCTGGTAGTGCTTTTGAACCATAAAACCCAGATTGGAGGAGGAAACTAATATGCATATTCATTTGGTATGCAAATGTGGGCACAATTCTATCATTTACTGTAGGAGAGGATCGAGTGAAACCACTGAACAGGACTGCTCTGTGGGTAGATAAAAAGGTTTATTGGAGATCAAATTGCCAAGAATAAAGATGGAAGGGAGCAGAGAGAAGAGCAAAATGGAATAAAAGCATGCAGATTTTTTTTTTACTATAGTCAATAACATGGGGGTCTTTGAGCTGATTTAAGGCATTTGGATTTAATGGAAACTAGATGCCCTTATCAGAGGTAGTTACCCTTTAAGGAAGATTAAGGGAGGTTCCTGGTAATCAGAGACCAGACTTTAGGCCTGTTTACCCAATAACAATTCTACTGTATATCTTGCCTGTTTTATAAAGTCCTTTTGTTTGGCAGATTGCAACCAGAGCTACCATTAGGGGAGGGGATTGTTTTGGACCTAACATTTATCAGCTTAATTTATGAATTAAAGCTTCTAATAAGCCAGATGAAAATATTCATAAGCTTGTAAATTTCTGGTATGAGTTACCACACTTAGTATTTTTCATGCATTTAAATTTGCTCTACACGTTACAAACCACAGAATCTAATGTTAATCCAAAATATGAGAGAATGACTAAATGATACCATTAAGCATTGGCAATAAATATATGGTTGATTTTGTCAGCACTGGAAAGGTATACAATGGTAGAGTTTTAATAATTTTTCATATCAGCATCTCATCTTGTTCTGTCTACGGAAGCAACCTGTGTACACTGTCCGACATAGAGCATCACATAAGTATGGGGCTTTTAGGTCTGATTCTTCACTCTTGGCTCCTTTCATTGTATTGACATATGCACAGCCCCATGTAAACCCCTCAATCTTTTCTCAAGGTCATTGGAACTGTGTACTCATCATCTAGTCCCTTCAAGTCCTGTGGGAGATCTGAGGTAGTTGGTGAGTGTGCACATGACCATGCACCCAGCTCCACCTCGGTGCTATCACCAACATGGCTAGAGGGATGAAAGCAACTTCACTTGCTGCTTCAATTCAGAGAAAGGAAGAACAGAATTTCTTCAACTATCTGACCCTTTCAACATAGCTAAGAATCTATTTGTTTTAACTTATTATTGCCTCTAAATACAGGCTATGGCAGAGTGCAGAGACACTTGCCAGTCACATCACCAGCTTTCCAGTTCTTTTACTCTTCAGCTCCAATGGCCTTCATCTGAAGAGAAAGTCCCAAGTACAGCTACTTTCACATCTTTGTATTTTGATGATTAGACCTGGAATAACGAGCTGGGAGTATGTTCCATTGATTCTGGGTTCTAACCTGGTAAATAAATTCAAATCCGGGGTAAAGAGAGATTTCAAGTCTTACTTTTGAATAAAGTATATTGATGCTAGAAGAATAATGGCATAAGCTCTCCCAGCAGAATCCAAAATATAATTGCATTTCAAATTCTTGTCTTTATGTACATAAAAGAAGAAACTGAGGTACTGAGAAATTAATAAAGTTGAATTTGTGCTTCATACCTCTATGTATTTAATATATGTGTTGCTTAGAAATTAACATGCTGCCTACCCAGTAAACCATAAATAGTGTCTAGCCTCAGGTCCATCATCCTGAAAGTACAGATGATGAAGCAGATGAGTGCTGGGACTCACCATTGACCTAAATGTGTCACTTTTGTTGAAAAAGTTGTGTGCTATGCAGGTGAAGTAGAGGAGTGGATGTGCTCTTGACCCTGGGTGAATTCATAAACCTTCTCCTGAGAAAGAACATAAATACAGTTCCTCCTGCAACTTGCACACTAAGTATTGCTTGGATGAGAAGTTAATTAACTGTTCAATAAACAAAAATCAGCAACAATGGACATTCAAGTGATTTCATATTTATAAAAGCTATTTACTATTGTTTAATCTAAATTTAGTCCTTGGTAAGTACATATCAAGCAACCTTTTAAAAACTAAATTATAAGTGAAATGAAATGTATTCTGTTATTACTATTTATACAATTTAAAGGGGATTCGACTCTATTTTAATATTGTAAGCTTTGTTCTTGCAACGTAAGTTTCTTAATATTGACTTTTCTAGGTTGATTATTTCCCAAGGAGCCTGATTTTTTTTTTATAACTTCAGTATTAGATACTGAAGCTCAGTTTGTCCACCCTCCTCCTTAACTGCATGATTTAAACCCAGCCACATTCTGACAGTTTGAGTCAGTTCCAGGCAATGAAATGTGAAAACTCTGATTTACTGCGTGCCAGTCTAGAACAGACCTGCCACTTCTTCATGAGAAGCCCCACTTCAAATTTTTCCCCAATTGATTCTGAAACTTGAACTGTAGCAGCATTCATCAAAAAGATTAGAAATGGCTCAGGTGCATCCCCTGAGACACAGGACTCTGCTGGAACGTGACTTCAGCCTTCATCCAGCATGTAGGATAAGGGTATTCACTCTGTTCTGCCTCATTCATCTTTATGCTAGGAGAAAACAAAAACAAATAGGTCATTCTTTTTTTTCCCTAAGTAATAGATTTTTTATATAGGGTCTTAATAAAAGCCCTTGGTTTTGTTAAGATTTTTATTAATCAACCGGAACAATAGATACACTTGGTTGGATCTGGGCATTTAAATAGTGCTCCCATGTGCAGCACAGGGGTCTGTTTTTGCAAGATGAATGTAAATGCTACAAAGCCTTGTTTCATTTAGAGAACAAACCTGCAATCTCAGTATTTCTCAGCTCGTTTATTTTAGAAAAGGGAAACGATGAAATTCAGATCTTTGGGGGTGGCAACTTATTTATTTACGTATTGTTAGTCTGCTTTGCTCTGCTTTGAGATGCAAACAATAACAGTCTTAGGAACAAATTCAGGCCCCAGGGACAAGTCCCTTGTACGATGGAGAGGCTGTTTCATGTGCGGATGAGAAAACCTGGTGTGGAAACATACGATAAAGGCAACAGGAAGTAGAAGCGCTTGAAGGCATGTTTTAACATAAGATCCTCCACCAAGGATGATTTGGAGATAGGAGAATGAAAACTGACGTTTAGCAGGAACTCCACCAGAAAGGTAGAATTTGAGCGGCTGTATAAAAGACTGCTTAAACCCAAGAGGATGAGCACACCTGAAATAGCCTTCCTATTTGGTTGATCTGATGTCAAATACTGAAAGATCTGCCTTTAACATCTCAAATATGTGACGACAGAAACATCTGTGTATGCATGTGTGTATGTATGTATTTATGTTTATATGTATGTGGTATTTATATATGTACACATCTGTGTGTGCATGTATGTGTGAAGGCCAGAGGTCAATAACGTAATGCTGTCCTCCAGCCTTCTTTACCTTATTTTTTGATACGGAGTGTCTCGTTGACCATTACTTTCTCTAATTCAACTAGGCTGGCTGGCCAGTCAGTTACAGGCATTAGCATGACTGCTTCTCAGGTGATGGAATCACAGGTATAGATTTCATTTCCCCCCTCCTCTCCTCCTCTTTCCCTTCCTCCTCCCCCTCCCTCTTCTCTTCTTCCTCTTCCACCTAACTTGCTTGCTAGGAATCCAAACTCAGGCCTTCATCTTTGCCTAGCAAGTACTGAGATATGCCAGTCAACACACATGTATGGAGAAAAGTCGTCTTTACTGATTCCTCATGAATGGAGTCGGGTGGAAGGGCTGAGCGACTGTGTCACGTCCCCAGCCTTGTCATTTCTACTACACATTGGAGCTTGAACCTCCCAGTGGCATTTGTTTCGAGGAGAGTTACCACAATACAGTAGCAGGTCTGCTGTATCACAGGGCACTTAAGATAAAAACAATCTCCACTTATATTGTGCTGATTAGGGGTCAACAAACTCTTTTTAAGTTCTAGGTAATAAATATTTCAGGCTTCGCCTTCTCTGCGATCTCAGTCATACCTGCTCAGCAATGCCACTCTGGCACAAAAAAAAAAAAAAAAAAAAAAAACACCTCTACACTATCACTAAATGAAAGGATTGGTGGAGATCCAAGAAAAACACTGCACACAATTGGCAATGGTTTTCTGTGTTTGTCAAGTCTGACAAGAATTTCGCTGGTTTAATTGACACGGCCCTTTTTTAAAAAATGCGTGTGGGTGGGGGGGGGATGTATGTGATTTGTATGTGTGTGTGATATGTATACGTGGTGTGTGTGTGTGTGTGTGTGTGTGTGTGTGTGTGTGTGTGTGTGCATGCACATGTGTATATGAATGACTGAGTGAAAGAAAGAGATATGAGGTAGGATCTGTCTCTGTCTATCTGTCTGTCTGTCTGTCTGTCTGTCTGTCTGTCTGTCTGTCTCTCTCTCTCTCTCTCTCTCTCTCTCTCTCTCTCTCTCTCTCTCTCTCTCTTGACCTCTAATAATAACCTAGGCTAGCTGGCTCATGTGCTTAAAGGGATCCTGCCTCCCATATCCCCTTAGGAGCCCTGGAATACAGACCTGCATTACTGTGCTCAGTCTTACATGAGTTCCAGCATGGGAACTTACATCCTCATCCTAGCAAGCACTTTGCCCATTGAGCCATCTCCACAGCCCCGACATGTGCTTTCTTAGTTGTAGAGGTGGGCGTGGAGAACAATGCAAAGTAGAACGTTGATACAGTGGTGTCCAAACCCTCACTGCACAATAGCAAGTAAAAAACAGACTTAGGTCTCACAAATTGTTTTCTGATTTATATCCCACTACTTAGACATGTAACCCGGAAGACATCTGCCTTCATATTTAAGATTGGGGCAGGTGGCAATCCAGGAAAGTTAAAAACAAGACAAAATAAAAAGAAAGAAAACCAACCCAATAAAATGTGGCTAATAATGATGTTTATTCCTGGTTAGATTATTTGGCTTAATATAACAACTTTTCTGATTGAAAAGATAGTTACCTGAGAAATTTGCACAACCAGAGATTTTCAGAACAGCCATTCACCCCCAAGAGACATCATCAACGAGGGTTGATCACTAGCTCACTAGAAAGGGAGGAGGAAGAAATATCTGTGAGGAAAAGCAAAGCAAAACGGCTGGAGTGGATCACAAACCCTGTGAGGACTCAAATAGAAAATGTGAACTTGGCTTATTATTGAAGCATGCACACATAACAATCTTAATGAAAACTAATATTTTATTGTTGAGAAAAAATACTGTAAAGGATCAATGCTCATTTTATAGTCACCAACTAGTGGAGCATAAAAGAGAGATGGAATAGTTCAAAAGGATGGCAAGACCACCAGCACAGAGCTTGTTACAAAAAATGCCAAAGGGATATGCCTGCCTGGGTAACAAAGATTAAACCATAGGATCTATGTACTACTGAAGGTAATTTTTACCTTGTTTGATGTCCCCAACATTGGTGTGAAATGGTGGTTACTTATTAACACCACTGTATTCCTGCAAGGGAAAAGGGCCAGAAACACTAAGCAATTCTGTAAGATCACTCTAAGCCAAGGTTTGAAGCCAATGTTATCACGAACTTACTTCCACCTGTATATACTGAAGAAAAAAGTGGAAGGTGCCATCTCAGACCACTGTGAGAGGTTTGGGAAATTTGAAAGTAATACATGAAAATAGTTATTTAGTAGGACAGTACAAATATAGATTTTAAACTATAATTTTAAATTATAATTTGTTATTGATGTAACACATTATTACATAACAATAATAAATGTATGACTATCAATTACAGTAAATAGCTCAAGAAAGAATAACACAATAATAAGATATTTTTCACATAGAAGTGAGATATTTACATCTTCAGCTTTCTCTAAAAACAGTTCTAAGTTCAATAGACAAATAGAAATGTGTCCACATTTAAGACACAAATAAACAAGTATTAAAATAGCCCTGCTAAGAACCACGAGCCAATTTTTTAAAAAGTATCATAAAGGCTCTGTTCTGTTATTAAAATTTTTCAAGGCATTTTTCTTTTTTTGGATAGTTTGTGGCAGATTAATAGAGAATTTAATAAATTCAGTAGTCCTCAAAACACTTAGAAAAAGGGGGCATTGTATTTTTCAGTTTTGTATGTTTCATCTTTGATCTCTGTTCACAGCTGAGATACATTTGCCTGCCTCCTCTAAACAATACAGATTATCATCATTGCTTTCAGTTGTTGAGTAGAACTTGATTGTTAGGTCCTGTTGCTGAAGACCGCAAACCCACCGGTCACAGGAATCAGAGAAATCAAGTTGGTTTTAATCCAGAAGCTTCCTCCCTTCTGCCTAGCTCTCATAACACTGGTAAGTGCTATGCGGGTTGTTAGGGAATGGGGAGAGGGTCACCAATAGCCTGAGCTGCAATAATAATCAAATTAGTCGGATGTGCCCGTGGATGCAATAATGGAACAGATGTAATGGGTCTAAACAGAAAATAGACCAATACTCCCAGTGACTCACTTCCTCTCGCTGGGTGCCACCTCCTAAGGGTCCTACAACTTTCCAAAACAGCAACCACTTAGGAGCCAACTGCTCAGGTATGGTCCCATAATAAAATGCTTATTTCGAGACTTATAATTTATATCACAATGTATATAAAATGTGAGCCCATAACACTGCCCTTACTCTGTCTAAGGCTTCTAGAAAACATCCTACTCTCAGCTTCTATAACATCAAGTTCAGATTCCACATATGAGTGAGATCATGTACAACTGCTTTGTTCTGCATGACTGTTATTAACTTAGTAGTGTCATCTCCTGCTCCACCCACAGTGTTTTAAGTGAGTTGTGGTTAGCTAGTATTCCACTCGGTTTTATTCAGTCTCTACCCGATAGACACTTGGGTTGTTTCTATTGCTTGGCTATTGTGAATGTAGCAAAAATAGAAGTGCAAATGTCTCATGTGCTGGTTCATTTGTGGGGGCATAAATTGGTTAGGCAAATGGGCAGTTACAGCTTAGACACTTTAAGGATCTCCATATTCCTTTTCATAATGGCTTTATCAACATCCATTCCTTTGAAATATAAACAGGGTATTGAGACGGTCCTTAAGAAGGCTGCGTCTTCTTCCCAGCCGTTGTTACCTTTAGTGTACTAATCTTTCCATATTAGCCATTGTTATTGGAGTGATGTGGTGAATCGTTGTGGTTTTGATTTGCAGTTCTCTGGTTCTTACTAATTTGAGTTATTTAGGGGGTTACTGTTGCCAAAATATATCTTCTTTTGGGAAGTGCTTGTTTAAGTCTTGCGCTTATTTAGTTGGATTGTTTGCCTTTTGGCTAATGAGTCCTTGGCTTTCTTTTGTGTTTTGGATATCAACATCGTGCCAGATGAATGCTTTTCAAGTGTTGTCCCCATTATGTATTTTGGTTTTGTCCTTTGTTTGTTATATCCTTTTGTGCGTGAAAGATTTTCAGTTTAAGGATATTCCAGTTCACTTTGTTTGCCATTGTTTGTGATGTTGTAAGGTGTTGTTAGGAGAGTTCTTGTCCACTCCAATGTCTGAAAATCCCCTCCCCCTGTGTTTTCTTCTAATGCTAAATTTTACGTCAGTAATCTATTTGAGTTGATCTTCTTTTCCTTTTCTTTTGTTTTTGTTTTTGTTTTTGTTTTTTTGAGACAGAATTTCTCTGTGTAGCCTTGGCTGTCCTGGACCACACTGACCTTGAACTGACAGGGATCCGCCTGCCTCTGCCTCCCAAGTGCTGGGATTAAAGGCCTGTGCCACCATGCTCGGTTTTGTGTTTATCTTTTTAAGTGGTGAGATAGAGGGGTCTAATTTCATACATTGAATGTGCAGGCACAGGTTCCCCAGATGTGTCACTGAAATGATTATCTTCTCTCCGATACATATTATTAACATTGTTGTCAAAATTCAGTTGTCAGCATTTTATCTCAGGTGCTTGGGAGGCAGAGGCAGGGAGATCTCTGAGGTCAAAGCCTGCCTGGTCTACAAAGCAAGTTCCAGGACAGCCAGGGCTACCCAGAGAAACTCTGTCTCAAAAAAAAAAATCAGTTGTCTACAGATGTGTATGTTTACTGTGTACACGGTTCCAGGATATATAGTCTGTTCCACTGGTGCAGATGTCTTCCATTATGCTAGTGACTTACTGTTTTATGACACTTTGTAGTATATTTTGAAGAGAAGTTCTGCAATGTCCACTGCACTATTCCTTTTGCTCAAAATATTTTTGATGATTCAGAGTTTTATTTTGACCTCAGTTCATATATACTTTAGAAGTCTTTTCCTAATTGCTCAGTGTTCAGTTTCATTTTTCAGTATTTTAAATTTTTCATTGTGGGTTAATATATTTTACTTCATTAGTAAATTTATTCTTGGAGTTTAAAATCATTTCACTATAAATGGACAACTAAAATGATTGCTATAAAATTGAATGTATTTCTTGTGTCCTATTTTTAGATTATTTTATTTGTATAAAGCAATATTCATTATTTTGTATGTTGATTTTGCATTTTGAAACATTAATGAGTTTATTTAATGAAATAATAGTTATAAAACATAGTTATAAAATTTTTTCTTGCTATAGTTTGTGAGTTTTCTACACATAAAATCACGCAGTGACAGTTTGACCTTGTTTTTGTTTTTGATGCATTTTTATATTTCTTTTACCTAAATTATCTTGCTAGAACTCCAGAACTATGCTGCATAGAAGTGGTGGACGATTTTTTCATATATATAAAGCTACATACAGCAAGCAAACCACAAAACAGGAATTATATAAATGTTACATTCATAGTTTTTTGGCTATTTGTACTTGGCAACCTTGAAGAAAACATCTTTCCTATCTTGATGAGTCTAAAATTCTTAATGCAAATCAATATCTATCATATCTCATCTCTATCAACTCAAAGCATCTATCTAGACCTAAAAGCATCTTAACCCCTAAACGAAAGCTTAATTGTAAAACTAAACTATCTGGTCTTTCAACCTCATCAGAGACTTGAGAAGAAAAAAAATTAATTACCTGAGTAAACAGGAAGTAAATGTTAGAATCTTCCAAAGTGAAAAAAAAAAATGACAGAGACAGTTTGTTGACTGAATAGTCACCAAAGGACCATGCATGCCAAGGACTTAGATACTCTGCTCAGATGTAGTAGGTAGGCAGCACAGTTTCTTTGTGGGTCCAACAATATGGGAGTAGGGACTACTTCTGCCAGGGACTCTGGACCCCCAACACTGATCACTTCCCCTGGCAGAGCGGCCTTGCCAGGCAACAGTAGAAGAGGATACAGGTAGTCCAGATGAGACTTGATAGGCTGAGGTCAGATATTAGGGTAGAAGGGCTCCCCTTTCTGAGAACTAGGGGGGGGGAGGGAAAGGGTGTGAGGGAAGGAGGGTAGGATCAGGAGGTGATGAGGGATGGGGCTACATTCAGGATGTAAAGAATTCAAACTGTAGAACAAGCTGGTAACTCATATTGCTAATCTCACTACATGGGAATAGCTCTGAGACTGGCTGAGGCATGAATGTCTATGCATGGACAATGTTTCTTGTTGGTTACAGAATCTCTGTGACTTATTATTAGATGCCTTTCTTTATATGACATTAATGAAGATTTAGAGATGTCTTCTTTCTTCTGCTCACACAAAGAGCAGAGAGCCAGCCTTAATTGTCCTGGGCATCATGCACACCTCATACATTTATAATTTTATGACTGTATAATGCTTATGAGAAACTGTATGTTTTCAGGAAAAAAAAAACAGGACACTGATGCTGGATCAGACTTGACAGGATTCACTCCCCTCAGCATCCTGGACACTGACATCCTGCGTCTTTCATGTTCTAGCCCCAATTGCTTCAGTTGCTGTTCCTTATCAGAACAGGACAGCTCCCAGGACAGTTTCGAATAAAGCTTCTGATCTCAAATAGTCTAGCATTTCAAACTGTCCTACACAGGACTTCGATTAAGGCCTGTAATTTCTCAGCATTTAGAAACTGAACCACAAATGCTATTCCTAGTTTGTTTACCAATTTTCTCCAATTTTATTTGGGCCCCTACAAAGGTATTATTCATCCCAAATCAGCCAGAAGAAGCCTTAAGAGAATGACACCCCATTTCCCTTAAGGGTAGTTGGGTAGGCTTTTGATTGCTTCCTTGGGCTACAGAGGTTTATTTTCATTGGGAGGTCGTTATAAGTTACTATTGATCTTATACAGAGAGAAAACAAGGTTAGACTCAGGGATATCTCTGTTTTTCCTTTATCTTTCTCTCTTAGGTTTGGAGGTAGGGGTTGAAAAAGAAAGAAGGGGGATATATAAATATAGAGGAAGGGTAAGAATTTTAATTCAGAACATGGCTGCCCCGGCAAGAGATCACATCCCAAACCTTCTCATCTGTGTGATCTGGCTGGAATGCAGACACACCTTAAACCCCAGGAGACAGAGGTAAGCAGATCTCTGAGTTCAAGGCCAGCCTGGTATAGAGCAAGTTTCAGGTAAAGGAAAGCTTAGGTCCGGGTGTGCAGTGGTACATGTATCTAATCACAGCACTCAGGAGACAGAGGCATGCAGATCTCTGAGTTCTAGAAAGTTCTGTTCAGGCAGTTCAGCTGAGTCAGTGAGTTGGGAGGAGTGCAGTGTAGTTGAGTTGGTGGCTGTTCAGTTTGTAGAATTCAGAAGAAGTTTTGCCAGGAGAGTTTTACAGAGACAGACTGAAGAGAGAACAAGGAAGATATAGGTGAAGACATAATGAACCAGAGAATGAGAAGGAGCCAGAAGACTAGAACAGACTGTTAGAGTTAGTTTGAGGCCCAGCAGAACAATTCAGTCAGAACCTAAGAGAATTAGTCAAGTGGGAGACGAGTTGGCCCAGAACTGGAGAGTTGAACCAGCCAGCCGGAGCTCAGAAAGAGCTAAAAATAATGAGCTTATTCAGTAGTGACTCCCAGAAGCTGAGATTTAGAGTGCAAAGAGGTTAGAAGCTTCCAAGACCAGCAGACAGAGACAGTAAGCCTCCTAGAGGACAATTATGTCAGGTGAATAAAAGTTACTTTACAGTAGTATTTTTATCCTGTCCTCATGCTTAGAGATGAAGCTTTCAGGCTTTCCTTGTTATGTTGTTATTGGCTTATAATGATGTTGAGATGTGTTCATTGGGTGCTTTGATTGTTCAGTTTTTAATGTGAAGGGAAATTGACTTTTATTGAATGCACATTTTGCATTGGTGGATATGACCATCTGGTGATTGTCCATTGTGTTGACACCATTATCATCATGTTCATTGGTTTTAGTATATTGGACATCTTTACATCTTAGGATGAAACCAGATGATCATTTAAATATGCTCTTGGATTTGACTGGCTATTATTTTACTTTCTGTCTACTTGCTCTTTTCTTTCCTTCTTACTTTTACTTTTTGTTAGTTGTGTCTTTGTCTGATTTTGCCATAAGCGCAATGGTTGCCTTGCAAAATCTGCTTGAATTAATTTCTTCTACTTTCATAAAACAACTTATAGAGAACTGATATTAGTTCTTCTAAATGTTTGTTCAGAGTCAGCAGTGAATTCTGCTGAGTCTAGTGTTGGGATATAAAGTTTGAACACTTGTGGCCAAAAAATTTTTAAGAGAATAGCATGGAATCCAGAATGGGTTAGTATCATTTCTAACTGAACACTGGATGCCTCGTGGGCTAAGGCTTCACCACTCCCAGTTGGTCATACCATGCTTTAGGCACACTAACCTCATTGCAGTCGATTGGATGCCTCTATTCCCTTACAGTGGGATCATTGTTTATGCTGACCCAAAGCCTGCTAATTTTCCTTTTCTCTTCAGGGTCCTGTGCTTCCCTTTCTTTTCAGTTCTCTCTAGACTTAAATATATAGTTTGAAAGTTACATCCCCTTGAAAGCCTTTGCTGAGGGGGTTTGTCAAACATGGCTTCATAAGTCATTTATTAATTTTTTTCTTCCAGTAACCCATTCATTTATAAAGCAAATATTTCTTTGGAATTGCCATATGTTCTCAGTGGACATGAATTGTCGATGAGACTGGTGTGTTCAGCAGTATCTCACTGAAGTGAAGTCTTTGTGGAACCTTTAAAATGTGATTTCATTGAAGAGCATCTTTGAAGTTACTAAAGGGGAACACAAACTACATGAGGGTGGTCCATCTATCCAGAGAATGCTTTCTCTATAAGAAGTGATGATCAGATACACAGAGGAAAGATGTTTGTATGGCAAATAAACAGACACTTTCTGGAGTGGAGTTCCATGATTAGGAGCATTTGCTACTCCCACAGGGGACCTCAGTTGGATTCCCAACACCCACATACCAGTCTTCTGGCCACTATGGGCAGTGCATGCATATGTACAAATAGCCATTGTGTAGTATTATAGTTAGCTGCTTTACTGAGTATCTGGAGAAATCATGCGATATCTGTATATTTTTAATGTGATGCATGGAACAAGGGTTGAAAAGAATTCATTAGCTGAAAGATCTTAATTAAGGGAGAACACACTTATTTTGTGAGTGCTATTGCTTATATGATTTAAAATATAGTGTCAAACAAATATTAATTGATCAAATGGACATTGTAGTGCACTCTATGGGGGAAAATGGTATTACGTAAAAGAGAAAGGAGAGAGTGATTTTCAAATCTACTCTCCTGCATTGCATGACTGAAGATGGAGCTCAGTAGTAGAGTATGTGCTTATCATATACAAGGCTTTACATACAATTCAAGCACTGAAAGCAAAAAATATTGTTTCAAATTCTTTAGGTCGACACAGTAGTACAATCCCAGCATGCAGAAGGCTGACTAAAGATGGTGGCTACTTTGAGCAACATAGAAATTTCAATGTCAACCTAAGCTACATAGAGAGACACTGTCTAAAACCAACAGAAGCTCAACAACAGCAACCCAACAGTAAAAGCCTGGAGCATCACAGATTTCCCAGTGACAAAGTTCATCTGAAGTTTTGGGGTGCACCACAATTTTAGGAAAGTATAAAGCTTATTGACATTTCTATTAAGTTCCCTTTGAAGGTCAGGTGCCACACCAAGACAAAGAGTTCTTTTATAAAACACAGCCAGCTGATAACTTTTCAAAGCTGATTGAATATTATCAACTTGCACTGAACATTTTAGAAGAAGGAAGTTTAAAACATTTGTGCATGTGTTAATTTTTTGAACTGTGTTTTAAAATGTAGACAAAGAACACATTGAACACATTGGTTTGCATTTCTGGATGTGGCAAAAGGAAATGTTCCCTTTTGTTTTTTGCCGATTTTTTTTTCCTTATCCCTTATAAGACCTGAGAGTAAGTAATTCTTACCTTTGTATTACCAAGAATTTTTGTTCCATTTTTAATGGATTGACTTCCAGGAAAAGCTTTGAGTTGAAGGAAGAATAAAGTGAGAAGCATGAGGAAGTTCACATTGTTGATTCAATCACAAGGGGGGAAATCCCAGGGGAGAGAACTCTTGACAAACTAGTTCCAGCTGATAAATAATGCTATGGCTCTGCCTTCTGCGCAGATTTCCAAGATTTCAGTTCAGGTTACATTTTTTCACATTTTCCCAGTAGAAGTAATGAATAGAGTTTATAATGATGCCTCTCGGGGCGAAGTGGCTTTAGAAAACGAAATTAAAACATAATTAAAGAGTTTCATACACATCAGGCCCTTCCAACGTGCTTGCTTGCCTGTAACTATCACTTCTTTATTCTCTCTCCACTGTAACAAACTGCTTTAAAGAGAAGTGTGTTTGGATGTCTTCACATCATGTCTTTTCATTTTCTGTTGGAGCTACGCTGATTAGGCTAACATCCTGCAATTACTGTCCCATCAGCATTATGGAGTTTAACTATTCACATGTCTTATTGACTCATTAAGTGACTACATTAGCCATATTTAACTTGCTTGATGCAAGTCCACACCTATTCCCTTCCCCTTAATTCCTCTTCTGCCCCTCAACTTTTCCTCTCCTGCTTTATGTTCTCTCTCTTTTTGAAAACTGAAAACCTATTGAGACCAGTTAGTGCTGCTTACGTGTTTATATAGGTGTAAGACCATCTACCAAAGAATGAAGACCCTCTTAGAGCCCACATCCCTCAAGAAAGCTGACTATCCCCTTCCTGGGAGCTTCCTGCTACCAATAACTCCTCAGATAGTGGTGGGGCAAGGGTGTCATGAGCATCACCCCATCGATGCTAGAATTTTGGCTACCTTGATCCTATGCAGGTCTTATGCACATTCTCACAGCTGCTGGGAGTTCCTGGGTGTAACTGTGCTTTCATGTCTGGAAAATACTGTTTACTGCAGACATCTGCTCCCTCTGGCTCCTTACAGTTTTTCTACCTTTTAATTCAGGTGATGTTTGAGCCTTAGGAAAAGGGCTGTGACATGTATGTCTTGTTTAGAGCCCAGCACTCCACAGTCTCTTATTCTCTGCACATTGATATAGTTTATTACTGTATCTGTTCCCTAGGGCATATGACCTGGCTGGTCATGAATTGAGATGGTGTTTATGGACCAGACATGGGGCTCATCTTGTGGAGCTTTCATAAATTCCAACAAGAAAGGGTTTGGTTACTCCTACAACATTCATGTTGCTACTGCAACAACAGACTTCTCTTGCTATGCCAGTCATTATTATAGTTACAAAGGTTCAGAGCTGGGTAAGACTTATAATGAATTTTCTCTCCATGCTAACAAACATCTAGGGCTAAGAGATGCTCCAGCACACAAGAACATTTGCTCAACTATGTTCATAGCAGCCTTATTCATAATAGCCAGAACATGGAAACAGCCTAAATGTCCCTCAGTTGCAGAATGGATAAAGAAACTGTGGTACATTTACATTATGGAATACTACTCAGCCATTAAAAACAAGGAATTTTCAAAATTTCCAAAATGGATTGAACTAGAAATGATCATAATGAGTGAGTTAACCCAGAAGCAGAAACACTCAAATGGTATATACTCACTTATATCTGAACACTAGCCCAAGTGGGACAGAGGGGAGGACATCCTATTGGGACTCTAGGTGAGAGAAGCATGGGAGAATGGGGAAATAGAAGGGTCCAGAGGGTCCTAGAAACCTACAAGAAGATCTGGGCCCAGGGGTCCTGCTCAAACTATGGCATCAGCCAAGGACAATAAACTTCAAACCCCTACCCAGATCTAGCCAACGGACAGGACATTCTCCACAGTTGAGTGGAGAGTGGGGACTGACTTTTACACTCTGGTGCCCTCTATTTGACCACGTCCCCTTAATGGGGAGGCCTGGTGGCACTCAGAGGAAGGATAGCAGGCTACCAAGCAGACTTGATACCCTATGAGCATATACAAGGGGAGGAGGTCCCCATCAGTCACAGTCACAGGGGAGGGGAGTAGGGGGGAAATGAAAGAGAAGGAGGAATGGGAGGATACAAGGGATGGGATAACAATTGAGATATAATATCAATAAATTAATAGAATATATTTTTAAAAAAGAAAGCTAGCTACTAGGGAAGAGGCTTCTAGATTGGGGCTAGCTTGATTTGTCTATATCCAGTTACTCAGATATGTACTGCCTTTAGCAATAGGATGCTACCAAATATTTTTTGAGTGTGTTTTAGTTACTGTTTTGTATCTGTGAAGAGATGCCATGACTAAGGCAACTTATAGAAGAAAGCATTTAATTGGGGACTTATTGATAATGTCTGTGGGCTAGTGTATTATTATCACAGCAAGAATAGTGGTGGCAAGCAGGAAGGTAGGCAGGCAAGCAGCATGGGGCTGGAGAAGTACTTGAGACTTTTACAGTCTGATCCAAAAGTAGCAAGCAGAAAGAGACAGAGAGAGACAGAGACAGAGAGACAGAGACAGAGAGAGAGAGGCAGAGAGAGAGACAGAAAGAGACAGAGACAGAGAGACAGAGAAAGACAGAGAGACAGAGAGAGAATAGGCCAGAAATGGCCTTTTGAAACATCAAAGCTTACCTCAAGTGACACACCACCAACACTACACCTACTCCAACAAGAACATGCCCCCTAATCCTTTCCTCACAGTTCCACTAACCAGGCACCAAGCTTTTAAACGTATAAGCCTATGAGAAGCATTCTCATTTAAAACACTACAGAGGGTAAACAATATGCGTGAGAGTCTATGGAACCCCCCCACCCCACCCCCCGAACAACTCCAGAAGAAGTAATCCATACTTGTCCCTGAAGTTTTGTTTTGATAGCCAATGAGTAATTGTCCCCCTGTTATAGCGTATCTCTTTGTAAATCCCTTTTATTTGTGCTTACGTATGAATTTTCAGAAACTCCTGCACTAATCAGTTTCCATACCGCACTTTCAAGGATTTTTTAAGAGTCAGTTATGCTGCTCATATTCCTCCTCTACAGTGACACACACTCTCCAGACACATTGATCTCTTTCTGCTCCATTATTCTTATTTACCAGTCCTTATGCTTGGATTCTATCTCCTTTTCCTTGAAATCCACTCTCCATGGGCCCCTTGCTAATTTTCTGCCTTCAATGGGTACTTCAATTCAAACACATGTATCTAAAGATTCAAAGGTAACATCCGCGTGCGATGAAGAACATTCAGCCTTTGTCTTCCTGGGGTTTCAGTTTCCTCACTCAGAATGACTGTTTACAGCTCTGTCCAGTTACCTGTGAAACTCACTTTCATTTACAGCTAAACAGAATCCCACTGTGTCTCTGTATCACATTTTCGTTATCCATTCATCTGTTGATGGTCTTCTGGGTTATTTCCCTGTGTTGGCTATTGTGAGTGTAGCAGCAATGAACATGGATAAAGAAGTATCTTACAGTAAGTAGAATTGAGCCTTGTGGTAATATGCCCAGAAGTGATGTAGATGGGTCATTTGCTCGATTTACCTTTAGCTTTTTGAAGAAATTTCACACTGATTTTCATATTGGCTTACACCCGTTTGCACTCCGACAAACATTGAATAAGTGTTCTTTTTTTTTTTTTTGTCCACAGTAGCATAAGATGAAATTTAAAGGTAATTTTCATCTCATTGTTCTGCTAGTGAAGGATATCAAATATTTATTTTAGCATTATATATGGTTGTAAGCCTGCAGGTGGGCAAGAGCAAGAAGTGATCTTTCAACTACTAAGCTCCCTCTCCAGCACTCAAGCCTTATATCTTTTCATCAACATCTAATAAAAGCCAAGAGGATCTGTCTTCTGAATTAGTCTTGTAACTTTCTCCAAACTAAAAACATTCTACAACATATTTTTGCATGACTAGAGGCAGAAAATGCTCATAACTTAAACGTACGTTTTGAAGGAGGCAAATTCTAGCCTATTATGGAGATACTAGTGCTTAAGTACTTAATTGTACTGATTTCATTCCGCAATTAAAATTAACTTAAGAATTCGGAAATTGACAGTTTTATTTTTAAACTGCTTTCGATTTATTTGACATGGGTGAACAAAATATACCCAGCAGGTTAGCCCAGAGTACACACCCTGAAGTGTACACTGCTCATCTCTAAGGCCCTCATGCTGGACTGCTCAGAAACTATTTGTAGAATGAAGGAAAATGCGTAAGCAGTGATATTCCAGGCAAATGTTGTGAAATCAGTCTCATGACTAATGTTTTCAAAGGAAGAACTGGAGTATTTTACAACTAAAGTACAACCATATCTGATGCACCAGGGGTAAAGACTATGTCTTAAATACTTTAAGAATTGGTTTTGGCTGCACATTTGGAATCTGGAAATAGCAGTGACCCTAACAAAATTGATGAAATCTAGAGTTAACAGTTAAAGTTCAGGCTTGAGAGAGCTGTTTCTCAGGATCAGCTGGAATCTGAGCTCCTAGGCCTTCATGGTTCAGCATCCTAGTGGAAGTCTTGCTCATTCAGGGTCCTCACTGTTTGCACAGTTAGGAGATATCTACCTAGATTACAAAACAAGATTCCTCACAACTCCACTCAGGAACCACTTCATGCACAGTACTATATTTCCTAAATTGATAAAATGTATTTTTAAATGAGTTCAGGTTTAGGCTTCCTTTGAGTGGGCGGGGGAGGGGGTATATAGTAGCAACAGGCACTAGCTACTGAGTTGTATCCACCTATCAACAAATGTAAGACCTGACAGGCTGTGGTCAGAAGTCTAGGGGAGAGCAATAGGGCCAAAGAGGGAAGACGTGGGACTGGAAGATATAAGTGAGAGGACATTATTAGGGATGGAATCTACATAAATTATAATAGATATAAAAAACAAATATAACCCAAATGTCTTAATTTGTGTTTGTTTTTTTTTTGCTGGTATCATTCCCCTCCAAAATAATAAACATATGTTATTACCTAGCACATCAGATTAATTTTTTTTATTAAAACTAGACAATTAATTGAATGAGGTCTTAAAATAAGACCAAATGTATCTCAATGAGATAAGATGGGATTTTAAACCCAAGTGGAAGCATTAAAAATATTTTTCCAAAATGGGGAAACATTGATTTATTTTATTTTTAAGTGCCCTGGTGTTTTGCCTGCATGTATGTCTGTGTGAGGGTGTCAGATGTTGGAGTTACAGATAGTTGTGAGCTGCTGTGTGATTGCTTGAGACTGAAGCTAGGTCCTCTAGAAGGGAAGTCAATGTTCTTAACCACTGAACCACCCCTCCAGTGTGAGAAACATTTTATATGTCATCAAAAATGTATAAGGACGGTAGGGATGTGTTTCACATTAAGTTCTAAATCACCTTCATGAGGATTTCAAAATAGCAAACATGTGTTTTGTGTTCCAGGATACATTTTGAAACAGCTATTTTGGGTTCCTAAATACAAATGTTTCTTTAGTTGCTTAATGTGAAAACAGTGCAGTGCTCTGCCCTGAAGATACTGCGTGAGTGTGGGTTAACACGACCCCACTTGTGCAAGCCTGGAGAGAGATAGAGTCTCTGGTTTGATAGTAAATATTAATAGTCAACTATTGAATAATATAATTTTTGTCTATTTATTTAAACAATAAAACTAACCAACACATGTTATTTTCTAGAGGAAAATGCTTTATGTAAAGGATAGTTTTCAGATTTAAAATTGAAAGCGTGTGACACTTTTATTGATCAATGAAAGATAAAGCACTTTGTAACAGTTCAGCAAATTAGAAATTCAGAACAAGCTGATACTTTAAAATGTATTAGTTTCTGCTGTGACATATGAAGCATGTCTCTTAAGCTTAAGCTCAATATGAAAATGAAATTTTACTAAAAATTTTTAGTATTTACCCACGATTTCCAGAAACATTTTCTATCTTATATGTAGTAAAACATAGGAGATACGTCACTAGTAACTCAAAAATGTGTTGCTAAACATACGTTTTGTTAAGACAGGCCTTACAATGTAGCCTTGGCTGGCCTGGAACTTCCTCTGTGGTCCAGTCAGGCCTCAAACTCGAACAGAGATTTGCCTGCCTCTGTCTCCTGGCTGCTGGGATTAAATTTATATGCCACCATACCCAACTGCCAAACACAATATTTCAACATAGGAGACAGAAAGCCATAGATGAACAAAGGAAGCCACCAAAGAGATTAACATTCAAAACAGGCTTACAAGCATTTTAAAATGACCGAAAATACTGTTAAGGCTAAAGTATATGTCATATTTCGATATGTTTTCTAACTTTATGGATGTAACCCATTTTCATATGCTTAGGATAGAGCCATGTGCTGGTCCTGGGGAGACATGAAGTTTTTCACCTGACATAGGGCACTGACCAGAGACCAAAAAAAACCAAAACAAAACAACAACAAAACCAATTGCAACGTGTTATGAAAAGTATGGGCTCGGGATCCCTGGGACCAAGGTCTCAGCACAAAGGAGATTTATTTGCCCCAGAGGAACTGAGGATGGAGAATACAGGACAAAGACAGGAGATGGGGGAGTAGGAAGAGAGAGAAGGCAGAGGGAG
Source organism: Acomys minous (assembly GCF_964271855.1). Lineage (NCBI taxonomy): Eukaryota > Metazoa > Chordata > Mammalia > Rodentia > Muridae > Acomys > Acomys minous. The sequence goes on from NC_140495.1 coordinate 39,242,119, forward strand.
ACAGGGGAATTTGTCCCCCAGGGGGACAAAAGGGATACCTCTGGAAATAGAGGAGACAGACAGGGCCCATAGGAAAATGACAGTTTATAAATGTACAAGGGAAAACCCCATGTTAGGATGAGCTGTTTAATTGTAATTGGGCATTTTACTTAGGTGATCCAAAAGGGGCTTTTGATTGCTGGACTTCGGTTCTTCAGCTTTTGATAACTTGACCCTGATAGTCAAGTCTCAGAAGGAGGAAGTAGCTAAATAGCAGAATAGACCTTGAGGGCTAGCTTGAGGAATGCAATCTATCAGTTTTTATCAAGGCAGAGAAAACAGGGGAGGAGGGCAAGGCCTGTCAGAGCCTTTTTGGCCAAGCTCGAGCTGGCCAGAGACCCTTCACAGCCTAGATTAGCTTTAAGAACCATTCAGTTTACAGTGGGAGCAGGGATGGCTCACAGGCAGTGGCATCATCTAAACCCCATCACCTCAGCCTTCGTGACTAGAAAGACACACCGCTCTGGTGTTCTCTGCACTACATGCTGGTAACGTGACCAACGGGAGAAGTTCATCTCTCTCTAATAGTTCTTATTAGTCACATAACCTTTGGGAAGGGACTTTTGAATCCTGTTTCAGACTTCCTGGTGCTTGAGTTGCCTACATCCTGGGGCTTGTAATTGTCGTTTGCTCCCCGAGTCTTGGGACCCTCCCTCCAAGAGGCAATGCTTCAACTGAGTGGGAACTGACACATCAGGTCAGAAACCTGCTCTCACTTCCCGATCTGGAAACAACTGAGGAGTGTACAGATTAAATGCTTCCACTCAGCTGACAGGTTAAGATTTCTCTTCCGCCTTTCTTTTTAACCACGCTATTTGTGTATCCTACAAAGAAATGAGGTTCGCTGAGGCCGCTTTTCTAGACCTTTGTCTTATTTGTCACTTCCACAGCCTCCCCGTTTCCCTCCTAACCTTTTCTATGGTGCCTCCTCTGCTCCAAACTGCAGGCACTTCTGCATTCATGACATCGTTCTTCCAGGACCCTCATTGTTGTCTGCTTCCTTTTTAGGCCTCTCCCTTGTCTCTTCCTGTCCTCCATCCTTCTTGGCACACGGGAAAGCTAAGGCTTGCCCTGAGTCTTGTTTATTTTATTTAGTAGTTAATTATGGCGTTCCCCCTTCCCATCCCCTGGTAAGATTTAACAAAACCTTTTTGTTTTGTTTTGTTTTATTTTATTTTTAAATTTATTTTTTCTTTTTAATACACATTTATATTATTACACATATATACAATAAATTACCGACAGCAAGAAGAACCAGGAAACAATCAGGATTATATAAATGTTACATTCATAGTGTTTTGACTATTTGTATTTGCCAACCTTGAAGAAAACATCTTTCTTTTCTAGGTGTGTCTAAAATTCCGAATGTAAATCAATATCTGTCATAGCTCATCTTTATCACTTATATCATTTATTGAACAGTTTCTGGTGTCTTTCTCTATAGAGGCCTGCCATTTTTCTCTTTTCCTAATTCATCTCTGATTTCCTTTTTCATATATCAGAAATCCTTGGAATTCCTTTTCCTTTGTTATGAAAAATCTTCCCGTGTATTTCTGGAGCTATTTTTTTTAATGACAGTTTTATTTCTCAGCTTGCAATTTATTAAGATATTTAATTTAGGTTCCCCCCCCCCCCCCCCGTTTACTCATACCACACTAGATTATTATAATTAGATTAACAAACTATGTTTAAAATTACAAATGCCGTGCTTCCCAGGGGTGAGCCATGAGAGGGTTACAGCTGGTTAGGGGAGGAACTGGAAGTGAGACAGTGAAAACTCAACTGAAGACTAAATTGTCTTAATTTGTATTCTTCATTCTAGCTCTTATGAAATTAAATAATGATGTCCTCATCTTTAATCTTAAATTATGTATATATGTACACACACACATACACACACACACACAAATATATATATATATATAATTTAATGCGTAATCACCTATGAAAACACTAGCTGCTATGGATATTCAGGCAAAGCTGACAAATAGATGACTTGACGTCTGAGATATTAAATATATTGAACTTACCATAGCTTATCGCGGCCAAGATGAACGTTCTTTTCTGCATTTGAACATTTTTGAAATAGGGCTACAACTACTAAAGAAAGATTGAATGTGACTGTCAATTGTTGGATACATTTTTACATATGTTGAGAAAAATATTGTTTAGAACTTTCCCTTGAGGGAAAAAATGCCAGAGAAAACATTGGTGATTTCTTGTAAGAATGTTGTATTGCGCATGCTGTTGGTGACAGATGATGATGATGTGCAGGATAGAAATGAAATATTCTGCTCAGCTCTTCAGAAGAACTGGATTCTTCAGGTAAGGTATTTTAACACTATAACAATAATTTTGCTTATAATGTAATATGTCAAAAATATTGGTTTATATTTGTATACAAATTTTTAAGGTAAAAACATAAAAATTCAAAAGAATGACAGTTAAACTTCTGCTCATTTAATAGAAAATAATGTCACGTAAATTCAACTTTCTATGTATTGAAGTAGCAAGAACCATTTTGAATTTTAAAAAGTGTCAAACTCATGATTCCTTTGAGACTGTGATGTGAACTTTGGCCATTCACATCTCATGAACTATTATAATATTTTAAATCTCATTAACTATTATAATGTATAAAAGGAATAACAAATGTCCAGTCAATAAGACATTTGTCACATTGATCCACTAATAAAAAGCAATTTTGTAAGAGATGGATTTGTGTCTTGGGGCGAAAGATTTTGTAACCTGGAAGATTTCCTTTTTTCCTGCTTAAAAAAAATATATAATCTTTCTATATAGAGCCTTTAATATGTGAAGTATATATCTATACATAAAATAGAGATTTTAATTTAAAAAATTTAATTAGTTTGTTAAAGCTTACCACTGATGTTTCTTTTTTTTCCCTTTTTTTTATTAATTTATTCTTGTTACATCTCAATGGTTATCCCATCCCTTGTATCCTCCCATTCTTCCCTCCCTCCCATTTTCCCCTTATTCCCCTCCCCTATGACTGTTCCTGAGGGGGATTACCTCCCCCTGTATATGCTCATAGGGTATCAAGTTTCTTAAATTGAGTTAAACATGGTACAAATTTAATCTACATAAGTTGATAACTCTTGCTTAAGCCTGCTCCTCCGTAGAATCTTTTTACTTCTGACAGCCATTCAGGTCTCTAAGATAGTGCTTCTTAGGATGTCTCCATGATGTAAGAGCAGGTCTCAGAGAAGCTGCTCAAATACAACTGATGTACTAGGACTGTTTGTTGAGCTTAGGAGGAATCATACTATTTTTGTAAGGAATAGGGACATATTCAACATCCAGAAGCGTTAGAACAGTTGAAAAGCAAGTGCAGTGCTTCCCAGGGCTGGTCCATGAGAGGGTTACAGCTGGCTAGGTGAGAGACTGGGAGTGAGACAGTGATCACTCACCCTTCAGGCACTATGTGGGGTCGGAATTCCTACAGCCCCAGTCAACACTGAACTTAGATGTAAAAATAGTACCTAGTTGCCCCCAAACAAAAATGCATTCCTTGGCATTCTTTTGTAAATCCATTGGGTATAGCCATACCTTAGCAAAAGCCCAATACTGTATCATTGTTAAGCTGCTGATGTTCTCTAGTTATTGTCTGTCATTGGAGGAGGAAGCTGCAGTTCTGGTACATAAAGATGAGAGTATAAACTTAAGTCTGTCATTCTAGGGGCTTACCCTATACCTTAAAAACCTGGAAAAGTCCACTGAATGGCTAAAATAAACTGTAGTGTTTAGGTATGGTTGTCTTTTATGTGGCTCTTTTTCCTTTTGCCAAATGTTGTAAAGTCTGAAATCTTTTGCACTGAAGTGTCAAACCTTATTATTGTACATCTCATCAAGGCAACTTGTATAATTCACCTTTTGTTTTCAATGAACCTGAAGTGTTAATCGCATGATGTACTCTATGCAACTCTACTTACACCTTTTGGGTTGACATCGTATTTTCTACATTGATTTAATGATTGATGGAAGATTTTATAACTTGGCTATGTTCTCACATGGTACTAACCCTAGATGCATATACATGTGTTCTGTATAATAACTGAAGGGCCATGGTATACTAAATAGTGGATGCACCTGTTTATAACAATAAAACGTTGATAGAAGGTAAAAAATAAAACACACAAAAAGTGAGAAGCCCAAAGGACAACCCAAGTTTCATGGGTCAAAATACTCAGTGGTTTTTAGTTTGTATATCTGATTCAACTAAATCACCAATTTACTATCCACAGTCACACTTAAAATTCAGATACAACAATAACAACAAAAATACCACCACAAAAAAAAAAAAAGATTACTAAATAAAAAGCATGGACTCCTCTCTCAGGACATGAAGGGACTTTGTTAGTCAGCATCCTGTCACTATAACAGCAGCCCAAATGTTAAACAATTAAATAATAAAGATGAAGGCTTTGTTTTGGCTCATGCTTTTTGATTGGACAGTCTAAGATTTGCTTAACCCACCTCTGGACTTCAGATAAGGACACCAGTTACCATGGCAGTTCATAGTAAACTGCTTCACTTCATGACTAAGAAGCAGAAAGAAGAGGAAGAAAGAACTGGGGTCTCATTATTCCTCTGAAAGCAAATCCTCACAGCCTAAAGTCTTAACCTCAAAAAGTATCACTCTCAGGACCAATTCTCCTAGCTAATCTGCTGTTTTTTTTAAGCTATGGCAGAGGTAATAACAGGACAAAAGCATAGTCTAATAGTGAAAATAGAGTACACATTTGGCAAGACAGTAAAGCTTTCTAACAAGAGAGATCGCCAGTATCTTAGAACTGTTCATTTAATGTGCAGAGAAAAATACATATTGATGCTTAGGTTCCAAATAATCTTTACTGAGTGAATAACTGATCAAGAAAAGGCAGTTAAATGTTTTTGTAACCGTTAAATCAGCCATCAGCCTTTTGAAGTACATGACAGGAAAACAGGGGGAATTTGGCAAGGACAAGATAAGAACCTGGCTCTATATTTGGGAGGATTGCATTAGATTTGGGTGCTGGCAAACCCATGGAATACAACTTGATATGCTGTCCTAGTTTCTCTTTTGGTGCTCTGATAAAATACTGCGACAAAAGCAACTTATGAAAGAAAGGGCTTGTTTTAGCACAAGGTTCAAGGTACCGTCCATCATTGCAATGGAAGTGTAGGCAGCAGGAGCTTGTAACACTGGCTCACATTATGTCTGCTGTCAGAAGAGAGCAATGAATACATTCATGAATTCTAGCATTCAGCATATGTATGTTCCCCCAACCTATACAGCTCAAAATTCCCTGCCCGGGTAATGGTGCCACCCAGTGTCATTTAGATGGATCCTATATGCTTTAGTCTGCATTCCTTCACTGAGGAACCTAAGTTTCACGAAGTTGCAGGAAGCCTTAGTTTTTTCCTTCTTATTGGTGAGTAGTTCCCTATAATATGGCTGTGCTATGTTGTTTGTAAAGTTTGGCAATTACGAATATACCTACTTAAGCATTCACACACAATTTTCTCTATGACCATACATTTCATTTTACACAGATACATAATTTGGAATGGAAAATGATTAGATCATAGATACACAGATTTTTGATAAGCTACCAAACTGTTTTTCAAAGTGTTCATGCCATTTTATATCACAACTATCAAGAGTTGCAGTTACAGGTTGGGGAGTTGGATCAGTGGGCCAAATTCTCATCTCAGTTGTGAGCAAGAGGTGAAGACAGAGCATCCTTGATGGAATCGGTTTAGGTAGATGTTCTAGCTTGTAGGAGGAACGAGACCTGCTTGAGCAGGAACAAGACCTTCCTGGCAACACACATGCACAGAAGGAGGCTTCATGTAGAGTTAGTGGGAGACATGCCTGGACATGCTTGGGCATGCCCAAAGACTGACTGCCCAGAGACCGTGATGTCATGATGGGAACCCGGGAGGAGGAGCCACAGCAGAGCTCGCAGTGTGGGAGCCAATAGGATACTGGGAGGGAGCTGTAAAGGCATGCTCCATTTCTGCATCTACCATTCACCTGACTCCCAAAGCCTGTGTCTTTAACTGCCCCAATGCACTGTCCTGGCAATGCTAGTTAGTGCTTATCATCTTGATCCAAGCTGTAGCAACTGAGAAAATGCCTCCTGCAGATTGCCTGGAGGCAAACCTATAGGACAGTTTCTTGATTGCCATGATGAATGAATCATGTGTGGAGCCCAGCCCCTGTGGGCGGTGTTACCTCTGGGCAGGCAGCCCTGAGAGATATAAGAGAGCTGAGTGAGATCCATGGGGAGCAAGCGAACCAGCAGCATCCTTCCATGGCCTCTGCTTCAGTTCCTGCCTCCCAGGTTCCTTCTTTGAGTTCCTGACTTGGCTTCCCTAGATGATGAGCTGTAACATAGATGTTAAGCCAAATAAAGTCCTCCCTTCTCTCACTGCTTATGGACATGGTGTTCACCACATTAATAGACAGCAAATGAAGGCACTGAAATAGCCAAAATGGCACTCTGGTTTCAGCAAGGGGCCCTGCCTCCACAATGCAAAATGGAGAAAGAGTGGGAAAGACACTGGTAGTCAGGCCTGGTCCTCTACATATGCACACACAAGGGCATATGCACTTGCACACTTGTGGGTATTCATACACACACACACACACACACACACACACACACACACACACACACACAGAAAACAAACCCAACAAAATAAACCAGAACAAAATAAAAACCTAATGCTTCCAAATTCTGTTCATCTGTGCCCACACTGAGCACGGCTAAAGTCTGGTTAAAGCTCTCAGGTGGCTGTATATTGGTGTCTCACTGTGATTTGCTTTGCATTTACCTGATGGCTCATGGTGAAGATATTTCATTTGATTCCTGCTATGCTCTTAGTCATCTTCTTTAATGAACTGTTATTTTCCAGTTGCTTGGGACTTGCTTTGCGCCAGGCAGAGACCCTTCTTGTGAACACTACTTGAGGTTTTTGAAGGAGTGTTGCTTTGAAATTGCAAGAACAGAATATTTTCTATGTGAGTTGTTTAAAACTGAAGGATACTGTTCAAATATTTTCATGCCACCATCAATTTTTTTGGACGAAGTGCTTTATGCTTTCTAATGAAGTGTTTGTTTGATGATTTCAGTAGTTCTAGAACTTCTTGGAATTATGTCTTTAAGCACGCCCCTCCCCCCACCCCCCACCCCCCCCACCCCCCGTGCCCATCTATTGGCCTGCTTTCCTCTGCCTATGTGTATTAGCAGTTTGTTTTGTGTGTTTTGAGCCAGATTTTTCACTATGTAGCTCTTGCTGCTGTGGAACATCATATCTAGGCCAGGCTGGCCTCAAACTCACAGAGATCCACCTGCTTCTGCATCCTAAGTCACTAATGGTGTGTGCCACCACACCGGGCTACCTATATACTTTAAATTATGTAACTCGGCCTCAATCTTGGTGTTTTTTTCTATTTACCTTTCTTTTCTCTGTGCTACTCCTGGCTTTGCTGAGTCTGGTGTACTAATATATTTAATACATCCATCCAGTGTCTTCTTATTTCCAGGAAGCCTGTATTACTTTATTTTTACTATTCTCACTCATAGTGTAAATATGATACCTCTAAAACTAATCTACTGTTCCTTTGTTTTCCTTATCAAATTAATGATGAAGTCCTTTCCTGATAACCCTAATATCTCAGCTTTGTGTAGAACTATTTCTATTGTTTGGAATTTTGTTATTAACCCCATTCTTCTTAGCAGATTGCAAACATGCTTCATATGGTAAGCAGATATTGTGCATTGTAAAAGTATCCAGTGGTGGTATATGCACACAGAATTGACTCAGGGGGGTGGGGATTTTCTGAAAAGTATTTGTAGGTAGCATTTGTCCTTCTCAGGGGCAGGTAGAATACATGAAGATCTGAATTATTAGCAGCTGCCTACAGAGTGACCTGAGTCAACAGTGACTTGCAACTAGATAGATCCTTGGTCTGACTCTGAACCATCCTGTTCTCAGGGCCTTGCTTTTAAATGAGCCCCTCAGGGTGTTTGTCTCTTGAGGCCCCAAACTGCACCGGATTCTGTTCTGCCTTCTGCATCAGCCTTCTGCCTTCACTTGTATACCACCCGCACTGAGCTGCAAACTCTTAATGGTCGATTGAAAGGAAATACCTGTTAGGTTTATAGTAAGCCTCTTCTTTTCAGGAGCCATTATTCTTCTGAGCTCTCAAAGATCTGTGGATTTAATTGTGTGTCGGAGCTTTCTTACCTCTCCTTTCTTCTGTTTTACTGAAACATGTAGCACAGCATCCCATGGTAGCAACCCTGGCCTTAGTGGGAATCTCTGTTTGCTTCCCTTTCCCCAGAACCTCTAACTGGCATCCTGAGAACAGGATCAGAAAAACGCTTTAAGGGATTACATAGGCAGCAGATACTAGCTCCCCTGGAAATTTCTTCTCTTTCTTTCTGAAATTTTAGTTTGCCCAATTCTTGCTTTTGCAACTCTTCAAACTTGAAAAAAAAAAGTGTCTTTTTCAGCTATTACTTGGGGGTGAGGGGCATGTCCAATTCTTGTGATTTCTTTCATTTTATTTGGAAGCAAAATCTATTTTTCATAATTTGTAAACTTGTAACTGTTTTGAGTTGGATGCTCATATGTTACTGAAACAGTAAGATAGATATTCTAAAGGTATTGACAACAATATAAAAAAAAATCATGTTGGTTAAAACAAAATCAAGCACTTCTGCATACTGGTTTATTTATTTATAAATAATGTACATTTGGTATTTGACCTACATTTATGTAAGTATGTGTGAGGGAGTCAGATCCACTGGAACTTGCCTTATAGACAGTTGTAAGCTGCCATGTGGGTGCTGGAAATTGAACCCAGGTCCTCTGGAAGAGTAGCCAAAGCTCTTAACCACTATGTCATCTCTCTTGCCCTCTATCTATACACAGGACTAAGAGTGTTAGCTTGTGTCAGATATAGTGACTGATCTCTACTATGTCAGCACTCAAGAGGCAGAAGCAGGGCTATCATTGCAGGCCTGTCTAGCCTAGACCACACTTTGAGCTACAGGGCTGCCTGAACTACAGAGACAGGGCTGGTCTCTGACAACAAAACTAAACCAATTTAAAGAGACGCAGGATGCTATATTTATGGAGAGCACATAGATAAAGGAGATAGGTGAGACAGGGTAGTGTTGGAGAAGAAAAATGTGATGCAAGTATGTCATGTAGATGTATGAAAATGTCACAATAAAACTTTGTGTATGATTAACATGCTAAGAAACAGTGAAACGTTAGTCTGATACAGTGTCTGTGAAAAAATAAAATAAATGGCAGCAGCCTTCAAAAAGAAAAAGCAGCAGCTACATACACAGGATCTGGAAGAGGAATCAGACATTTCTGAGGTTTCACAGCATTTCCTGAGGCTCATTTACAAAGGGCCCTAGTACAGTTCCTCCTCTGGTTTTGAAGAGCTCACTCTCCTTGGCACATACTCCCTCTTTGATTTTCACATAAGATTAAATTGGTTTACCATCACTTAGAGCAGAGACTTTCATTACACAATTAAGTATTTTACCGTAAGTAATGTTATTGTTATCCTTTCAGGCTTCTAATCTTGAAGGTTTGCCTTCAATTTCTTCTCTGCTTCAGAGTAGTGATGACATCTTGGGCTTCTTGCTACATCCAGTACAGTATCTGACAGTTTCTCATCATTTCTAACATGATGCTTCCAATGTTCAGAAACACTGAAAGCCACAGGGTCACATATTTTACAGAATATATAGGAATTTTAGTATGTTGTCATCTCGATTTAATTTTGTATACGTTCCTGAGCTTTGCATTCATTTTAATAGATGAACACCCTAAACTGCTGATTCATGGTTGATGACATCTTTTTTCCCGTTTGAGATAGCATTTCCTTATTTTTTCTGGGTGCCCTAAAACTTACTATGTAGACCAGGCCTGCCTCAAACTCACAGAGAACCAACTGTCTTTGCTTTCAGAGTTCTGGGATTAAAGGCATGCACCACTACGCCCAGCTTAGCTAAACCTTTTGAATAACTTTATTCAAATTTTACATTTTTACGTCTTATTTGGGACCTACTGAGCAAAGGAGGCAGTTAAGTTCAATATACAAGCCAGAAGGAAAGCAATTGAATTTCTTCTTATTATGATAGTCACATAAATTTTAGATAAGGGAATGTCACAGGATTCAGCACACCTGCAATTCAAACAAAGGCTAGTTGATGAGAATTCAAACAAATTCTAATTGATCACTTTTAAAATTCAGTGTACGTATTTGTGTTTACAGCAAGGGCTGGGTGAACTGTAAGAAAGAAAAAAAGGGAAAGGGGCTCTGCCCCCTTGACATAAATTATATAAAATATTCGTAGGTAAAGCCTCAGTGTGGCTTTCCTGTGCGTGTTGGACATAAAACTAAGTGCTATTCACCAGTCAATACTGCTTATAACACAATGACCCACCACCCACATATAATCATAGGAAACTAGTTTGATACCTGAATTTAAAAACCATAATCAATACCATTACTCCTCTTCTTCCCTTTCAGAATTGTAAAAAAGCATCTGTAAGACTATTCTTGAAACTCAAATAGCTGCATGTCCTAAAAGGGAAAAAAGGACAGTAGTGGCAGGCCGGTTAAAATGGCTGCTGGAGCTGACTTGCAGGGCTAGTTTAAAGCAAATCACTGGGAAAGGGGTGAAGCAGGAAGCTTTCCAAACGTTGAGTTTGGACTGTTTTGTACTTGCCAGCTGTCTGATATTAGCAGAGTTCTTTAAATTCTCAACATCTCAATTTCCTCATCCATAAACTGAGCATGATAATGGTGAGTCCTGGTGTTGTAACAATTAAATGAATGCTGTGTGGGGGACACGCAGCATATGGCTTAGTGCACAGTGCTCAGTAAAGGAGAATGATTATTAGTGGTGAATTACAGGTATAGAAGCAGTAAAGCACAGCTTGGCGTGTTTTCTCTACAAACCTAAACTACACATTGATGCTATGTTCCCCTCCCCCCCTCCCCCATTGAAAATAAAGAAAACATTCCTTATTTTGAGCCTAGAAGGAAACATTTCTGTTGTTGTTTTCTTCAGGCTTGATAGTCAATTTCATTATTAAATGTTCTGATTTAGTTTCGGTTTAGACTGAATTCATCCCAAATAGAGCTTTGCAATGGTGCTGCTTACTTAAAATCTGTTTTATGTTTACTGGACTCAGTTGGCATTGATTCCCCATACAAAAACTTTTCATTACAGACACATCCTACTGTTCCCAAGGAGAAAGCTTCCCTGATGGGTGGAGCTCATCATCCAGATATGTCTTGTTACTTCACAGTATCTTTGAGCTAAACATTTTCCTTTAAGACCCAGGTCTTCAGCCATGGTGTATGTGATTTACTTGGGAGCTAGTTGGTTTGAGCTGAGTTAGCTTTGGACCAGTATTAGTATATTTGTCTCAGGTATCTGTTTAAAGAGTCTGTGCTGGTTTGAATAAGAATAGCCACCCCCCACCCTCATAGGCTCATATATTCAAATGCTTAGTCTCCAGGGAGTGGTGTCATTTGAAAGGATTAAGAAGAATGGCCTTGTTGGAGAGGGTGTAGTCTTCCTGAAAGGCTTCACTGAGATGGGCTATGAAGTTTCAAGGGTCCAAGATAGGCTCACTGCATTGAGGGATTTTTTTAATATTTAATACTGAATTATTATTTTAGTGAAATCAGTGGTTACTCCTTAACCAGCTTGATACCCAAATAACCACACAGAGAGAACGGGATCTATTTAATTAGCGTAAAACACAATGCCGCCCAATAATTACTCCATCCTAAACCTCCATGCTAGTAAAGTTTCTTATGGGTCAGATTTCCCACACTATGCTTACTTTTAAATCATCTCCTAGGCCAGATTAATTTCTCTTGATGTTTCCCAGTCTCTCCTTCCTCTTTCTTTCTCCTCCCCACTTTATACTTTCTTTTTACTTATATCATAGGACTGGCTCTTTCCTCCTGATGCTCCAAGATTCTTTTCAATTGCATTTTTTTCTACTCTTCCTGCCCTTTCTCTTCCCCTTACTTTATCAGGATGACCCACCCTATTCTCTGTTATTGTACAACATTGGCTATTTGGTTTTTACTGACAACACAAACAACAAATGATGACGTGTGTACACAAATTTGAAGCTAAAGATACTTAGAATAAACATCACAATGCAATATCCTGATTGATTTGGGGGGGGGGGTTGATCAGTGTTAGGATGAACAAAGGTAAACAACACAGTCCACAAAACATTATGCCAACACTAGTGCCTCTTTCTGTTCTTGCTGCTGTTGAATCTGGATCTAGAACTCTTAGCTACCATGTCTGGCTTCATGCTGCCATGTTCTTCATCATGATGGTAATGGACTAAACCTCTCAAACTATAAGCCAGCCCCAATTAAATGCCTCTCTCTCTCTCTCTCTCTCTCTCTCTCTCTCTCTCTCTCTCTCTCTCTCTCAGTTTTTCAAGAGGTTTTCTCTGTGTTATCTTGGCTGCCATAGACTCCCTTTGTAGACCAGGCTGTCCTCAAACTCACAGTGATCTACCTGTCTCTGCCTTACAAGTACTGAGATTAAAAAGCATGCACCACCACTCCTGGGAAATGCTTTCTTTTTATAACAGTTGCTATGGTCATGACATGGCTCTTCATAGCAAAAACAAAAAAAGCAAACAAACAAAAAAAGGCCCCAAAGCAAAAACAAACAAACAAAAAACAAACCACCAAGACACTATTATGAAAAAGATAGGTCTTAGACTATGAAATATATATATGCTATAATTTTGTCACTGTTCCACTCTACATATAAATATGTTGTCTCGTTCACCGTAGTTAATAACACAGCAGAATGACTCCTTCTTAGGAACTACTCTGTACCAGCCTAGTGAAGAATGGACCTTCTTATTTAATAAATGCTAAAAATACTTAAGAAAGTAGATAGCATAATAAGTACTCTTATGTACACAAATACCATCTCACAAGCCTACTATGGAGGCTGATGAATGTGGAAAAGGACCCTGAAGCTCCCAGAATTTGTAATAATTGCATATGTTCACTTGTCCAAGCATTGCCATAGCTTTCTCATGGAAGACACATTCGAGCAAATCGAGGCCCTTGGGAGAGCTTGTATTTTCAATGATACCAATCAACTTGCAGAAAGCAATCTGGCTATGGGCTACCACTACATAGGAAAAAGGTTGTTCAGTGCTGGAGTCTTTGCTGATGATTTCACCTGTGGGAATTTAAAAATCACAGCAGTAAAAACATTAGGCATTTGGCCTTACACTTAAAACAGAAGTACTTGAAAGAAGTGTCTGTTCAGTTCCCACACTCTGTGAATAGGACCTGTCCCTTGGATGTTTTTTTCTATTAGATTTTCACTGGAGGATAGGTAGTGTGGGACAGTAAATTCTGAGCTATCTGATGTGCTGCTTGTGATTGTCAGGAGCACAGCTCCCTGGTATAAGAAAGGCCCCTTGAGGGTGATTCATCCCCCACCATGGATGATTTGCTCACTACTTGGTTTCATCATCAAATAAGAGGTTTTTCTACCCAAGAAACTTTTACTGTTCTCTGAAGCTCTGGATTCACCTCTATCTTGAAAGAAGGTCCCTTTGAATGGCCTGGAATGTTGAAAAAAAAAAAGCCAAAAACTGGTGCCCACTGGTGATGAGTGAGTTCCTTGTTTCACAAATAGGTGTTGCTGTACAAACAGCTGCTTTTTATATGCCCTAAGTGATTAAGGAAAGAACACAATTCAGAAACTAGCTTACTGAATTGCAGATCTTCACTGAACTCTGCCAGATTCCCTTCTGTGCTGCAGCCTTCTATTCACACAGTTTCCAAACAAAAGGTAAAATCACAATCCACCCTCAAGTGGTAGGGTCCCCTCAGGGCTTGCGACTCTGCAAATCTGGAGTAGTCTATGGCAATGCCACAGGTGTCTGTGCCTCTCCTAACACCAAGAAGTTGTTTTCTCAGTCTCCTGCTTCTGATACAGAAATAAGACGCTGCTCGCAGTTTTTAATATTTGTCCCCTGTCTCCAGTCACTTAAACGGTTCCCTTAATCTTTCCTAGCTACCCTAAGATACTGCAATAGCAGGAAAACAGTTTCCTTAAGTCTCAGCCTTCCTGCCCCTCAACCACATGCTTGTTCCATCCTGGTCAACGCCCCCACCTAGTGGTTTAAACTTGCCAGCTTCCCTTCCCGCTCCAATAGCTTTTAACTGAGTGTGATAATGAAGATGCCAGTGGTAGGTGGATGGAATTAGAGGATGGGGACACCTTAAAATGTGGTGGAGGAAAAAATGACCTCTGGTCCTAGGGAAAGGAACAGAGAAAAAGGAAATATGTACATTTAAATATACATATTTAATATAAATTAAATATTAATAAATATTAAATATAATATAAATTAAATATAAATATAAATATATATACATATTTCCCTCTCAGCATCTTCTGCAGCCCAGTTTAAAGCATTTAGTTAAAGGAGCAGAGCGCCCTCTCAAAGCTTAGAAGAACTGCATTTTTTTCCCATGATACTTGCTGCCAAACGAAAGTGTAGTAATCTGACCATCATGCACTGTCCCTGCCTCTCCTCGAATATAACGGCTATAAACCTAAGGGGAGAGAATGCCCAGCATCAATTGTACATTCTAATTTTTTCCTGCCTGCCTGGCTTCGAGAGCCAAAAATGCAGGGAACTTGGTTTGGGGCCATGCCACCTTCAGTCGAGTCTCTTGAATTGCTTCACCCTTAAGACTGGAAGGATGATGGAGCAGATGATTCCCGGCTGAGGGCTGAGCCGGAATGATTTGAATCTTTAAAAAGCACACTTGGAGAGAACCCGACGAATCCAATTACACTGTGGATCTTAGATCCATCCTACATACCAAGCACAAACTTGGGCTCCTGGGAATTATAGTGGGGACCAGTTAGTCTTTAACATGGAGAATATATTGCTCTGTAAACTTTTGATTCGTTTGTAGACCTTGTATATTTGTTTTCCTCTGTTCAGATTGGAGGAAAAACCAAGGGTAAGGAATCTGCTGGGGGTTGGGGACCAAGCTGGCAAGCTTAGTGCCCCGTGTGGCAGAATAGACATCCTTTTTTTGAGGGCAAAGGAGACAGTCTGATGACTGTAGTTCTGATGGCTCAAAGGCTCCTTTATTTCCCTTTTCCTGGCCAGGCTGAGTGGAAGAACTTCCCTGGAAACTCGGGCGCTGAGCTGCAGAGCCACCTGAGCGGGAGGGTGGAGCGTGGAAGGTTTAATTCGCATACAGTAGTAGGCTTCTCTTTATGATACCGTTTTACATCTTGCAGACATCTTCTCTCATTTGACTCACAAAGCTAAAGGGGAGGACTGAGTGACAAGCACACATTTCTAAACGTAGATAGATAGGAAAAAAATGTGTTGTTACAGTACTAAGAGTTAAAGATGTCTCAAAGCCCCAAGCATGTAGTATAAAATGCACACACTGGCTGCTTCCTTCTAAGGAAGCATCGCTGGCGCCTCCTTCTAACCTGGGTGTGGCCCTCGGTATGGGGTTAGATTCCCGAAAGGAGAGTTCAGATGTTGCGGCTTGCTCCACGTACCACCAACCTCCGGGAAAGAGGGAGGTGGTGGTAGGCGGAAGCCTAGACCCGGGCGCCCGCACTAAGTCTGTGGCAGCGACTAAGGGCGTGGGTTGACTGCTGAGCGCAAAGACTCAAAAGCCCTGAGAGGCAAGAACAGGATGTCCCATTCCCAATTCCCAGCTTGAAAAGCGACTCTGAGGGTCAGGGTCGGGAGAAGGGACAAGGTGAAGAAAGCTGCGAGAGAGGGCGGTAGGACCCTGCGGGAGATTCTTTCGCAGGGATTGGAACTGGGCGGGAGGAAAAGAGGGAGGGAGAGAGCAAAAGGGAAGGTGCTTTGCAGCCCGCATCTGCACTCGCCGCACTGCTCGAGTTGCACCGCCGGACTAGACTGGACCTAGATAGTATAAAAGGAGCCTCACGGGCTCCGAGGCTTACATCCTGCTCTCGGGCTGGCGCACACCGGGTTCCTCCCGCTTCCCCAGACACCTGCCCCCTCCTGGTGTGAGGATCCAGGTGCCCTAGTCCCGTTCACCCCGTGTCATGGCTCCCAGCGGTTCTGCTGGAATCCTGGAGGTGGTGACAACTGCAAGGTGGCTCAAACAGCTACAGATCAGGCCCCCGAGTCTCCCTTCTGGTGGCCTTGTCTCCGCGGGGCAGCTCACCGTAGTGGCCAGCGCGTGAAAAGGGAGGGAGTGCGGAGCTCTGGCGCCAGGCGCGGCGCGGCTCCCAGACTTCACAATCCTCCTAAGTCGGGAGGCAGCTCAGAAAGTAGCCCGGCTCCGTGCGGGGGGCGCGGGGCGGGGATGCAAGCCCAGGACTCAGCCCTGGCCTGCAAGCTTCGGTCTGCACAGCCAGCAAACTCCTGCGGGCGGAGTCTGCAGATTCCGGAGCGCCCCGGTTAGGAGAAGCTGAGACCTGAGCAACTGGGGTAAGAGGTCCCGCTTCACATGAGACCCTTCCTCAAGCGATTCTTAGCCCTTTTCCACTGTTTGCCTCCAGGGAGCCTGAGCGGAGCTGGACTGGGTGGTCCAGGGCTTTAATGAACCTGGGCGAAGACGGGGCGTGGAGAGGAGCTAGGAGACGCGGCGGCAGCGCCGGGCGCACTGGTGGCCGCGCCAGTGACCTCTCATTTCGGCTGAGAACATAGGCAGAGGAGTTACTGAGGAGTCTACGAACTGGCTAGCCAAAGGAGACAAGCCTGTGGTCTCCATGATCCTCCCGTCCTCTGTTCTCTCCCTTGTCCGCTCCATGCTCAAGAGCTGCGCTCCGGAGCAAGGGCAATCAGAGCCATGGAGGAGCAGGGTGTTCAGTGCGCCCCGCCGCCTCCCGCCGCCTCCCAGACAGGAATACCTCTCACCAACCTCTCCCACAACTGCAGCGCCGACGGCTACATTTACCAGGACTCCATCGCCCTGCCCTGGAAAGTCCTGCTGGTCGCATTGTTGGCGCTCATCACCTTGGCCACCACGTTCTCCAACGCCTTTGTGATCGCTACAGTGTACCGAACCCGGAAGCTGCACACCCCGGCTAACTACCTGATCGCCTCTCTGGCAGTCACTGACCTGCTCGTGTCCATTCTGGTGATGCCTATCAGCACCATGTACACGGTCACTGGACGCTGGACACTAGGCCAGGTGATCTGCGACTTCTGGCTGTCGTCGGATATAACCTGTTGCACGGCTTCCATCATGCATCTCTGTGTCATCGCCCTGGACCGCTACTGGGCCATCACTGATGCAGTGGAGTATTCAGCTAAAAGGACTCCCAAAAGGGCGGCCATCATGATCGCGCTGGTGTGGGTCTTCTCCATCTCTATTTCACTTCCACCCTTCTTCTGGCGTCAAGCCAAAGCGGAGGAGGAGGTGCTGAACTGCTTTGTGAACACCGACCACGTCCTCTACACAGTCTACTCCACGGTGGGCGCTTTCTATTTGCCCACCCTGCTCCTCATCGCCCTCTATGGCCGCATCTATGTGGAAGCCCGCTCTCGGATTTTGAAACAGACACCCAACAAGACCGGCAAGCGCTTGACCCGAGCCCAGCTAATAACAGACTCCCCAGGGTCCACGTCCTCGGTCACCTCTATTAACTCCCGGGCTCCCGACGTGCCCAGTGAGTCCGGGTCTCCTGTATACGTGAACCAGGTCAAAGTGCGAATCTCAGACGCCCTCCTGGAAAAGAAGAAACTCATGGCCGCTAGGGAGCGCAAAGCCACCAAGACCCTAGGGATCATTTTAGGAGCATTTATTGTGTGCTGGCTGCCCTTCTTCATCATATCCCTAGTGATGCCTATCTGCAAGGATGCCTGCTGGTTTCACATGGCCATCTTTGACTTCTTCAATTGGCTAGGCTATCTTAACTCCCTCATTAACCCCATCATCTACACCATGTCCAATGAGGACTTCAAACAAGCATTCCATAAACTGATACACTTTAAGTGCACAGGCTGATTTGTCAATGGCAGTGGGGTCGCCTAAGCGACCTTTGGGGACCAAGTTGGGTCTTTCCACAGGTAGGTCAAATCTTCTTTCCCTGTTACTGGGTGGAAGCAAGGCTTTCTCTCCTGGGCAAGGGCAATGGATCCTCAGAAGCCAGGCAGCTCTGGGAGAGAGCACTCTGGAAGGTGAATTTGCTCAAACTACTGTAAAGCTTCTATGCTGAGGAGGTAAGCCTCCTCTCCTCAAAACCCGGGCTCAGTACAGATCCTCCAGCAGCCAGTCACACAAAAGGTTGCAACTTTTTAACTTTGATGATGGACAGGGGGGGAAATCCTTGCCCCTTTGGTCTCATGGACACTGTTGCCCTCTAAGGCAGCCGCACTTGTAGGTGTTGTCTGAAGCCTGTCTGAGACAGACCTACATACAGCCTGGCAGTACTTGAACTAGACAGTTAATACCCTACGCTTTGGAGAGAACTTTGAGTTACAGCTTAATTTTAAAACACAACTTCCGGCATCCTTCGGTCGCTCTTCATTTGTTTATTTCAATTTGGTTGGAGAAACTTTGTGGATTGGGTGCTTCAAACGCTAAATATGGCTTGGATGGCACAAAGCAACCTTGAAGAGTTAACAGCAAAATTCTGATGCTAAGATCTCTATTTTTATTACAATCGAAAAATATATGGGGGAGGTGGGTGGGAATGGGAGAAGGGGAGTGTTTCACTGAGAAGCAACACCTAAGATTGTTTTCTGCAGATTTCTAATTTTTTTATTTTAAAAATTCCTGTTTAGTGATCGTCAAGCCACAGCTCTGACAAGTCAAACAAAACACGATGTGTGCTAGTGCCAAAGTCTGCAGGCTGCTTTGTTCCTAATCTTGTGTACCGGTCGCTTTACACACCTTTCAATTCCCACCAATGGAGGATATGCTGGGCTCCTCAGCCCAACGTGCTGTGCTGCTGCCACTGGAGTTCTTCAAGTGGATTAGCATTGTTATATACAGTTCCTTAACAAGAAAGTATCTCCAGTCCTTTTCCAGTTCTGTGATGTGCGGAGGAGACTGACGGAACAGAAGTGATCTCTTATATAATTAAGAAATGAAGGGGGGAAATAGGAGGATGTATATTTTTGACTTGTAAAAAAAAATCTTAAATTGCATGAGACAATTTTTGATAATCATTTGCACTCTCTCCCATCTGTGATTCCTTTGTGTACAAATTTATAAAGTAACCAAGAGAACCAGGTTCCCTGTCCAGAAATCTCCAAAATGCAGCCAGAGCCTCCAGAAACTATATTAAAGTGTGTGTGTGTGTGTGTGTGTGTGTGTGTGTGTGTAAGAGAGAGAGACAGACAGACAAACAGAGACAGAGACAGAGACAGAGCAGAGACAGAGAGACAGAGAGACAGAGACACACAGAAAGAGAGAGAGAGACAGAGACTGAGATTGCACCTTGTTTTTCCTTACTATTGAAGTTTTGGTAGGAATAGCTAGGCAAATTACATATTAGAAATTTAGAAAAGCTGAAAGAGCCTGAAATTGAACCTATTTTCTTTATAACTTATAGAACCAAACTTCAGGCTTACGAAACAACCAGGAAACTGGCAAGCCTTCTAGCCTTGGAAACATGTAAGTGACCTGGCACTTCAGTGACTACAGCATCTGGAATAATTTAAGGGTAGCTCTCATTCTAAGTTTCAACAGCACTTAGGTTGTTTGAATTCACTCTGAGGGGTATGCAATAGGTACAAACACATACTAGAAGATTAAAAAATAATGCACTTTCTAAATAAAAGGAAGCAGTCCTGAAGGGTCATCTGTAAGAACAAATGTGTGTGTGGAATGTTTAATATGCCAAAGAAGATTCACAGACCTAGCTTCAGAGGCTGTCTGCACTGGAGACCTTTTGTCTGCAGAAGGAAGTTGTTTTTATAAAATGGATCCACTCCCTACGTGAAGCTGCCCAGTCCACATCATCAGACAACAGATGTAGTGAGCTGCCTACTGTGCAGACCTTCACATTGGGTAATGACTCTTGAAAAGTTGTTATTCAAAAGCTCACATGTACTGTAGGTTTAAAAAAAAAAAGGGAATTTCAACCATCATTATGCCTGACACTGGAATAAGATGAAATCTTAGGCATTAGATACTCCTATAGACTGGGGTCTATAGTTTTCTTCTGCTGGATTCCTAGTCTCCTTGTTTGTGCTTTGTGACCTTTCTCCTATGGAGGAATGCACATGACACGTGGTCTTTGTTTTTATATTATTAATATGTGGGTCTTCTGTTTCTGTAGCTGTGTTTTCTTGAGGCCTAAGAGGCAATTAAGTCAACTTCTAAGAGCCTTAGGGGAAAAATTAATGGAAACAAATAGCCACTTACAAGTGATTTCTTTATAGGGCACCTACAATGATTGTGTCATCATGTTAACAAAATATGGTCAATTTAGTCAACTGGGTTGTTTGCCATTTTGTAAATCACCCACCTTAATTATTGCTTGAGTATGTGGCTGACTGAATTTGGGGCATCGTGTATGAAATAGAAGCTTGCAAACCTCTGTAGTGATAAGAGACCTAGGATCATCATCCAGCATTGCACATGATTATGCAAGGCGTTTACTCATCCCAGGGCTATGCAGTTAGGGCTGCTAAGCTCCTTTACAGTCACTACTGCATATAAGCATAGTTTGTTTCATAAACTAGACACGTGGCTTTTTTTGCAGAACATAAAATGGGGGATGGAAATGCTTAACTTACGTAGAAATGAAAATATATTTTCATTGACTATGGTAACAAATTACCATTTTCCATATTGTTTAATTGCACAAATTTTCACACAAGTAAATGAATGAATGTATACTCATCTAAAGTTACCAATATTGTCTTGTGTTTGTAGAAACTTTAGAGTATCCTTTTTAAAAAATGGACACTGCACCCATGGAATGAATGTTTAAGGAGTTTGACAAAGTTCCTATAGAACAATATTGTTCACGTTTCCTCTCTATTATCTTACTTTTACCTTCTTTAAGCAGGAAGTGCTGAGAGGATTGTAACTCACCCAAGCAGTAACGTCTCAGACTGTGTGTATTCGATGGAGTTCTGTGTCTGACATTGCCTTTGGTGTTCCACCTCTCAGCAAATGTGTACTTGGAAGTTAAATTTAGGAAAATGATGAAATAAAAATCCTTTTTGTGTTCTAAGAGGTGTTTAGTAGTAGGTCTGTTATTGTGGAAAGATTGGGTCACTTGATTCTGGGGCTACACCTTGAAGTCTTGAGCCTTCATGAGTGGATGGTTGTTGAGAGTTGACCGTGGGGTAGATGGATATGTGCTGCCATGGTTGGGGGAGTTCAGTTTATGTGTTGTAGGAAGAGTTTGAAAGGAATTATGTAAAGAGGGAAAATAACACCCACTATCAACACCTTCTCTGGATCAGCATTTTTAAAGGAGCTGAGTGTTCTGGAATCTGAAGACTCCAAGGTCCTGTGCAGTGATTAAAATACAAAGGGGGAGAAAGGAGAACATGAGTGACAGTAGACCTGGCTATGACCCGAGGGTAGACTGAGTTACTTAAAGACCCATGAAGTAAGAAGAAAGATCATTTCTGGAGCCAGAATGTTCTAGGTTTCCATGATAAATGTAGATGGTAGAGTATGTGGTTCTCCTTTCAACACACCATCCAGCTTCAAGCTGTTGCAAAGGCTTAAAGACTATACATAATTAAACAAGAGGATTGGCTTCAGAGGGCAGAGGGATTCAAGAATGGTACGTCATCCCATGCATTATTTCCAGGTGCTTCCTTTACAGGGATGCACTTTACATGAAGTGTATAAAATCAAGGATATCTGCAAGAGTTGAGTGAGGAAGTTTCAATTAGCTGGAGTGGGGAGATCTTAAAGAAACCAGCAGTTTCCCACAATGATCTCTCTCAGTTGGTGATTCCTGGTCCAAAGGGCAAAAAGGAACAGGTGAGATGGTTTGCGGTACCTATAAGGTCAATGAAACCTTTTCTTTTATTCACATTTAAGGCTTCTTTCTCCTCTTCTGGAGATGTATGGCTGTCTTCTTAAATCCACATTCTCTGGCCATATTCACACTTTTTTCCCCCCCATCGCCTCATTTTCCTCTTTTAGTCATAACCAACAATGATGCGTATAATTTTATTTTAGCTCTGAAGGACTGATTTGGGAGCCAAGAATTTTTATATTATATAAAAGGAAATTGTTGCTCCAAATGCATATATATGTGGAGGAGGCAAAAGCTTTCAGCTGAAGCGCCTCCTAGGAAAGGAAGTGTGCAGGAAGGAAATGAAGCTCCCCGAGCCGTCCACCAGGGGGCAGAGCTCCTCCGAACAGTTGGCCAATGCCGAGGCTCCCAGTTGAGCAGTTGAGGATGTCTTTCTAGGTGGTTTGCAAGTGACTTTAACTCCTCCAGGCTCTGTGAAAACAGAGCTCCCTGAGTCTAGACAGAGAGGGTTCATCGCTGATACAAAAATGCAGGCTTCTTCAAATTTCAAACATAGACAGGCAATTTCCCCAAAACACACTCAAAGTGTGCTTACTAAATTGTTTTCTGAATTTACTATTTACAATACTGTGGCCTTTTATTAATACGATACTGAATGAACTCAGAAATCAGTTTACAACACATTTGTTTACAAAAAATCGAACTATTCAATGACGGTTTTATCACTATTGGAATTTTTCAGAACGTTCTTTTTAAACTTCTTTGGTTTGATGTTGATATACCAATAATTCAAAAGTAGAGCACTTACCACTTAAACACAGGTGTGTTCCTTTTCTACAGAAGCAAGTTATTCATACATGATAGCCTTTCCCAAGAGGCTGATCTTTAAATCTGCACAATTCTGGCATTTATTTTCAAGCAGATATGGTGTAAATGTAAATTCAGTGATGGGTATTCGAAAGATAACTTTCTTTCTTTCTTTCTTTCTTTTTTCTTCAAGGAAAGGGTTTTCTTTTTGTTGCCTTTGTTGTCCTGGAACTTGCTCTGTAGAGCAGCTGGCCTCGAGCTCACATATATTGACCTACATCTGCCTCTCAAGTGGGGGGACTAAAGGTGTGTGCCACCATGCCCAGCTCAGAAAGATAATTTTTCCAGAAGCAACCGTATCATAAGTGAGCCGTGCTGGCAGTGCTCACTAACACTGCCGTTTTCCTCAGCATCTTCATTGTCTGCAGTGGGCCAATATCTACGTGCTGCTATGCACATTTGCGGGTTAAAGTGGACTTTCAAAGGCAGCATCCACATTTTAGGATTATATTAGCAACTGGGACAACTAACTAAAGGAGTGACATATTATTCTGAATATAGTCTGTAAGGGGAAATGCCCATTTCCTTCACTTATTTGTACACATCACCAAAGATTCGTGTTGCTAAAGCTGTTACCTGGCAATCCAAGAATGGACTTGTAATATTTCCTGTACCCAAAGCGAGCAGATGGCGATGGGGAGATTCATTGGTGGCAAATCCTGTAAAACATTTCACATGCTTTGCTTTAATGACATAAGCAGGCATGACTCACTTCCTCCCTGACTCTGTGGGAACATACCACCGTGGGCCTCTGGTTGGTCCTCCTGTTTTGGGAGAACCAAACTTTAGACTATCTCTTGCTCAAAAGTGTGTTGACTATGCTGGTGATGTGCCTGCCGTCTGTGAGAGAAAAGGGTAGGAGAACCTTCACTTTGTCCAAGAGCTGTGCCCAGGGTGTTTCAAATACTCTTGTGTGTGTGTGTGTGTGTGTGTGTGTGTGTGTGTGTGTGTGTGTGTGTGTTCTTAATCCAGGTGTGACAGCTATCTCTGTGATTCAAATGTTCACTAGCTGAACACCTACAGCTAGGTGTTCAGTACAAGGCTGTACAGCGCTATCTGTCCTCGGAGTGAGCATCATCACTGAGCTTTATTTTTTCCACCTAAGCTGTGCCTATCTGTCAGGTCTTCCAGCCCCTCCATTTTAGTCCTGGTCCTCTGGGCTTTCTTACAAACTGCAGACTGTTGACAGAATCACATAGCAGGAAGCTCAGGACACTGATGACAGGGAAGCTCTTGAAAGAAAAAAAATAAGTCTAAGAAAGACTTGACTAAATCAATGTGCTCTGTAACATAGCATACTCATCTCAATGTTTGCAGGTAAGAACTATGAATCTGCAATTTTCATAGGCAGAGTCACACTTTATCATTTTAAAAGTCTTTTTTTTCCTGATATAAATATAATTTCTTATTATTAAATCATGGAACTGAAATCAATCCTAACACATTATTTGGAAACTTCTATCTAGGTAACTCTTATTTGTGGCCAAAGTTAGGACTCACTAATAATGGGCATGTACTGCTTATAACACAAAAGACCTAGCACACCCAGGCTGCGTACGTGTGAAGAGCTTAGGAACAGGAAATCAAGACATTTGAGTTTTCACAGGGATGTTTCTCAAAACTAAATGGACATATGACCCACCTGAGGAGTTGCTTTAGTGGCAGCGCAGCAGACTTCAATTCAGTGGATGTGGAGAGAACTAACACTTGGTGTGCCCGAGAGGGAGCCCCTTGAGGCTTGCCCAGGAATGCTGCATAACAGAGGTCTGCAAGACATTTGACTTGTCTTAGTTACAGAGGAGGGCAGAGGATCAGCCAGCCACTCCATAGGCACAAAAACAAAAGCCACACAAAATCTGAAGATGAGAGAATTGTGTTTTTCTTGTGTTTTTTCCCTTCAGTTTTTTTTTTACATGATACTCATGTCTCATAATGTTTCTACTGAAATAAATTTTTTCTCCTGAAGCCATAAACCTCCAATCATCCCTAAAAGAAACACATACAGCGTACTTCTGCATATGAACTAGCAAAGCATGCCTGGCCTCAATACCACAGTCCTTTGTTTTTGCACTATTTTTAACTAAGAGATTTGCCTTCAAAAAAAAAAAAAAAAAAAAAGAAGATAAAAGAGAAGTAAATTAATAATAATATAAATGGTAAAACACAAACTTAGGAAATAATAATTTTTAATATCTAGTTAAAGGCTCAGCTTCCGTTTCCTCAGTATATTTGGAACTGCTTTTTTTTAAAACAGGGAGATGTTTTAAATATTGCATTTACATTAAATCTATGCATTTACATATTGCATAGATATTTATATTTGGTAAATACAATTATTTATTTTTATTTCTTATTATGTTTCAGAGACTTTTAAGCATTTATGTTAATAATTAAGCATTTATGTTCATATCCTATAAGAGTATTACAGATAACACTTTTCTAAAGTAATGTATGTCGCTTATATAAAATAAAGACTTTCATTATAACATTTTCATATTCATTTATCACATATTTTGCTAACCTCACTATGCTGCTACCCTTTCCTGTCCTCATCCATCTCCTGCTGGTTTTTCTCTTGTCAAATAATCTCCCTCCTATACATACGTTTATCATATATACTCACACACGTTCACATATACAATACATAGTCACTCACACACATGGACACAAACACATACCCTCACACTCACATATAAATAAACACACACATGCACACACTCACACAAATCTGGATTCAGCAACTTTTTTATTATTAAAAAAAAAAAAAAGCCCTCCCGCTTTTTATTCCCCAAATAAGAATGAAAGAGTCTATGTTTCAGAAAAGGGCATTGAGCTATTATTGTTTGCTCATGAGTGATTGAGGCTATAAAAACATTATCAGTGAGTGTGTGTTTTCACTGCACATTACAAAATACAGCTCACAGCCTCCCATCTGATACCTTTGTGTTCAGCCATGACCTTCATGCTGGATTCCAGCAAAGCGGCAGTACTGGGAATTTTGTTTTCAAAGTCTGGGAAGGAACTAAGACCACTGTGCACTGACTTTCATGCTCACTGGTACACAGTCCTGGCAGTACTATTGTGAGATGGAATTGCTTCTATTGCTGTATTACTACCGTGAGCATGAGCTAGGTATCAAGCAATTCCTTCCGGTAATTTAGACTATTATAATTACAGCCCCAGTTCTATCATTTGCATCCAGTGCAGGAGTGTAAGGTGTACGATCTTGTCTGTTTATGTGAGAAAGGTGTTTTCTGAGGTATTAAAGTAGAATAGGACTTATAGAATTTATGGATAAATTTTGCTGCAATATTGTATGCAGAGGACACAGATTGTCTCTTGGTTTGGCCCCAAAATTCCTGGCCTCACTCTGTGTCTATAACCTCTGCCAGCCAGTGCACATTTGGTGCTCGCTGACCCTTTCAAAAATGTTATGCAGAAAAATGTGACTGTAACTGCTAGCTGGAACGATGCTAAGCGCAGGTGTTTGTGCTCTGTGAGACAGGTCCTGGTAGGTGTGTCCCTCTAGGGAAAGTTACTGACGTACATCTCTCCAAGCCTTGTCTACTTTTATATGAAGCCAAGTTTCTGAAGAAAAAGCCAATTCAGGACCAAGCTGTTATTAAAAAGTGCAGTTATCCTTGTGTTTCCCTCTCTTGCACCTTCCTTCCTTCCTTCTTTTCTTTTCTTTCTTTCTTTCCTTCTTTCTTTAGTTGAATGTCTTATTAATTCAGCTCCTTTGTCAAAGGATGTAAGCAAATTATTTTCTCTTCCCTGTAGGTCTCTTTCTAAATCCTAAAATACTACACAAACACCGAAATGGGCAAATTCCTGTAATAAAAAAATCATTATTTACAAAAACAACATAAAATATACATGTTGAGTAGAGAGCGAAAGGAAGACCTCTGTTCTGGAGTGAGCACTGCAGTAATCCAAGGGCAAGGATGGGCACTCTCTCCTCTGGTTTGGAGGAAATTCTGCTCCAAATACTGACTATTGTGTATCTAAATTATCATTTGTTTTATGTGAAAGACAATGCAATACATGCTATAGAAATTAAAATGAACTTGTAGTTATCCAAACCCAGAATGACTTACATATGACTTCAACCTCTGAAATTAGTTTCCTTGTATAACGTATAACTGTGGGCATGGCAGTGCTCTGCTGTGTTTGTGATAACCATGAAGCCAATACAAGCTACCAGGCATCTTGGACCAGAAAGTGCTAAGAGCTTATGAGGCATTCATTCAATGCCAGCTTCCTGCTGTTCAAAGTAAGGCAGGGGCCTATTGGCATTTGAAGTCAGCACAACATTTTACTTTTATGGAGTTACTTATTTTATTTTATTTTTTTATAAAGAGCATACAAAGTAGTAGCATTTTCAAACAAAATTGTCTCTGTAGGATCTCCTCATCCTCTGTGCTTCGGCATCGCACCGTCCCTTTGACCACCCTCCCCTTGTAGCTCCCTGCGTGCTTTTCTTAGTAACTTGTGTTTTGGAACAAGTGATCTAATCTCTAAATACTTCAGTGTTCTCTATAAACAGGACTACAGGACCTATCTTAGAAGACTAGCAAGAAGAAGACAAGTGGCTATTATGTAAATAGATTCCAAAGAAAGTTCTGGAAGAAACTTTCTGAGGGTTTCTTTCTTTTTTTCTTTTTTCTTTTCTTTTTTTTCTCCTCTTTATCTTGCCTTCAGCAGGACACTGTCTGGTACTGTCTGTGTCAGGACTGTGCTGATTCGAAGCCCATTTCTTGTTGGAAGTGAGATGTGTAGAACTTTGTGAGAGAAGACCAGTTTTATTGATCCTCTTTGGAAATTGCTTATGTGCTGTGATTCAAGGGAAATTTTCCTATTTTCTGGCTGGTATTTATTGAGTAAAGAGGCATCCTTTTACTTACTTTAACTTGTAAACAGTTCTTGGAGTTTTAGCACATTATGGCAACCATTAGCCTTAATGCAAGGTAGTTTGTTCATGTTATAGTTCATTTGTTCCCAGAACATTAAAGTGGCATGAGATTGAGCAAGAGAGAGTAAAAAATAATAGCTTGAGATTTGTAACAGATTTGCCGATAAGAACAGATGTAAGGCAGCTTGAGTAGGAGCCTAGTGAGAGAGAGAAGTGTAAGATGATTTTTAAATACAAGACCTCATCTCTCTGTGGTTTTATGGGGAAATGGTATACTTGTACTTTAGGCTAGATGTTTCCATAGGAGTTTTCTTTTTACATATCATGAGCTCTCAAGTCTCGGGTAAGAAAACTGATTTGAGGAGATGATCAATATGTCAGTGTATCTGAGACCCAGTACAATAAGCTGTCCGCTGCACTTCCTGCTGTTGCCACAAATTTCTGAGCATTCTGAATGGCTGTTTCCTCATGCTGCCCTGAGTGGATTACTCTGGCCGACACATGGTACTGTGCTTTGCTGTAGATGCTGCCTCGGGTGGCACAAATGCACACCAAGTGGATACTTGTCCACAGTAATCCAAAAGCACTACCTAGAGACCACAACATAATTTTAAAGGCACTTAGCGTGCATGTAATCAAGTCTGCTTTCATTTTGCCTGCTTCAGTTACTTAGCTATATTCTTAAGACTCAGATATTTGCTATAGAAACTGCTGTAGGTGAGCTCCACTCCACGGGGTGGATGGGCTGGCCAGATTAGCCTCATTGCACAAAGGAGATAACACTGCTTTTGTGAAAAGATATCTGTGACCTAGTATAGATCAAAAGCCGAACAAAGGCAAGGCCTTACGGATAGCATTAGTTCACAGTTCAACATCCTTATTTTCCCTTGAAGGCTAACAATAAATATACTGTAAATATAAAACTAATGTCTATAAGGTTTTTCTAGGTCCTCCTGTTTCTCTTTCAAGAGAAGAGAGAGCAGGGTGTGCTTATATCCAACTGATATATCTCTGTCTCTTTTCTGCCTCTGCATAATCAGCTGTGTACATGGCCAGACATTCCTTATAGAAATTATATCAAGCACTTGGTTTGTGTAGATAAGGGCTTCTCGACCTTGGTGCTACTAAGGACCTTTTGGTGTGAGCATTCTTCAGTATAGGGCAGTCTTCTGCATCTTAAAAGATTTAACACCATTAGCTTTGCTCTAGATGCCAGGAGCAACCCCCAACCCCATCAGAAAGTAACCTTTGGTGGGAAAGATAAACAAGCAAGCAAACAAAGCAACAAACTGTTTGAGAGCCTCAGAATCAAAGGCAAATTAGAAACAGCAGACATTCTTTTTAAGTATCTACGCCGTTTCTTTTCCTTTCCGTGTGTATGTGTGTGCATGTGTGTATACACGTAAAGGCTAGAGGATCGTGTCTGGAGTCTCCTACTTTACCCCTCTACCTTTCAAATTTTATTTTAAAAATATTTTAATACATTATTTGAAAAACTCATACATGTATATAATGTTTCTGGATCACACTCATATTTGCCTCCTCCAAATTACTCCAGGAGCCCCTGATATATTTCCCTCCTATATTATGTTTAGCCCCCCCCCCTTTTTTTTTTTGAAGGGAAAGGTTCGGTCAGTGAACCAGGGATTCAGAGTTTTGGCTACACTGGTTTTCTAGAAAGTTCCAGGATCTGTTTGACTCTGTTCCCTAGGCCTGCGGTTATAGAAGAAGAGGTCCCTGCACCAAGTGTCTCACATGAATGCAAATACTTGGATTCATGTCCCCATATTAATTCGGCAATCATTCCTCTGACTGACCCATCTCCCCCTTATGCCACAATATTGGTGGTATTATCCAGAAGATTACTAAATATTTTTCACTACATAGGCATAAAAGAATTTGCTCAACTGTGCACAATACAGAGATTCTTAGAAGGTATCCATGAGTTTCTAGGAGCTCCATGGAAGTCTCCCAGGGAGCATCTGAAGCCCACAAAATGGCCTTCATTGGCTTATGTGTTTGAATGCTTGTTTTGTAGTTGTTGAAACTGTTTGGGAAGGTTTAGGATGTGGCCTTGTTGGAGGAGGTGTGCCACCATGGCGTTTCCGTTTAGCTCTGTCTCTCTCTGCCACCTGGCTACATCTCTATGTGAGAACGAACTCAACCCAGCTGCTGATCCCACAGCATGCCTGCCTGTGTGCTTGCTGTGCTCCCCATCATGATAGTCAAGACTTTATTGTCTAAACCTGTAAGCAAGTCCCCAAGTAATGCTTTGATCGTGGTGTCTCTTCACAGGGACAGAAACCCTAACTAAGAAAGTCCACTGTCCATGTGTGTATAGTATGGAGGATGTCTGATGTCATTTTATATCACTTCTCACCTTATTTTTTTTTTTATCTAAATTCTCTCTCTGATCTTGGCATGCCTTTTAGGTAAATTGGCTAGTATCTGTGTGTCCCAAGATCTGCTTATCCCCGTACTTCCCTGTCTAAAATTACATTGTATATGTCTTTTACATAAATGTAAATCACACAAATTCAGTTCCTTGTGCTTGACCAGCAAGCACTTTTCAGGGCCAGTTCACAGTTGATCTGCTGGTATACATTGTCAACTGAGTTTATTTGGCCAAATACCATGAGATTGTGATGGTGGAGACACTGGAATGGAAAGAGAAGAGAGTTAAGAAGTCTCATAGAAGAAGATAAAGGAATATTTAGCTTTAAATTGTTTGTCAGTTTTAGTGTCAGTTGCCATATTACCCCAAAGCCTGGTACACTTCTGCACTCTTGATAGGAATCCCATAAGTATTTAGCAAATGAACGAATGAACAAATGCTTTATTTTTCGTAATAATGCGTAGCAAATTTAGTTACTAAAACTTTTTTAGTTATAAGTATGCAATTGAAAGAAAGAATTGTTACCTTATATATCCACTCTAACTAAGAAACTAACAGATGCTGAATCATCAGAAAAGATTAAAAGTCATAACTTCCTTAAGGAGAAAACGCACTAATAAATTTAGTAGATTTTCTTGTCAGAAGGTTCACAGCCAAGGGTCAAGTTACTTAAAAAGCCAAGTATCTCTTAGCACCAAGAAAGCAAAGTTAAAAGGACAGCTTACTCTCTAAGCTTTCCGCATAGTTGCATTTTGTTGTCATTAAATGTATTAAATACTAATTTTCACAAAATTTAGTCTTTCATAGGATTACATTTTTCTTCTGAGATGACTCCTGGACTTCTAAGGCAATGAGGCAGGGTTTAAGGAGTGCTCTGAAAGGATTCCTGAGTACTCTGAAGAACGCTTTATGGTAGTGGGCACAACTTTCTAGGGAAGTGTTTCTCAGCCTATGTGTCATGACCCCTTTGGGGTTTGAATGGCCCTTTCCGCAGAAGGAAATACAGCTGTAATACAACTGTCCAAATGTTACCATCCTGGAGCTGAAATGCGAGACATGAGCCTTCAGACAATAACCAAAAACTACAAAATATGCAGTGCTAATGAGGGCTATAAAGGAAACTGAGGGAAACACAGATGCGCTGTTTCAACTTCTCTGAGTGAGGATGTGTTTGAGCAGAGCGGAAGGGTGTGAGAGTAGGCAAAATACGGAGGAGGTGTTCCTCCTGAGGAGGCTGTTATCTCTCAGCTGTGCTGAGTGTTCTGAAATGTGGGAGTTGTGTTAATAATGACTGCGGCCACCCTGAGACAATCCTCCATTCACAGTGCGCTTTGTCCTGAGTTGGCCAAATTGGCAGTCAAATAATTTGACTGGCCCCTTCTATGAGTTCATATTGGGGTTCATTTTGGAATTGCTAATACAACTGTGTTTCCCCATCTGTATCCTTTCTATTAATTTAAATCTCCTAGATTTTACTTATTTATTTCGTTAAAGATGATGTCTATTTCTTATAAATATCGGCAAAACTGTTTACTTCTTTGTAAACAAGCCGGAAGAAGGGCTGAGAAACGGTATGTACAGACATGTGCTAAAGATGGCTGTTTAACACTGCAGCTTTGGATGCGGAGGACCTCAGAGAAGCTTTAATGTTTTATTCGCCTAGGGTGCCACCCCTCACTTTACTCTTCTGGAGCAGGTAAATAAAGGAGCCTGTTTTCCTTCTAGCAGCACTGTGCATATTGGCATTTATTGATTTCCTTTCCCCTCTGGGGTGGCATGTATTTCACTTCTTTGTGCATCCTCAATAAATTGCATTTTTGCATTTTATTTTAGGTTTTGTGGCCTTGGTATACTTTTTTTTTTTTTTGAGATAGGGTTTCTCTGTTTAGCCATGGCTGGCTTGGAACTCACTCTGTAGGCCAGGCTGTCTATGCGTTCTTATAGAGACTCCTTACTTTCTCTCGATTAGCTTCAGAAATTCCTCTGAGTTTTGACATTCAAGTTTTCCTTGTCTTTTGCTTTCCGTGTTAGAGGCATGTACAAATCACCCATACAATTAACTTCTCAAGAAGCATTAAAGCCACATTCTAAACTCACTTCTAGAAGCTTTCTAAAGTATCCTTTGTTGGTTTCTGTATGGACAGCTGTAGCGCATACTGCTCCACATATGATTTACTTTGTGTCCCACTTCTACACTAAACAATAGCATATTATATATACAGGTCTAAACTTATTAGTTTTTATTTTGAAATAAGTATCAATGCCATGTAAAACCTGCACAAGCACAGTCAATCAGGCTAGTCAACTATCCAGGATAGACGGGGAAGGACCCATAATGCTTGACCCTGAGCTTAGGAGTAATTGCAGATTGACTGCTGGCTGGGGGAAGAGTCCGTTTTCTCAAGTATATGAAGAACAGCAGACTGTAGGAAGTCTTCTTATCAGGTGGAATGAGTCCTTACATTATCTATCAAACAGGCTTAGCTATTGTCAGTTCTTTGCTTTTTATATTGTATAATGATTTTTACTATGGCTTATACATGTATACATATATTGTTATATACACATCTTTAATAATTAGTATAAGCAATTTGAACAAAGATGAAGACTTACTAAATTGCATCTTTAAGAAATGAGCATGGAGCCGGGTGTGGTGGCACATGCCTTTAATCCCAGCACTCGGGAGGCAGAGGCAGGCGGATCACTGTGAGTTCAAGGCCAGCCTGGTCTACAAAGTGAGTCTAGGACAGCCAAGGCTACACAGAGAGACCCTGTCTCAAAAACAAACAAACAAACAAACAAAAAACAAAAGAAACAAGCATGGTGTGCCTCTAAATTCATTTAGACCTTCTTTTCATTATTTCTACCAGCAGTATACAATTAAGCCTGTATGTAACCTGCGTATATTTGCTGTTTAAATTTTATTTATTATTAATTATTATTATTATATGCTGAACGTATTGTTATGATTAAACACAATAATCCCTTTTCTTTTAATAACCCATCATAATAAACTAAAGACTTTATGGAGAAACCACCAGTTATTTTTGCAATTCCACAGTGGATTCATAAGCCTATACTTTTACCCACAGTTTAACTGAGTTTGATGCTAATCTTCATGACAGTCTGAGGTAGTTTTAATATACATTTATATTAATATTATGAATAAATGTTGACATTATATTTTGAGTTACTTTATTGAGTTTTTATACCTATGACTCTTTCAATCCTTATTCCACCAAATCCCTTACAAACCCCCAACACTAGGTAGGAGAGCAAGAAGGTTAGAGGGAAAAGGGGTCACAGACCTCTATCTCTATAGGCTACTTTCTGCTGACTAGGGACATAGAGTTCTTTGAGACAAGGCCAATCTTTCTTTTCAGAACTACATCAAACTAGCAATCCAGAAATATTAGATGCAACAGCAAACAGAGCAGCAGGGTGAACCAGTATCAGTAGGGGCAGCAGCAGGGATAGCAGCAGCTGCCACAGGCCCTCTCAGGGATTTCCCATTTATACCCTCTCCATAGTCCTCAGAATTAAACTATCTGCAGCTTGCAAAGATTATGCGCCTGTTGTGCATGAAGCAAACCATAATTATCTGCTGTGAATCAGCTTCTTATTCCACACCTGGGATGAAAACAAAAACATATTAATGTTTTTAAAGAAACCTAAACTCTCACCACATTTTCCTCTTTTAGTCCAAAAATGGATTTTCCTCTAACTTTAATAAAGTAAACACAATAAGAACAATTATGAGAATAAGAATCATATTTACAATGTCCAGTTCATATATACATATTTTTTATTTAAACATATTTTTATTGAAAAGTAAAATAATTCACATTGCATCTCATTTGCTATCCCATCCCATGTATCCTCCCATTCCTCCCTCCCTCCTGCTTTCACCCCATTCCCCTTCCCTATGACTGTGACTGATGGGGACCTCCTCCCCCTGAATATGATGTTAGGGTATCAAATCTCTTCTTGGTAGTCTGCTATCCTTCCTCCGAGTACCATCGGGCTTCCCCAACAAGGGGATATGGCCAAATATGGGGCACCAGAGTTCGTGTGAAAATCAGTCTCCAGTCTCCACATAACTGTGGAGAATGTCCTATCCCTTGGCTAGATCTGGGTAGGGGTTTGATGATGACTGCACATATTGTCCTTGGTTGGTGCCCTAGATCGAGCAGAACCCCTGGGCCCAGATCCGCCCATCATAGTGTTCTTCTTGTAAGTTTCTAGGACCCTCTGGATCCTTCTATTTCCCTATCTCCCATGCTTCTCTCATCTAGAGTCCCAATAGGATGTCCTCCCCTCTATCCCACTTTCCTGGTAAGTGCAGACTTTCATGGGACTTACCCCTTGGGCTAGTGTCCAGAGATAAGTGAGTATATACCATTTGAGTCTCTCTGCTTCTGGGTTAGCTCACTCATTATGATCATTTCTAGTTTAATCCATTTGTCCACAAATTTTGGAAATTCCTTGTTTTTAATAGCTGAGTAGAATTCCATAGTGTATATGTACCACAGT
The DNA here is from genome assembly GCF_964271855.1 of Acomys minous. Taxonomy (NCBI): domain Eukaryota; kingdom Metazoa; phylum Chordata; class Mammalia; order Rodentia; family Muridae; genus Acomys; species Acomys minous. The sequence continues at coordinate 39,276,896 of NC_140495.1, forward strand.
TTCTTTACCCATTCTTCTACAATTCATATATATTTGACAATCTTAGAGAAAGTACTCTATCATCTGGGTAGATAGGATAGGGTTATCCTGGTGAGTCCAAAAGTTTGTAATTAAATCACCTTCTTACCATAACTTGCATTTACCACCTTTAGAACATCTCTTTAGATCCTAAAGCATTTTCCTAGATCCTAAAGAACTTAATATTTTATCTCTTTAATTTTTAACAAAAAATTGTAAGACTATACTATTTACTCTTCAACCCCCTCAGAGACTTGAGAAAGAAAACTATTTATTACCTTAAAAAACAGAAAGCACAGAGCAAGCAAAAGTGGTAGATGTTGATGAATATCTGGACAGTCATCCAGGTTTCTCTGTATCATTGGAGCATCCAGTCTTTGGTCTACTGGCCCAGACTATCTGACTGACTTTCCTCTGAATCAGGAATTTTGAAGGAATGATGTACATAGTTCCTGCAAAGTTGACAGTAAACTCTCCAGTGTTCAGCTTTTCTACAGTTTGGACAGCAGGCTGTCCATAGTCAGGGTAAACTTAGTACTTTGCTCAGTGGTTGGCTTTGCCACATTTGAGATAAACTGCATAAAGTGATTCTTCGATGACCAGCATAAGGAGATTCTTTGATGACCATCATTTTCTTTGAAGTATTATGGGGGTGCTGCCAGGGACTGATGTGTCTCTCTACAAAAAAGTCTATTATTATAATAAATCTTAAATATCATTTTCTGTAGATGTCCAAGTGTTTGAAGACCATCTATCTATCTAGAATATATATTAATAGCCAAATATTGCCTGTTTCTAGCTATTTACTATCTGCTTAATTTTACAGGAGGCCAAGTAAATCTTATTTCTGTAATTAACTAAACTAGTATCTAACATGACTACATATTTGATTGACTGACTACTAACTTGTATTTCTTAATTATTCTAAAGAGTTTGTAATAATAGCTTTCAAGGACTAGGACTTTGTATTACTTTTTTTTTCCTGAGGCAGGGTTTCTCTGTGTAGCCTTGGCTGTTCTGTACTTACTTTGTAGAGCAGGTTGGCCTCACATTCACAGAGATCCACTTGCCTCTGCCTCTTCAAGTGATGGGATTATAGGCATGCACCACTGTGCCTGGCTTTCATTACATTTTAAAATGAGTCACATATGTACAATACTTGAAACAAGAGTTGAAACATATATACAGTATGTTTAACAAAAATAACCTTAAAGTTGTATTTATAAAAACCCATATTGATATAAAAAATTTTGAGACTAGTAGTTGCTTTTTAGTTTAAAAGTAGATTCAATAATCTACCTTTCTTATCCTGTCATTTCTATATCTTTCCCTTTTTTCTTTTCATCTCCTCTCCTCCATTTTTCCCTAACACTAGGTAGGAGAGAAAGAAGGATGGAGGAAAGAAAAAGAAAGAGAAAAAGAGATCCCTGAATCTAACCTGCTTTACTTTGTTTCCTTCCTGACTAAGACCATTAACTACTTTGCAGCCAACACATCTAAATAATGACAAACATCTTTTATTCACTATAGAACCAAAAGTGGCCTACTCTTCCTCTTGAGAATGGGGTATTGTTATCTCAATATTGCTTCCTGTTCTCTTGGGGGTGAAGGCATCTTTTGGGGCCTCAAATGGGAATTGGGATATTGGCCCGTTCCTGAGGGAACTAGCTGTAACACTTGGTGTCCAGTCCCTGGGGGATGAGCGCGTACAGGGCTTAATGATAAAAGAAAGACAAAGACAGAGAGCTATGGGGGATAAGTGGGGAGTGAGTGCCCCAGACCCCAGACCTCTTGGTTTTTAAACCAAAGGTGTCTAAATTGCAGGTGCCACACCCAGGGCACGTCCAGGGGCTTGTCTCCAGGGCAGCTTTGATATGTATTTCTTCAAAGAGCCAGCTTTGGACACCTTTTGGCCTACGGTCTGTGCAGTTTGCTTTGAAAATGTCCCCGCAAGGAACTAACCTTTAGGGTCTTGTGGGCTGTTGTCAGAGGAAGGTACACTCACCTGTTTCTGAGAAGGAAGCTTGCTGGGAGGGAGAGAGCATCTCCTCCACCTAAAAAGGCCCACAATATCTGTGAAAGACGGCACAGTGGAACCTTTTCCCGTTTAGGGACATTTGACAAGGTCATGCTCTTAATTGTAGTGTTACTGCTTTGAGCTTACTCATCCCCCCTCAACATCTACTGCTTTGAGCATGGCTTCGTTACCATATCACTAGACGCACTAACCTACCTGCATCTTACTCTTCCTATCATCTCGTTCTGTTCTCTCTAAAGAATGTTTTCCGGTTATTAGTAGTTTCTGAACATTATCTTTTGTATCTTTGTGCTGTCACAGTCTTGGTCCCCCCAGAAGTGATCTTCACCTAATCCACTTTGACCTTTGCCCAGAGGGCTTAAACTGTCCACATAGTCATATATCCAGAGTCCCTTCCACAGGGGGGGAAGGTTCTAGTTAGGTATAGCAGTAGACCTGATGGAAGGATAAAAGAAAGATCAGAACCTTTTTGTGGCGTCAACTCAGCTATCATGCCCTGTGATCTTGAATAGTAAGTTGCCTTCTGGAACGCTCTTACCAAATTTCCTTGCTTTCCCATCAGGGGCCCTAGATACAGGAGATCTGTACTGTTAATATGTTGACAGCACCTGCCATGTATTAAATAATTAATATTCTCAGGCTGAGCAGGTGCTTGAGTGGGTAAACTACTTGTGCCATAAGCACGAAGACCTGAGATCAAATCACTAGACGCCATGTAAAGCTGCGCAGACCATAGCCTGTCTGTAGTTCCAGTGTTGCTGTGGTGACGTGGGAAGGCAAACGAGAGAATCTCCTAAGGTTCCTGAGTCAGCTGGCCTGGTGTATGGAGTGGGGAGCAAAATAGAGCTTTTTATGACAAAGTAGAAGATGAGAACTGACACCTGAGGTTGTCCTTTGACCATCACACACATGTGAGCACATACACACATAGTCACACACACACACACACACACACACACACAAATACTTGTTATTAAGCCTTTTTTGAATGACTCTAATTTGAGTATACAGTCTGTTTCCCCTTATGCCTCAGAGTAATTACATTGCCACTTATGTATATATGGTTTTTCCTATAGTTCTGATATATGAAATGTTCCAGAAACTAAACTTCAGTGTTCAACAAATTTGGATCAGACTCTTGTGCCAGTAAAAATTTGAGCTGAACTCTTTACAGTTTTTTTTTCTCCATAACTTACTATATTCATGTTTCACTACAGAAAAATATTAGAAAAATCTGCCTTTAGCTGTCTTTCTAGTATAGTTAATTTTAAAGATACACAAAATTAGAGGGGTATAGCCAAACATTTGCAGTTATCAAACAGTCCAAACAGCTGTATCTTACAGCCAATCCGGTCCCATTCATTCTACTACTCACTCCATCCCAAGCTCAAACAGAGGCCATAATCAAGCAGGAATTGGAAGAAGAAGGTTCTAACAGAAGCAGTCATTAACAGTAAGGGGGAATCAAAATAATGAGAGATCACAAAATAAAACAAACAAAATAAAAATAAACAAAAGCTCTAAGGAATTTAGGAGTAGTGGGTCAGCCACTAACCACAGAACTAAGATGTGTGCCTAAGGAAGAGACCTAGGACTAGAATACAGGCTTTACCAGAAGTCACTGTCTTGCTGGATGGCAGAGACATCCCTGTGTGTTAGCTGCTAGAAATAACTTGGGATCCACCCTATAGAACACTGAAAAGTCAGTCACAGGGAGGTGGCTTGTCAGAATTCCACCATTCTTACACATCTCAAGAGTCCATATTGTTATTTGTAATCCGAAATTGGGATAGTTAGTAACTTATTCATCTTCTTTCTCCTACATTGAATATCTTTGATCTAAAGAATATGGAGGCCAACAGTATTAGATTATCTTAGAACTTCTCATTTATTTTGTTTTATGATAACCATAAAGCAATCTCAGAATAGCAACCGCAGTGTCACAGCCCACAATATGATGGTTACAGCAGTTTTTTGTTTTGTTTTGTTTTTTGTTTTGTTTTGTTTTTCGGTATCCTTTGTTATATCTAACTAGTGCACTGTCCTTTTTCAGTTCCAGTATCACTCACAAAATTCCACATCATATTCACTTATGTGACTTTTCCTTCCTCTCATTTGTGACAGTTGTCATTTTTGTCTTTATATCTTTCATGTGTTTAAAGAATAGTGGCAACCCTCCAGTTTGCAACCATCAAGTATTTGATCATGATTGTATTGATATAGCACATTCTAAAAAATATTACATAGATTATAACTGATAATGTGTTCATTAGTGATCTTTGTCTGCCTAAGACAAATGAGATGAAAGCTGCTATTTTCCTTACAGTAATAATAATAGGCAAAGTTGGAAGAGCTTGCACAATAATAGAAATGGTGGTGGTGGTGATGATGATGATGATGATGATGATGATGATGATGATGAATCTATATTAATAGGAAGAAAGATGTGGAGTCAGTAGAAAGAAGTGGAAAGGTAACTTTTTCATGGAAGAATTATAAATAAATTAATTAAGCAAAAATTCTCTGAATAAACACATCTCAAAAAAGAAAACCCAAATAGCCTTGCAAATATTTAGAGAAATGCTCACTATCATTAGCCACAACAGAAACGCAAATCAATGCCATAACGAGAGTTTATCTTATCCCAATATCAAAACAACGAATACTGATGAGAATCAGACAAAGGAAAGTATAATTTACTGTAGATCAGAATACAGATTAGTCCAGCAGTGATGGCACATGATTCTTTAATCTTAGAACTCGGGTGGTAGAGACAGGTGTACCTTGGTTTGTTTGAGGTCAACCTGGCCTACAGAGTGAGTTCCAGGATAACTAGGATTATGCAGAAAAACCCTTTCTTGAGAAAACAAAACAAAACAATATGTAGATTAATGCAGAACAAAATGGAAGTTCCTTGAAAAACTAAAAATAGCTGTACCACATGATGCAACTATTATATATCAGGGATTGTATATACAAAATGAGATCAACTTACTGAAGAGAGCTTCCTTGTTCATGTTTACTATAGTATTATTTATGATTATTAAATTCTGAAATGAGCTTAAGATTCTAGCTACAAATAAAATAATCTAAAAATAACAGTTTTATTGCTTAATTACATATTCATATAATATGAATATACATATTCATATATCATAGTTCCTTCTATATAAAATGTGGTCTTGTACATTTCTTGAGCTCTGTTGCTTTGCTACATAACTTTCTCTTAGTGTCATGTCTGAAACAAAGAGCTATTTGTATGGATATATATATATATATATATATATATATATATATTGTGTATATATAATATATAATGTATATATATATATTTACACTATAAAATTAAAGATTTTTTATGTACTGAATATTGGCTAAAATAATAAACTTATTAAGAAAAGTTATTGAGTAACATGCAGAATTGTGGTTATTTAATGTTTGGAAGAGGATAAACAGAATGAATTTAAAAAGACAAATTTTGATCAATGCATGCTACATGTATGTGAAGATAATGCACAAAACTCTATTAGCATGTACAACTAATGTGTTAGTACAAATAAGGCAAAGAAAATAAATTAGAAAAAAACTTTAAATGCGAAGTCTCCCATTGAATGTGTCATTATTGAACAAAGTTATCCAAAATCAAAGAGACACAGGAAATTTGGAGAAAATGTAGCTATTTCTGTAGTGATATTTTCAATATCACTTGCATATTACTTTTTCAGGGTGTAAACCTTAAGCATATGTAACTTTTGTTTCTAAATTATATCATCTAATGCTTTTTGAAAAATCAATGAAATTCAAACTATTTTTAAAAGAAAAATGGAGGAAGAATGGAAGGGAAGGAAAACAAAGTGAAAAGTATAACATCACCATGGAAACACTAGGGTAATAGTCCCATCAGGTGAGATACAGTAATGGACTCTAACAGGTGGTTTACCTCAGAAGACCAAAGGGAGCTTTGAACATTTACACTTCTACAGGCATCACTGAATTTCAAATGTTGGAAAACAAACACAGGAATAATTTTACGCCTTAAACTCCATTTTTAGTTAGGATTATTTTCTGAAATCACTATTACCTTATTTAAAAAATTTCCATTGTCATATATTTTTCATTTTTAAGCTTAAAATTTGTATGCAGTTATGGAGCATATTGTAATAGCTTGATAATCCCATTACTGTGCAATAATCAGATCACATAACTGCCATTTCAGTCTCTCCATTTTCTTGTATTTGTGACTTCCAAGCTCATCTCATCTAGTTTTTTTTAACACTATATGATAATGTTTTATAAAGCATCATTACAAATTGGACTGTGAGACACTAATATTTTTCTTCCTTGGTTCCGGTGGTCTGACTTTCTTTCAGTCCCACCTTTCATAACCCTCTTGGCCTCCAGTGACCATTACTCTACTCTGATTTTTAAAAGTGCCATATTTAGATTATTCACTTTAATTGCTCTACTTCATTTCTATATGGAAAAGGAGATGTTTATTCTTGTCTTTCTAGGAAGGTCATGTAATATCTAGCTTACAATATCTTTGTTAAATTAAGGCACTTACAAGTTTTCTCCCTTAGATCTATCTTATGGATTCTAAATAGACATGTATTTTAATTTTTGAGGAGAAGCATTGGTTTCTGATTTTTTTCAAGACAATAATGTAAAAACACATAGCAAAAACACAAGTGTTTATTGTTTTCTGCTTAATAAATAGTTTAATAAGATAGTATAGTTGGACTCCTTTTATATCTTTGTATCTTTGAGATGTCATTTATACTAATAGAGTGTGAAAAATATTATTTTGTGTTCCAAAGACCAAATAAAAATATTGTCTCACCTTGTACTGAATTATGAGTATGTATGTTTTATGCAGAAGAGAAAAAGGAACAGGGAAAAATCCTATAGCATGGAAGGGAAGGCCCAATAGGAAGCAGTACTTGTGATGATCTAAACTCAAAATCCAGGACCAATTGTGGTGAAAAGTGACAACCAAATTTTACAGGTTGTTCTCTGACTTCCACTCCCACACTGTAGCATGTGGTTTTCCCTCCAAATATAATGAGGAAATGTATTAATATATAAAAATTAGACCTACAAAATACAAAATAAGCCTATAGGAAAATTTGGTATTATTTCAGACATGGGCAAGTCATCGTTCACTACCCAGTACTGATTGTGTATGTTCATGCGCATGATGCACAGGCTAATGACACAGAATATTGTCCTGCTGATCTCATCCTCAAGTGTCCTTTCTTTCAAATATTCTTATTTCTTGTCTTATTGATCCTTTAAAAAACCTTCCTTGAAATAGAACATTGTGGATTTGTATATCAAACTATCAGAAAGATCTGTACATTATATTTGTCTTTTCAGAAGGTGTTAAGCTCTATGTAAATAGAACCCAGAGAGCTGAAATCAGAGAGAATCAGCAGGGGATGTTCCCAGTGACCCGTGAAGAGGATTTGTGCTGTTCATAGATGAAAGGAGGAAGATGACAGTGATTTTCCACCATACATCACAGTGTTTAGAGAACTCCTGGGTAATTCAATCGTATCTCCTTGATGGCACCCTTCCTTGAGATGTATAGCCTCACTTTAATCATAAGAAAACACTAAATATGAATGGAAAGACACTGTTCTGTTTCCAATTTTGTTAGAAAGGAGAAACAAAGGCTAAAATCTGGGTAACACCAGGTCTCAGTGTAGCAAGGAGAAGGAGCATAAGAAACATTGGAAATACATTCACTCATCACCAGAAATACTGTGGCCCTCAAGAAAGGATGGAATCCTGGCTGAGACTCTTGGTAGCAAGTGATATAGATCCTGAAGTGGCAGGACTTCCAGAGAAGGGATGTGCAAGGAATACCAACCCATCCACAAAATCTTTGGCCCAAAATCTGTACTGTCTACAAGATGTCCAGGGATAAAAATGGAACAGAGTTTGAGGGAATAACCAACCAAAACACTTACACAACTTGAGCTATCCTATGGAAGAAAGCCAAGCCTGGATACTATTAATGATACGCTACTATGCTTGCAGGCAGGAGCCTACTGTGTGGTGATGTGCTGGGGCAGTTGGTACCCATTTTGGGGGAGCTCCGCTTCTCTGAGGATGAGAGGGAGACCGAGAAAAGAGGAGGGAGGAAGCACTGTGTTTAGGATATAAAGATAATAAATCAATGAAAAAAAAAAAAGAAAAAGGAGATGATCTTTATAACCAGTTTCATGTTTTGGTTGTGTCTTGGTTGTGAATGTGAGGGATTCTATTTCCACTGAAATGGTGACATTTGTCAGGAGATACATGATTGCAATTCCTAGACAGTTCACTTGAGGAATAATGCATGATTTAAACAAGTAGAATATTCAAAGATTTTTTGGGAAAACAAAGCATAGTTGAAGACATACTTCGATTTTGGTAATTTGTTTTATATATGTGTTTAAGGGTTGTCATTCACATATATTCTTAATTGTTCAGAGAATATTATATTCGTGCTCCTCTCACACCTGGAGAAGACTTTTAGTAACTCTACAGCAATTTTTATCAGATTTCAAAATAAGGGAAATAACTTTTTACTTTGTACAACTGATCAGGAGGTTTGAAAATAATTTATAATGTTTTAGAGAAATTATATATATTATATTACACTCATATACATTATGTCTATATTATATATCATAACATATATTATATGGTTTAATATGTACATACATATGTACTTGGACAAGCATTCCTTGCTTTTTGGTGGGATGCTTTTATAAGTTTTCTGATTATTAATGTGTGAGGCAGTGAACATTCCACAGAAAGCATATTTTGTGGGCTTTTACCTTTTAATTATTGATAGTATCTAATTGTACACAGTTGAAATTTGACCTTTCTCCCAGCCTTGTGACATGTAAAGCAACCAGCAGCCCCACTTAGTTATAGCACTTATGAACCAAAGCAAGACCATAATGTCACAACGATTCTGAGGGTATCCTTGGCAGTAACCAATAGCAGCTATCTAATAGTATTTAACACTCCCTCAGCAAAAAGGAAAACATGCCTGGTACTGGAAGCTTAGCCAGCAATACAGGGGTAGTAAGGTTTGAATCATGCAGGAAAATCCATCACTGATCCAGAATAACAACAATGTAAACATTTGTCCCTATACCCTTAGGGAAGTGTGGTCTTCAACCCTCATCAAAAAATTTCTTTTTTGCAACATACACAGACAACTGAAGAAAATCAAAAAGCAATCAAAATGCAGAGTTGTGGATCCCTCTCCCAATGGCTATATCTACAAAATATTCCAGTACCTAAGGTCAAGGAGTACTGTGGAAGAGGGGGCAGAAAGACTGCAGGAGTCTGAGGATCAGATCATTTGCCTTGAGATTGTTATCTCCCAGAACTGTCAAGAGCTACTTTTCTACACTGAAATGGCTGCCTGTAAACATGAGGTGAACAAGAATGACACCAGTAGACATGCCAAAGTGGATGGTTGACCTCAGCCCCACATAAAGGGCTACGGGCAACTGGAGAATTTTGAGTGTGGGAGAAATAGTTTTCTCCAGCAGTAAATGAGCAGCCCTGGAAACATACATATGATTGACATTATACAGACCGAGAATGTTATATTTAGGAATATGTAGGTATTTACAAATAAATACATACGTGTAGCAGAAATGAATTAAAAGGGGTCATTAATATGAAAGAGAACAAGGAGGAGCATATGAGAGGGTTTGGAGGAAGAAACAGAAAACAAGAAATGTTTTAATTATATTATGATCTAAAATATAATATTAAAAAATAATTAGTACTTTGGAAAACTTACTCTAAAATCCATTCTTTATTATTATTTTAATTTTCTTACTCTAAGAGTGTTTACATACAGAAGAAAATGCTGAGCTGTAAAAAGGTCAAATATTAAATATTTGAATATTTTTGGATAGTATATTTTAAAAATTCCAACAAGTACTCATGCATTTTATTTCACAGGTGGTTGTGCTCTGCTTATTTAATTAGCTGTAAACTTCTTGGGTAGTTTTGATGTATCTTTTCTCCTGTTTTGGGATATGGGTAGCATGGGTACTTATTTATGTTTAATTGCCTGATGCCAAATTTCATAATGAAGTAAAGATAGCTCATGTATTGCCCACGGGACAACTATTCCATGACCTAAGGACTCTCTCTCTCTCTCTCCCTCTCCCTCTCCCTCTCCCTCTCTCTCTCTTTCTCTTTCTCTCTCTCTGTCCTTCTTTCCCTCTTTCTTTGAGCATGGTCTCTATTTTTTCCTCGCTACTCCATTGCTCTCTGTGTAAACTAGGCTAGGCTGGCCTTGGGTCCACGGAGATCTGCCTGTCTCTGTCTCCAGTTTACTAGAATTAAAGGCATTTGCCTCTACACCTGGAGGATGAACCAGAGGTTAAAAGCTTATACTGCTCAGTAACTAGTACCCATGTTAGTTAGCTTACTAACTCATGTAAGCTGTAAGTCTAACTACTAGGGTATATGAAACCACTGGCCTTTACAGTCACCTACACACACACACACACACACACACACACACACACACACACACGCGCGCGCGCGCGCGCGCGCCTGCATACTTAAATAGAAATCTTTAAAAAAAAAAAACCTTTACACTATCCACTAAATCAAAGTAAAGCTTTCCCAGTGAAAGCAAAATTCACTGAGGAATTATTTGTATGATTTAAAAATATAAAGATGTCTATTCTATCTTGTAATGAGCCAGGAATATTAAAGTTTTGATTATTAAAAACAATTTACTAAAAACATACTGCTGAGTTAGGTGCATTGAGGCACTGGGATATTTTGAGATTCATTAGCATTTTAATTTCAGATTCATGAGCACAACATCCCACTGTTAAAATATGTGTGTGTGCACTATAGTCATGCATGTTTCATTAATTACTTCTGAAGAGGAAGACCTAGCACAGAGAGAATTGATGAACACAGCATACAACAAATACAATGTTTAGAAACCACTTTATTTCACTTTCTTCTACAGGTCAGACAGAAACATTTCAGACAAAATAAGGCAATCACTAGCCTTATTTGTATATATCTTTTTTTTTCATATGCAATGGGGTGGGGGCAGAAATCTAAGGAAAGGAATTGTTTTATACACACTTTGAAATCTCCATGGTTTACTTCAAATTTTTGTCCTCCTTGATAGGAAAAGAGTAAACTACAGCAAACTTGAGAGTTTCCAATAAAAAAGAGTAACACATGGCGCTATGGAGGGGACACAGGTGACAAAGTGCTGTGTATGCATGAGACCCTGAAACTCATCACAGGATCTATGAAAAAAATAGCTGGGCATGGCAGCAAACACTTGTAACCCCAGTACGGAGCTAGTGGAGAGAGTGGGGACCTTGGGAAGGTAGAGACAGGCAGAACTCTGTGTCTCCATGACAAGGCTGTCTAGCCTGATCATTGAGAGCCATTCTTTTTTTTTTTTAAACCTATTATAATTTGTTCAGATTAAATCCTGCTTCTTTTTTTTTAATTTTTATTTTTTAAATTAATTTATTCATATTACATCTCAGTTGTTAGCCCATTCCATGTATCCTCCCATTCCTCCCTTCCTCCCACTTCCCCCCTACTCCCCTCCCCTATGTCTGTGACTGAGGGGGACCTCCTCCCCCTGTATATGCTCATAGGGTATCAAGTCTCTCCTTGGTGACCTATTATCTTTCCTCTGAGTGCCACCAGGCATCTCCATCCAAGGGACATGTTCAAATATGGGGCACCAGAGTTTGTGTGAAAGTTGGATCTCCTTCTCCACTCACCAGTGGAGAATGTCCTGTCCATTGGCTAGTCTGGTTAGGGGTTCGAGGTTTACTGCCTATTTTTTCCTTGGCTGTTGCCATAGTTTGCGGAGGACCCCAGGGCCCAGACTCACCTGTAGTTTTCCAGGACCCGCTGGATCCTTCTATTTCCTCTTTCTCCCAGGCTTCTCACACCTAAAGTCTCAATAGGATGTCCTCCCCTCTTACCCACTATCCTGGTAGGTACAGTTTTTCATGGGGACGTACACCTTGGACTAGTATCTCGATATAAGTGAGTATATACCATTTAGCTCTTTTTGCTTCTGTGTGAACTCACTCATTATGACAATTTCTAGTTCAATCCATTTGTCCACAAATTTTGGAAATTCCTTGTTTTTAATAGCTGAGTAGTATTCCATAGTGTAAATGTACCACAGTTTCTTTATCCATTCTTCTATTGAGGGACATGTAGGTTGTTTCCAAGTTCTGGCTATTATGAATAAGGCAGCTATGAACATGGTTGACAAAGCGACAGTCTACAGACTGGGAAAAGATCTTCACCAACTCTTCATCTGACAAAGGTCTAATATCCAAAATATATAAAGAACTCAAGAAATTAAACACCACCAAACCAAATAACCCAATAGAGAAATGGGGCGCAGAACTAAACAGAGAATTCTCAACAGAGGAATATCAAATGGCTGAGAAACACTTAAAGAAATGCTCGACCTCCTTAGTCATCAGAGAAATGCAAATCAAAACGACACTGAGATTCCATCTTACACCCATCAGAATGGCTAAGATCAATAACTCAACTGACACCTCATGCTGGCGAGGGTGTGGATAAAGAGGAACACTCCTGCATTGCTGGTGGGAATGCAAACTAGTACAACCACTTTGGAAAGCTATCTGGTGCTTTCTCAGAAAAATGAGAATAGGACTTCCTCAAGACCCAGCTATTCCACTCCTTGGAATATACCCAGAGGATGCACTACCACACAACAGGGACATAAATCCTGCTTCTTATCTTCTTCTTATGTCTTCCCATTCCCACCCTCCCTCCCTCTACCTCCCTGCCCTATTCCCCTCCCCTAGGCCTCTGACAGAAGGGGCCTCCTCCCCCACCATATGGCCACAGCCTATCAGGTTTCATCTAGATAGCCTGTTGCCCCTTCCTCTGTTCTGCTGGGCCTCCCCATCAAGAGGAAGTGATCAAAAGGGGGAGGGGGCAGTTCATGTCAGTGGCAGTTCCTGCTCCTAAAGCTGGTTTCTGGCTTTCACATGTACCTCATGCATGTCCACATACACAAACACGAAAATGCAGATACCAGTATGAACACACACACACACACACACACACACACACACACACACACACACACACACACACACTTAAAAAAAAGACAACATATCTAACTTGACCCTAGTGGTTGACATTTGAGTTGGCAAGATTAATATTACCAGATATTTCACATTTTTAAAGAAGGCTGAAGGTTGAGATTTGTTTCTGAAGTCCATTTTTATGTATTGAGAAATAATTCAAAGTATGAAAATGAAACGTTTTGGGAGCTAAATATAGTCTGCCAAACAAAATATGTCAGAACATTTATAAAAATCTATATAAGGCTATGATGGATTATGGCTGCAAAATTATCCCATTGCTTCACTCGGAACCTGCTCTTCAGTGGTGCCCATGTCTGACATTTGAGGTAGTAATAATGGAGAATCACTAATTACACCATGTTTTATACTGAGTGACTTATTTAATCTTTACAACTATGTGGCTACTGTATTATAAACTTAGCTCAGGTGAGAAAAATGAGATAGAGGTAAGAAATATGCCTCAGCTCACCAAGGCAGAAATAGGACACCCAGTACAGCAGTCACAGTTACTTCTAGGGAGTGGCCCTGGCCACAGGAACAGTAAGTGACTTTCCTTAGATTTTGGCAAGTGGTAAATGTCCCTCTGCTCCTAGCTTTGCTTTTGGCCTCAAGCTAGACTGTTCTCGAATTTTCAGGATATCATCTCGGGATGCAGTTGTTCCTGTGAGATTCACCAAACTCAATAAGGACTCTCAGTTTGTTTCCTTCCATCTTTATTTAATCAATCTGTCAACAGTGCACAGGGCAATTTCCTCCAGGGAGAAGATAGAAGAACTTCTGTATTTACATACTGCTTAATCTTTTCTCTTAAAGTAATCCCATGAGCACACAATGCTGCTCTGATGTACGTATTCAATAGTATGCTCATATATCACAAAGAACCCTATTATGCATATTTCTTTCTAATACTTCGAAGACTTAAGAGGAAAATATTGGTTTACTTACCTAATACCCCAAATACATCACAAATCTTAAAGAGCTGTGAGAATTTATCCCCAGAGTCTCATAAAGAAACATAACTCTTATCAGAGTATGACTACCGGTCTCTGGAACAAAATGTCAAAATCAAAATTCGCAATTGTGTTGAAGTGAAATGCCACCTAACTCTGTTGATTTCCTCCCTCCCTCCTTCCCTCGCTCCCCCTATCTCTCTCTCTCTTTCTCTCTCTCTCTCTCTCTCTCTCTCTCTCTCTCTGTGTGTGTGTGTGTGTGTGTGTGTGTGTGTGTGTGTGTGTGTGCGCGCGCGCATGTGCACGTACACATGAGTGCATGTCTGTCTGTCTTTTTCTCTCACTTCTCTCCTTAAAAGTTGTTAAGAAAATCACATGTCCAAAGACTGTGTTACAACCATCTCTTTTATGTACATCTTGATAGACATGGTCAAATGTTATCTTTATCTTTATTATCTAGCCATAAGTAGCAATGTCACCCATAAGTTCTAGTATTTTGCTCCCTTGCTCACCTCAGGAGTCGGACTTGAGACCTAGATGTAATGAAGTGAAAATGAGCCCTGTCACTGTGCTGACACATTCTGTATGTTTACGGCTTCATGAGAAGCATTCTCTCAAGATATATGTAGCAGAGTTGCACTTCAGTGTACTTGGACTTGGAGAGACCTCTAATACTTCCAGGCTTGGTTTTTTGTGAACACTATAACCTACACTGTTCTCTTTGATTACAAGTGTTATGAGTTTTTTTTTTCAAAATGCCTAATTTTTACAATGAGGACACATGGATTTCTTCTGTAGAGTCATATTTTATTTGTTGACTTATTGTATATATTATTTAAAAGAATTATTTAAAGAAATATATTGCCTTCTATCGTGGCATACTTATACATCATTAGCATTTTTAATGATAAGCTGCCTTTGTATAATTATATAATTTTTTAATATTTTCATTTCTGAAGCATATCACTACAGAGAATTATACATTCCTAAACGAAAATAGTCCAGAATTACCTAGATATCTATAAGAATAACTAGAGTCTTAACTAACGCTTACTATTGAATAAGAAATAGGGACCTATTTAAGTAAGAGCCTGGTTCATTATATTGTTTGAAAGATTTTTTATGAAATCACAGTCATAGATAGAAATAATAAGTAAATGTGGTTTTGTTTAAAAATTATACATTTTAATTTCAAGTTAGATTCAAGGTGAATCATTATTGAGAAATAAAATTGAGTAAAACTATAGAGTTGAAGTGATGACAATCCACTGGTGTTGGCGTCTTCTCATTGTACACACATGGGATCTGAGGCTTGACTTATTTTACCAGCCAACTATTTATTGAACATTAAATGATGCCCTGCTAAATTTTCTCTGCCATTCCTGTGGTGGGATAAGTGCCTCCATAGGAAGCACAGTTGACTACTGAGATTTTGTGGCCTAATGCTGAAACAACTCATGTCCCCTAGTTTGATATTAAAAAGTTGTTTCTTCAAGGTCTGTACCATTATCTATATTGCTGTCTTTCAAGTCCCAAACCACAGTTAACATCATGATCTACAGCACATTTCAGTTCTTATTATTAATTCTCTCAGTCATTTTATAAATCATAAAGCTCAGAAACCTATTGTCAAGCAGGTCATACTTTCTGAAACATGCTACAGTTTTCCAATTTGTATTTTAATAAAAGACTAAAAATGACTGCTCTGCTACATCCACACAAGTTCACCTGCTAGAATCTACTGGAACTATCACTTCTCATGAGGTAAACATCTGTTTCTATCAGCAGACCCTATAAATGCAATTTTATTAAAGACTAACTTCATTTTATTAATTCATTTTGTGTCTGAGGACACTGGTATCTTCTCATATGATAAAATCAAATTGTCTGGCAATATCTATGTATTTGTGTAATCAGATAGCCAAAATGATTAGTTTAACTAGAAATGCCCATGTCAGACACACTTACTGCCCATCTTTCCTTCTTTCTTAAAGTATACATGAGTGAAAATGAATGTAAAATAAGAAGGGGATTCAAATGAAAAGATATTGGTTGAGAATCAATACATTTATGAATTATTTCTGACAATGCTTCATAATTCAATTCTGAGTCAGTCATCAATGAGTTCTATATGTGTAATTGTAAACCAGTCCATTCAGGTGATTAATTAATTACTAGTACATCCTTAAACTCAATTACAATTCTTAAGTAATAACTATATTCAAGGTGCTGGTCCAAAGAACGGAGGATTCTTCTAAGGTTGTCCTCCTAAGAACTCAAGCAACAGAGAATAAAAGACATAATTGAAAGGTAGAGTGTATACTGTGAAGGGTAAAATGCAGCTACCACTTTATCTACCCACCACCCATTTGTGACACACCAGGATCACCAAGGATGCATTAGACATTTTCTTACCATCACCTAAAGCATTTTTTGGGTCCATTAGTGTTGATGTTTCTTCTTAGTGCTTGG
Organism: Acomys minous; assembly: GCF_964271855.1. Classification (NCBI taxonomy): domain Eukaryota; kingdom Metazoa; phylum Chordata; class Mammalia; order Rodentia; family Muridae; genus Acomys; species Acomys minous. The sequence continues at coordinate 39,293,530 of NC_140495.1, forward strand.
CATAGAGATTACTCTCCTGTTTAAAATGTTGAAAGCAAACTGAAGATTAAATGATACATTTCTCAGCCTTCCTTTTCCAACTGTTTAAAGATTCTTCTTATCTTTCTACTTTTAGTCCATTGTGGGCAGAGATCATACTTTTTCCCTTAAATTTGTTATAATTCCCAGGCTTATTCTTATCTAAACTTGTTTATGAGCCAGTGGAAATTTGGAAGGAATATCCGTTCTCCACTCTGATGCTAGTGAGTTCTGCTATTTGCTCCAAGATTTTTCTCTCATACTTAATCATTTTTGATAGAGTTGTGTTAATGTCTGTGATGGGTGATTTGTCTGTTTCTGTCTTCAACTCTGTCAGGCTTTGCTTCACTCTTTTACAGCTCTTCAGTTTTGTGTCTATATATTTAAGCCTAATATGTCTTTTTGGTAAGTAGATAATGATTTTTCCCAACTATATAACATTCAAAGAATCTTCCCATACCAAAGAGACTAGAACATAGAGCTGAAGGCTTCATGCAAGCATCTGTTGAACACATCCACATTCCATGAGCTGTGTGGAGGTTGTCATCAGCAATGGAGCCCCACTGTGAGTTTGTGGAGAGCAACTTTCTGTTCTAGCATCAATCTAGGTGGTTGGGAGAATCTCAACAGGACTCCCTCTGTCAATAACAAATGCAACCCAATATCGCCAATGGGAGCTACTTGGTTGCAGAAATAGCTACTGAAGACTCAGTATTGTATGCTAGCTTCTAGGCATTTACGTTTGTGGTGGTTATAATTCTAGATCCTGATTTCAGAGTTTGTCTTTTTTGGATGGGTGTTTCTTTTTGTTTTGTTTTGTTTTGTGTTTTGTTTTTTTCGGTTGTTGTTGTTGTTAGTTTGTTTTGTTTTCTCTTGGCTTCTGTTTCCTCTCTGGGTTTTCAGAGAGTGCATTGCCTGCTTTATTGACCTGATTGGCTGGTGTGTTCAAAGGGACTTCTTGCAGGTGTTGGCAATTAGGGGAAGGGAATGCCAGGGAGAGATGGTCTGTGAGATCCACAGGCTGCATGGATGCTGGGGTGGCAAGGTCAGAGCTAGTGTTCTGTATCAGCATTAAGGGCAACCTTGAGGATTGGGTGTGTGGGAGCAGAAAGAGTAACATCTGTGGGCCATTACCTGGCCTCCTGATAACTATCCTTTACTTGATTGTTGATTTTCAACCCTCTCATTGAATCATTGAACTAATTATTTCACTTGTTTCACCTTAAATTTTAAAATTTCCATTAAATATCTTGTATTACCTTTGGAAACTTCAAACATCTCTGTTTTTACAGACATATTTGTAATTGATTTTTTATTTTTGTGAATCTTATATTGGGGTCTACAATGGGTTGTAATTTTTTTATATCATAGACCCATTATAACATTTTATTTTCTTCGTACTTATGCTATTTTCATTTGAAATAGCATATACTTATTTTAGTTTAAATCATTTACTCTTTTTAATTGACAGGGTTTTTTGTATAGTACACACATATGCAATGGGTGTTTTAATACATGTCTTCAGCTGGAGGCAGTAGCACACTCCTGTAATCCCAGCACTCAGGGAGGTAGAGGCAGGCAGTTCTGTGTGAGTTTGAGGCCAGCCTGGTCTACAAAGTGAATCCAGGACAACCAAGGCTGCACAGAGAAACCATGTCTCATAAAAACAACCCCCTCAAAGAGAAAAAAACCCACAAAAACCCAAAAATAAATCTATATCTTCATGTGGAATGATGAATCCTGCTGCTTTCAGCTCTGCTGGTTCTAGGCTCTGCAGAGTTACCAAACAGATTGCCACGGGACGTCCATTGGGCTGCTGACTACCCACCTTAAGGTCAAACAACTGGGTTCCTTCATTAGAATTCCACTCACACCACTTCTAAGGTAGCTTCTGCCTTTCCGCCACAGAGGAGAACATTATTCAACTGCTGTGGCACCAAGAGCCCCCTGTTCATTGTCCTACATTACTCTTCACAGCTCTGTCTTCTTCACTAGCCAACCTCTTAAGACAAACATGGTGGGAACAGACACTGTGCAGGATGATATGTTTTTGGCTACACAAGAACTGGTTGTGAAATAGGCAGATCAAAGCCTCTAGATTTTATTTCTGTCATTCCAACTGAAACATATTATTTGCAAATATTTTGTAAGTAATCGTCTTCGCAAAATAAGGCTCTGTTGGCATATTTCAGTTTTCTGGGCTCAAAATAGCTGAGACACTAGGCCGAAGTCATTGCCAGAGTTATATTAAATACAATTAAAGTAAAACAACATTAATTCATCTCTTCCTTATAAAGATGGCAAACATGGTCTTCCCAACGGTGCTGAAGTTTGGATGTGCATGTATTTTGAATCTAGAACAGAGCCTGAAGGCATGAGACAGCCCTCTATGCATATTCTCAATGTTCTGCCTCCCTGAAGTTCTCAAGCGAGAGGCAGAAGTGCCCTTCTGGGACCCATTGTGGAACGGCGATGGGCTGTCTGTCTGCCTATGCAATGCTAGGATGCTTTTATGGCCAGCCCACGCCCTCTCTGATTTTGTCTGAGATGGGTTGAACTACTTTTCCTTTCTGCTGGTGTCCTCATCTTTTCCCATTACTGAAAACTACTTCCTGTATTTTTCCTTCCTTAAGTCCTGGTCAAGTTTGATAAAAAGGACTCAGAGGCCAGCCATTTAAAGTCCAGGAGCATTCCAACTGCAGGACAGAGGACTCTTAGGAAGAGCAGGCAACAGGAGGGAAGGGCTGAAGTCCTACAAGTAGCTTTTCAGATCTGAGCCCCTCCATCATTTCTATTTCCTTTGAGAGGGATATTAAACATTCTTAGTTTTTTGTACTAAAGAAAATAGTATGCTGTAGTAAAAAATATCTTATATTTAGTTTTAACTCCAAAATATGCATGTTAAAAGTTTAAAATTAAAAATACAGGCACATAGTAAGTCAAATGACATTAAGATAATAATGAGAAAGGGGCTCTTTCTATCCAGCTCTTATTTGTCACAAGAAAAACTTCAGTTTATTTGTTTCTTGTGAGATTTATATGAATATATTTCTAAAACAATCTTGACTGAATGATGGCTTAGGGATTTGACCCCTTAAATGTCTCCAATAAAAACAAAGACTTTGGTTTCCTGCCCTGTCTTCACTCATCCCAATGTTGTCTTTCCAACACTGCAGAATCACTATGCTGACTGTAGCTCAGCAAGCCAGCCAAACCCTTCCCAGAGAGGCCGCCTGTGTGTATCATGATGGTCCACATTTATACATCCCGTGTGTGATACACTGTTTAATCACGCCTTTCTCTCGGTAAATCCCAATTCTCCGGTCACGCTCTGCACTCCGCAACAGTTCCAGTGCAACTGCTTTTCTCTGGTCCCCTTTGCTGTCTTCAGATTTATTAGATTATGACCTTGCTTCCAAATTCATGTTTTAAAAACTATCTCTAGAGCTTTAAAACATTTTTTTCTTGTATCATAAACCGATAAAGGTGTCTTCCTTTTGCCTTACAACTTTTTTGTTGTTGATGCCAGTTGGGATTTTCTGTTGGACATGGGAATTCTCTACCTCAGTGAAATTTGATTGACTTCTTATACAGTTTCCCTGAATCTCGCTCTTTTTAAAATGCTCTTTGTCATAGCTCTCTGTCTTTCTTTCCCTCTGTGTTTGTCTGTGTCTCTCTCATTCTCTCCTCTTCTCGGTACCCTTCCAGGCTCACTCACTCTGTCTCTTCTTCCCTCCTATATTTCTTTAATGTTGTCATTCAAAGCTTCAAGTGAAGGTTTTGTTTTGCCTTCTTGTTTGTTTGCTTGCTTTAGCAATTGCATTTTCTTTCATGAAGAATTATTTTCCCCAAACTATGGGAGGCAAAAACGCTACGATAGAGATAGGATTCCCAGCCCTTTATGTACTTCCCCGGATGTGAGAGGATGCTCTGATGATACTAAATATCCTGAGCGTGTTATTTTATGGAGAGGGATTTGCCATGTGTCATGGAGACTACTGCTCCATAGTCTTTAGGGTCCTTGGAATGGAGGATGACCTCGTATAATTGGTTGATCTCCCTGAGGGTCAGTAGCAGAAGGCAGAGACTTGGACATGTGGTGCCATACAGAAAGTAATTTTCATGCTGTGCATTTCTCGGCAAGCAGCTGTGGCTACCCTCTAGGGCAGTGGTTCTCAACCTCCCTAATACTGCCACCCTTTTAGTACAGGTCCTCATGTTATGGTGACCCCAGCCATAAAAGAACACTTGTCGCTAAATCATAGCTGAAGTTTTGCTACTTTTATCAGTCATAATGTAAATATATCTATCTATCTTTCGATGGTCTTAGGTGATGCCCCTCCAAAGAGTTGTTCAATCCCCAAAGGGGTCAAAAATCTATGGACTGAGAACCACTGCTCTAGGTATTCAGGGAGGTCTCAGACACTGGTACAGCTAGCGGGACAATGGTGATCCGAGTCCTGTGACAGAAAGGAAGGAATGCTGTTATCGCACTTTCATCTTTAAAGAGAGGTCTGAACGTGCTCTGAGATCGCATCCCTAGATAACTCCTGACTGAAGCCGCATGAAAACCTGAAAGAGATATTGTGAGCTCTGAATGAGACCTCAGGGCTCTGGAGGTGAATTCAAGGCAGTAGAAGCTGAGACTCTGTAGTTTGCTCTTGAGTTGTGGCGCGGGGGTGGTGAGGTGGAACGGGGCGGGCGAGAGGGGGAGGGAGAATTTTCTCCCCTCCTGAGGATGCGCCATTAGTTCTTTTGTCCCCCCTCCCCCCGCCCCCATTGCTTTCATATTTTTCTTTACCATTTTAAGTTTGTCCTTGAGCCAAGAGCCTTTTCAAATGGGAGCTATTCTTATCCTTATCCATGCTTAGATGTGAGGCACTAAAAGAAATCTGACACCTGAGAGAGACCCTCTAACAAACAGGTTTCCATTCCGGTAGAATAAAAAGGAAGCCCAAAGACACTTCTCTCTTTGTATTGAATTTCTCAAATAGGGAATTGTTTGATCTCAGCCTGGGTGCTAACACCCAACTGCTAGGATCCAGCTTGTGAAAAGTGAAGAGCATCTGTCGAACAAGCTGACCCATTGTTAACAAAACTAGTGCTTGTTGCACTAGACCCCAGCAGCTCAAGCTGAAACAAAAGGGAATCACTTCTGCTAAGAGTAAGGAAGCAGGCACGCCCTCCAACGGAGGAACTTCACTTGAGCATGGAAACTTGAAACTTGTTTAACAGAAAGGACCTTATCTTTTTACTCAGTGACATAGGGAGGCCCCATCTGCTCTGACTTAGACATGAAGTGACCTGTAGTAACCTAGTAGTAGTAAATGCACTTTCTTTATTATTTCCTTTTTTCCCTTTACCTTAGAAAACTAGCCTTTTTTTTTTTTTTTCATGCTTGGTGAAACTCATTCTTGCTGATTGCATGGAAAGAAGTGCTTCCTGCTACCACAACTACAAAATGAAAGCAGAATTTGTAGTCATTTTATTTTTTATTTTTCTCTCTTTTTTTTTTTTTCTTGACAGTACTGATGACTGATCCCAAGGTTTTCTTCATGCTAGGCAAACACTTTTCTTGGGACCCACAAAATTTATGTTTCTATAAGGTTAATATCTAACTTCAGATCTAGGATACAGAGATCTCATTTTATCTGATTTATCAATGTTTAGACACTAGTTTTGGGTTCTGTGTATAGCCAGCTTGTGTACCGACGTGAAGCATGTCCTGCAATACTAAGCGCCACACATCTCTCTCCACAGCACATGAGACAGGCCTCTGAGAACACTCAGGCCTTTACCATAAATCAAGTTTCTCCAACTCTTTTTTTTTTTATCAGTACACATTTCAGATTAAGATACTTAATTTTTTTCATAATTATATTTGAAAAAAGAAATTAAGAGCAGATGAGAAAAACAACCTAATGCAGGTAAGCATTCTGCAGAATTTTACTAAGGGTGTTTTCTGCATACAATGTATAAAGAAGTGTGTATATGGTAGAAACTGTTAATCACAGCAGAAAGAATCAGTTGCCCCAGCTCTTCCCTCTTAAACAGGCTCGGGTTTAGCTCAAGACACCTTAGTATTTATCTAAGAGCTTCTTAGCTGATGACTGCCACTGCTTGTCATGACCTATACGGCCTGTCCCTCTGCTCACTACCACCCTCCTATAACTCACCATTTCTGACTTGCTGGGGGTGAAGGTGCTTTGCTGATGAAACTGGACGTTTTCCCTATTTCCATGCGAGCAGCTCATGTCACTCAACAGCCATCAATGGGATGACATAACTTAATTAGTACAGAATTATTTTCTGGTTTCTCTGTTTTCTAAGTAAAGCAGAGAAAGAAATAACAGAAAATGAAAGAAAACCCTTTAGAAAAGAGTTTTAAAAAAACTCTTTAGAAATGTTCTAATTTTAAAGAAGTTAGTTATTAAATATTAACACACAAATAGAATACATTTATAGGTGTTATACTAAGTTGTAGAAGACTTATAATTTTCATCCTAAATTCTAATGAAATCTACAACATTGTAAGGCTCTGTATAAAAGCACTGATAGATACAACGATTACTAAAGACATGAATGGGTAATGAGGCCACTGGAAACAATCTACTGAAAGAAGCAAGAACTGTGAAGATTTTTATTAATGTGCAATGAATTATACATATAATGTACTACTGTCATATTTCTTTTATAAAGGTAAGATCTTCATAATAACCAATAGAAAGGAAGCCTTGTGTTTATATTCAAAAGGATAAAAGAAAATTGGGAATGATCATCATCCCAAATTGACGTTACTCACTGTTACTTCCAAAGAACTTTTGGGCTTTGAGGACAGGTTCATCTGAACTATATTTGAGCTGCTAATTTATTTCAACTATGTTTCTGGGCTTTTGGAAATAAGGAAGCAACATTCATATAATTATTGCTTTTTGAAACGAGAGAGAAAGCAATTATTATTATTAATATTAGCAATAAAAGCCGTTGTGACTGCAAAAAATAAAATTAGTAGAGACAGTTGAAGAATCACATTTTATTTATTTATCCAGCTAATGAAAATATGTCTATCACAACAGCTTGTAGGCACATAAAGATATGAAAGCTAATTATAATTATAAGTTGAAGCACAAATGCAGTAGGCATACAGACAAAACAAATAAATAATACCAGAATATGTTTGCTTCCTTCAACAGACACGGAACTAAGACCAGAATGGCTTATACATGCTGATTTATTATTTCAAAACACCTTGTTCCACCTTGTCACTAATGCAAGGGAAGAAAAAGCGTCTAAGCCCCCTTTCTCTCTCTTTTTAAAGTTTATTTATTTATATTAAAGAAAAAATATTTTTTTTCACAAAATATATTCTGATTATGATTTCCCATGTCCCAACTTTTCTCATCTCTGCCTCACATCACTACCCAAATGCCCACCCTTCTTCATCTCTCTCATTCGAAAACAGGCTGGCAACTAAAACCGACCAACCCATCAGTCAAATAGCCAAACAACCAATCAAACCCGAATAGGACAAAACAAACAAGAAAAAGCAAAATAAAATATACAGATGCAGAGGCATACACTCACGCACACAAAGATTCCAGAAAAGCACAAAAACCGAAGCTATAACATATAAGTAAAAGGCTAGTAAGGTACAAAAACTGCCAGAGCAAAGCATTATGAGATAAAATCTCTCCCAAAAAGACCATTCACTTTGTTTTGTGTTGACCATCTACTGATGGGCACAGCGTCTTGCAATTAAGTATGATTTGTATACTCAGAGAGACTGATGGACAGAGCTGCATTGTGCAGTATTTTGGGGAACCTGTGCTTCATTTAGAACCTAGATATTAGTTCAGAATTGTAAGTTTGCTATGGTTATCAATTGTAATGTAATATCTGATAATACAGGATACTGGTATGTGCCCCCAGAGCAGTTTTGTGACCCATAGTTTGAGAACCTCTGATGTAGAAAATTTCATCACTGGGTGCATTTGATCTCAGAGCTCTGTGCCAAGAGAAATCACCAGTGCTTGTCAGAAATCAGCTCAATGGTCAACGTACTGTGCTCAAAAGAGAGTTGTCAAGGAAGGAATGTAATGGAAGAGTGGCTGAAGGATTTAGCTTGCAGCTGTGTGACATGGTCCAGTCCTTTCTAATGCATTTTATTTCTTTCTTATTTAAAAAAATATATATTTATATTATTACACACATATATTTATACAATAAACTACCTATAGCAAGAAGAAACGTGGCACAATCAGGAATTATATAAATGTTACATTCTTTTTTAAAATATACATATTTTATTGATTTATTCAAATTACATCTCAATTGTTATCCTATCCCTTGTATCCTCCCATTCCTCCCTCCCTCCTATTTCTCCTTACTCCCCTCCCCTATGACTGTGACTGAGGGGGACCTCCTCCCCCTGTGTATGCTCATAGGTTATCAAGTAATGTTACATTCTTAGTGTTTTAGCTATTTGTATTTGACAGCCTTGAAGAAAACGTCTTTCCTATCTTGGTGTGTCTAAAATTCTGATTGTAAATCAATCTCCATCACATCTTGTCATTATCAACTTAAAACATCTATCTAGACCTAAAATCATCTTAGCTCCTAAACAACCAAGCTTCATTGTAAAACTAAGCTACCTGGTTTTCAACTCCAACTGAGACTTGAGAAGGAATAAACTTGATTACCTGAGTATGCCGGGAGTGCAGGTTAGTAGCTTTACAAATGCATTTTCATTAAGAAAACTTTCTCAGAATAATGGGAAGTTTTATACATTGTTTTCTTAATTTCTACATAAAAACTTCATTCTAGAGACAAGGCTAGAGAATATTGGCATGAAACTCCTCTCACTTGCTTGTGAGCTTTATTTTCATGTTTCACAGCCTGGTATTTTACATGCAGTACCCTATGACTCTAAACAAAGCTTGTGCATCCTTATGCTTTGACATGATTTGAAACTTTAGAAAGACTGTCTCTTATAGCTGTGCTCCCTAAACTTCAAGACTCAACCCTAGCACTTGGCTTTGAGGAAGTTAAGGGCTGTCTCCTGCCTCTGACTTGTCATCTATGAAATACATGCATCACTACTTACAGTTTTATCTCACAGAACTGCTGTGGGGATGAGAAGGCCAACGCATATAAGGGAAATAGTCAACGTAGATAATGTTTTACATTTAGGAATCAATCTCATCATGGCTGGAAGGGTCACCTGGTGCTTGCCTTGTAAGCAACAAGGACCTGAGGTTGATCACTAAAACCTAGGTAAAAATGTGAGTCACGGTCATGAACTCACATGAGGGACTTGTGATGGGGAGGTAAACACTGGGGGAATCCCTGAGGCTGTCTAGGCAGCCAGCCTAGCAGAATTGTTGAGTTCCAGGCTAATGTGAGCCATTACCACAAAGGACAGGGAATTTTTCCTGAGGATGATCCCTGAGGTCGTCCCTCAGCCTCCACATTCATGTGCACATAATTCTCCACATACATGCATTTAATTTACCTTATCAGAGTTTTTATTTCATTACTTGAAAGGGTTGATTTTTAATCTTATAAGATTATTAAGCTATCAACCAATTCATATTGAAACCACCCATCAGACACGTACACAGAGTGTTCTCTTATCCTTTGGAGCTCTTTGCAAATATGGATAGAGCATTAGAGCAAGCGGAGCTGTCCACAATCAGAGGAAGTGGGGACATCCTCACTCACTGTGTGCTTTTCCCCACTGAGGGATTGTTTCTTGAAAAGTCAGCCCAGAAATCTCCTTGTACAGCTATTTCTAAGAGGTGTGGACTACACCGACATCTAAATCAAAAGTAAATGTTCTTTTTCCCTTATGTGACTCATATGAAGTCATTTAACATAGAGAAGCCAGGTCTTTTATTGACACTTTAATTTCATATTGCTTTGGAATGGTATGTGCAAAAACATGTGCTTGAGCATTAACCATTTTTATTAATCAAGATTCAGTTCTTGATTACTTCCCACTCTCTAGTGGGAGAGAGATGACTCAGTTTCTGATTTTTCACATATAGCAAATCACAGAGAATAACCATTAAACTGCTGTTTTATTAGAATCGTCACATATAAACGTTGCAGATTCACTCAGTGCATAATAAGATAACAAAAAGCATTAACTATAAATAAGAGAAATATAAACTAAATTAGAAGATGATGACAGTAAAAATGATGAGGGCCTCCAAGTATTCTTTCCTCCCTAACAATATTTTCATTGCTTTAAAAATAGTTGTCAAATCTTTTTCAAAACCTAAAGATTATCCCAAAGCTTATCAGAATCTAAGAGCTCAGCTGAGTGTTACCAAGAACAGGCTGGTGGCTCCTTAATGTCCCTCACCACCTTGTTTTCCTGTCCAGTGAATGGTCTCCTTAGAACAGTCCACACCCACAATGCAAACAGCAGCCCCACCTATTAGAAGTGTAGCTGGTTCTAGGTCTCCTCCTGGGCTAGGCTACCACTGTTTTACAGAGGTCATGCTTTGTGTCCCAGTTAGAGATGACTGCTAAATGTTTAGACTGCCTGAGACTACAGTTATAATGTAAAAATAAACAATGGGCTAACCAAAGAACCAAAGAGGAAAATCTGGGGGGAAATTTTTGGAAGATTTTGGAATGCTTTTATTTACCTAGAGATCTGTAAAACCACATGCAATCATTTATCTACTGACATGTCTAGGGCTACATCTATGCTAAGAAATAAAATCACCACCAACAGCAGCAAGAAAAGCCCTGGACAAACAGGGAAGACCTAAGCCTGCATCAATGACTAAGTTTTAAGATCTTTGCAAGCCAAAAGTGAAGGCTATAGAAAAATTATAAACTCTGGCACAGTGCTGTGTAACAATTTTCTCTGCATTGAAACATGTCATTTTGGAGAGTGGCTACTCAAGACTCAGGAAGTGAATGAACTTTAGAAGGATCTGAAAGTAAACAATTCACAGATCTTTTTTTTCAAGTTGCCATTTACTTTTATTTCAGTGTTTTTCTTTCTTTCTTTATTATGTTTCTTTTTTAACATTTATATTATTACACATGAATAAAATAAACTACATGCAGCAGGAAGAGCCACGAGACAATCAGGAACTGTATAAATGTTGCATTCATAGTGATTTGGCTATTTGTATTTGGCAAACTTGAAATAAACATCTTTTCTATCTTGTTGGGTCTAAATTTCCGAATGAAGATCAATATCTATCATATCTCATCTCTGTTAATTTAAAACATCTATATTGATTTGAAAACATCTTAACCCCTGCTTCAATCGGGATGTAAAGAATTCAAACTGCAGAACAAGCAGGTGACTAATATTGCTAATCCCACTACATGAGAATAGCTCTGAGACTGGCTGAGAGACAAAGGTCTATGCTTGCACAAGCCTTCATTTTGATCACAGATTCTCTGTGACTTATAATTAGAGGTCATTCTTAGTATGGCATGAAGGAAGATTTGCAGATGTCTTACTTCTGCTCATACAATGAGCAGAGAACCAGCCTTAATTGCTCTGTATATCCTGCACACCTCATACAATCACAATGTTAGAACTGTATAATGCTTGTAAGAAATAATGTTTTCAGAAAAAAATAACCAGAGACCAACGCTGACAGGATTCATTCCTCTCAGCAAGCTGCATACTGACATTCTGCATCCTCCATGTTTCAACCCCAGGCGCCTCAGTTGCTATTATCTAACAAAACAGGACAGCTTTCAGGACAGCATTGTAGAAAGCTTCTGATCCCAATTGGTCCAGCATTTCAGACCGTCCCACATAGTTATATTAAGCCTGGAATTTTGCAACATTTGGAAAATGGACCACAAATGCTATCCCTGGCTTGCTTAACCATTTTCCCCAATTTATTTTTGGGAGGATGCCCTTCAAATGTATTATTTGCCCTAAATCAGCCTGAAGAAACCTTAAGAAAATGACATCCCATTTTCTCTAAGGGGAGTTGGATATGTTTCTGTTTAATCTCTTGGTCTACAGATGCTTATTTTCATTGGGAGTTGGTTATAAGTATTATTGGTCTTTTACAGAGAAGAAACTAGGTTTGACTCAGAGATGTTTCTCTTTTTCTTTATCTTTCTTTTGAAGGGAAGAAGATAGGAGCTGAAAAGAAAACCAGGGGGATATAAAATTTAGAGGGAGGATAGAACAAAAGGTAGGTTATTGAATCTACTCCTCATCTCAAGGCCTTCATTAATTGTTACAAATAAGGTTGTTTTTTTTTTAATTTAATGGTACGGAGTTTTAAATATTGATGCAAATCATGGTCATGTCGAAAGCTAGTCCAATTTTATCACAAGAATATATATTCTAGGTCTAATAGATAGATATAATTCTATAGATATATAAAGTAAAATAGTTAAATAAGGTCTTCAAAAGCCTCAAAGACCTACAGAATAGGCATTTAAAGATGTTTTTATTATTCCAAAGATTCTTTGACAACAAGCCAGGTTAAATCCTGGCAACATCCACTGTGCCTCAAAGAAGATGATGAGCATCAAAGAACCTCCTTATGGAGTTGGCTTCAAATGTGGCAAAATAGCCACTGGGCAAAATGTTCTCATTTCTGCCACAGCCATAATTCTTCCTAAAAATAGGCAAGTTTAGATGCAGGCAGAGCCAATGGCTGACCTCTGCCAAGACAGGATAAGCAAGTCCTCAATAGTTCCTGCCTTACATATATGTCTGTCATATATATTTGGTCAGAAGGATGAAGATGATGCTCCAACATTATAGAGAGTGTTGGGTGACTGTTAAGGCAGTAAACTTGTCTCAGTCATTTTTTCATTTTGGAAGCTGCTAAGATGCACTTCTGGTTCACTCAGGTATTTAAGTTGTATTCCTTCTCAAATCTCTGATGGGGTTGGAGACCAGATGGTTTAGTCTTTCAACAATTCACAAATCTTAAGAAATTATTGGAATTTTCCAGATTCATGAGCTCCTGCCCTAAGGTCATATAATTTATAAGAACTTCTGTAGAAGGGAGTAAGGAAGGGAAGCTAGAACAGAGACAGACTTCCAGACATCAGACCTGTTGAGCTGCCCGCAAGTTGTGTAGAGAGATCCAAAGATGCAGCTTTCCAAAGAGTGAAATAGCTGGGTCTTGAGGAAGCCCTATTCCCATTTTTCTGAGATAGCACCAGATAGATTTCCAAAGTGGCTGTACTAGTTTGCATTCCCACCAGCAATGAAGGAGTGTTCCTCTCTCCCCACATCCTCGCCAGCATGTGGTGTCGCTTGAATTTTTTATCTTAGCCATTCTGATAGGTGTAAGATGGAATCTCAGCGTTGTTTTGATTTGCATTTCCCTGATGATTAAGGAGGTTGAGCATATCTTTAAGTGTTTCTGAGCCATTTGATATTCCTCTGTTGAGAATTCTCTGTTTAGTTCCAAGCCCCATTTCTCAATTGGGTTATTTGGTTTGGTGATGTTTAATTTCTTGAGCTTGAGCTAGAAATGATCATAATGAGTGAGTTAACCCAGAAGCAGAAAGACTCAAATGGTATATGTTCACTTATATCTGTATATTAGCTCAAGGGGCATGTCCCCCGAAAGCCTTCACTTACCAGGAAACTGGGACAGAGGGGAGGACATTCTAGTGGGACTCTAGATGAGAGAAGCATGGGAGAATGGCAAAGTAGAAGGATCCAGAGGGTCCTAGAAACCTACAAGTAGAACATTATGATAGGCAGATTTGGGCCCAGGGTTCCCGCTCAAACTAAGGCACCAGCCAAGGACAATACAGGCGGTAAACCTTAAACCCCTACGCAAATCTAGACAATGGACAGAACACTCTCCACAGTAGAGTGGAGAGTGGGATATTACTTTCTCACATACTCTGGTGCCTCACCTTTGACCATGTCCCCTGGAGGGGGAGACCTGGTGGCTCTCAGAGGAAGGACAGCAGGTTACCAAGAAGAGACTTGATACCCTATGAGCATATACAGGGGGAGGTAATCCCCCTCAGGAACAGTCATAGGGGAGGGGAATAAGGGGAAAATGGGAGAGAGGGAAGAATGGGAGGATACAAGGGATGGGATAACCATTGAGATGTAACAAGAATAAATTAATAAAGTTAAAAAAAAAGATGCAGCTTTCATGAATTGGCACCCATGGTTATGTGGCTTTCTTGGGGAATGCAGCTACCCTAAAGCAATTTATGCTACTTGAATAACTCCTCACCCATTCTCCTGTAAATAACTTGAATAAACTGTCTGGCTCACTAATCTAGACTTGGATGGAATGGTTTATCTATCCTCATTTTCTTGTCTGGGTTTATTCATGTTGTCCATGAAAAGGCATAGGGTGCTTAATACATTTTTAAAATTCACACTGATCTTTGTCAGATGTTGAGAGAAGTTTTTCCAGGTACCTGAGAAGGACTACTGGATCATTAGCTGTTTGCTGAGATAGCTGAGAGGACACTTCAAGGACTCGACAAAGAAACAGACATAACAGAATTAGTTCAAAACATCAGTAACAAACTGCAAACACAGCAAACCTTAAATGCAGGGAGACGCTGATGCCCCAAGTTGCTTGCTGCATTATATCACTGAAAATGCCTAGATTTCAACATGAGATAAGCAAACAAAATGAAAGATGGCCCGCACATTTGGGGAAAATTTAACAGAAATTGTAGTATGGAAGCTTAACTATTAAATTGTCTAAGCAGATCTGACATTTTTTTTTTTTAAGTTAAGCTAACTGGAGAGAATGTCTAAATCACTGAAGAAAAAATTTTGTGCTTCTACCTCAGTCTGGTATTATTAAAGTCTTTAAAGTGGTGGTGTTCAGAGGGTGGAAACTGTAAGAGGCAGTCCTAAAGTACAAAGTAATAGGGTCACTGGGATCGCTGCCATAGGAAAGTATCAACATAGTTCCAAGTGTTTCCAGATATTCTCATAAAAGTGGTCACAAAACAGCAAGACTGACTGTTATCTTCCTTTCGCTGTCTGTGCGAGCATGTGATCACTATTACCTAAGTCACCACTGCTGATACCACTCCCCCATGCTGGGGTATTGACCAAAGTCTGAACAAATGAGTTCTCTGACCTTTAACTCCTAAACACATAAGCTACGCAAATGTCTTTCCAAGCTTCAATCTCAGGGTTTTTTGTTAATGTAATGGAAAAATGGTGAATAATATAGAAGGACCAACAGAGCGATCAGAAGGTGAGGAAATAGGGTGGGAATTAAGAAATATTCTACACACTATGTTTTATGCCAACCAAGTTTATTAAGAAGTACATCTTCTTATATACTGTTTCCAGGGAGAAATAGGAAGAAGCCAGCAGGAACCTAGTTAGTTTTGACAAGGAAACACAGGGTATGTCGAGAACACTACAGACCAAACCTACAGTGTCCTTGGGACTGATAGCCATAACCCTGTACAGGAGGAAGAACTGGGTTCAGAATCCAAAGCCACAGCTCCTCCAAAGCGCTGGGCCCCGGCCATGCTGGATAGGTTGTGCATATTCTAGTTTTAAAGATGGAAATGTGTTCCTTTTCTATAGATCAGGCCCCCAGGGAAAACCTTGAATCTGATCAGCCATCAGTAATAGAATATTGATTAAAAATAAAGAAATATGAAGAATACTATATTTAAAGTGTAAAATTTTAATGATACAAAGGACTTCATAGGTAAACCAATTGAAACTTATCCAGTCTTGTAAACATGCTGTATACAAGAATGAACTAAACAAATAAACAAAACCTTAAAGACTTTTGGCATGTTATTAAGCTTATCAACCCACACACAGAGGTGTTGAGGAGTTGCAAATACTACTTGAGTAGGAACTAGTTCAATTTTCTCAACTTTAAGGGAAAAAAAAACCTGACAACTCAATGATCTCAAGTTTTAAAGTAAAAAGAAAGTACAAAATTTACCATGAGCAACAAGCAAAAACCCAAATTCTTAAAATCTGGGAATGTTGAAAGCAGAGTGAGGCAACTCACTTGGTGTGAGGAAACCTCCACTTATATAAATGTTTTGTTTTTAAACAGAACTAGTGGGTGTCATGCCTGAAAGAACCCCAAATTATTCCTACTGGGTGAAGATGAAACCAAAATATTGATAACTAAGTAAAATTGAGTTTCTTACTTTCAAACCTGACTTATATAAATCATAGTGGAGACATTCAGAGTGAGCTGAAGGGACAAGAGATAATCTTAATCAAGTAGCCCAGTGATTTTTATGATAAAAAATATGAAATAATAAAAATATAATGAATAAGAGGTCCAGAAATATGACAATTATGTGGTAAATAAAAAGTATGGCTATCTTTGTTTCTGAGTTTACTCTTCTAAGGAATTTAAACTATAAATACATAAAAATATTTATAAATTTTTGTTAGCAGTATAATATATGATATAATTTATGCAAAGGTATTAGCTAGGAGGAAGGAGGAAGAAATGGAGATACACTTGAGTAAAGCTTTTACTGTATGCTATTGTGATTATAGTGAGTAGTTTGAACTAGTATTTGTAAGTTGTTGTTATGATCCCCTGAAATATGAAGAAAAGTATGAAAAACTAACAAAAGAAATTAGTATTGTATATTTGAGAAAATACTCATTTAACACAAAAGAACTTGGCAGTAGAAATCAAAGGGGCAAAAATTCATGCAAATATAAACAATTGAAATTATGCTCAATCATGTTCATAGTGGCCTTATTTATAATAGCCAGAACATGGAAACAGACTAAGTGTCCCTCAGTAGAAGAATGGATAAAGAAACTGTGGCACATTTACACTATGGAATACTACTCAGTTATTAAAATCAAGGAATTCCCAAAATTTGTGAACAAATGGATTGAACTAGGAATGGTCATAATGAGTGAGTTAACCCAGAAGCAGAAAGAGTCAAATGGTATGTACTCACTTATATCTGGACACTAGCCCAGGGGTTAGTCCCCTGAATGGCATGTCCCATGAATGTCTTCACTTATCAGGAAAGTAGGAAAAAGGGGAGGACATCCTATTGGGACTCTAGGTGAGAGAAGCATGGGAGAATGGGGAAATAGAAGGATCCAGAAGGTCCTCGAAATCTACAAGAAGAACATTATGACGGGCGGATCTGGGCCCAGGCTTCCTGCTCAAACTATGGCACCAGGCAAGGACAATATGTGCTGTAAACTTTGAACCCCTACCCAGATCTAGCCAAAGGACAGGACATTCTCTATAGTTGAGTGCAGAGTGGTTTCGCATGAACTCTGGTGCCCCATATTTGACCGTGTCCCCTGGATGGAGAGGCCTGGTGGCACTCAGAGGAAGGATAGCAGGCTATCAAGAGGAAACTTGATACCCTATGAGCATATACAGAGGGAAGAGGTCCCCCTCAGTCACAGTCATAGGGGAGGAGAGTAAGGGAGGGAGGGAGGAATGGGAGGATACAAGGGATGGGATAACAATTGAAATATAATATGAATAAATTATATATATATATATAAATTATGTGTATACAACTTACTATGAGTAATTATATTAAGCATTAATTTATTAAATGTGCTGAATAAAGTGGAGACTGTCACAGTGGATAAAACTGATGGAACCACAGTTTGTCAATAAGCAGTGCATTTCAACATCCAAGATAAAATATGTTAAATGTGAAAAATACAAATTTTGCAAGTAGCAACCCATAGGAAGCTTGAGTGACTACACTGATGTCAAAAAACAGCATTGCAGGAAAAAATATTAGTAGATTCACAGATATTGTATAATGATGGAGATACCAAGATATCAAGAAGACATACTAGGTATAAGCATGTAACTAACATGAAGCCCAAAATATTTGTTGTAAAAAAATCACCAAATTGAAAGAGGAAAAGGATCAACTTTCTTCAACAAGCTAATAATTGGAGACTTCTGGATCACTCTTTCAGTTCTGAATAAAATAACTGGTAAATTCTGGATGCAGATATCACACTAAACATCGCTTATAGAGAACCAGGCTTTATGGGTTTCCATACCACACTCTAACCATTGGCAAAGGCTACACACACCTCTCAGACCCAAGGAATACTCTCCACGGTAAGCCAATGTTAAGCCGTTAGTGAAGTCTAGGTAGAAGTGATGTCATTAAAATAATGTGGTTTCCTGTCTTAACAGATGGAAAGAGAATAGAAGCTTTTGGTGTCCTTGTTATTTGCTTATTCACATTTTTCAAAGAATATATTTTGATCATGTTTTCCTTTCCCCAACTCCTCCCGGGTCCTCTCACACCTCTCTACTCACTCACATTTCTGTTTGTTCTCTCCTCTCTTTCAAAAAAAAAAAAAAGCCACAGAACCCCATGGAGCTCACCTTATGTTGGCAAACTACAGACTGTGGGGCCTGCCCTGGGCTGTGGCTAATATACTGAGTGACACTCCATTGGAGAAAACTGAAAACCTTTTCCCTCTTTTTCATCAGGTATAAACAGCAAATAGCTGCTGAGTTAGTGATGGAGTCCTAGCTCTACATCTGCCTCTTAGCGCTGGGCCTGGTGATGGAATCCTATCTCTGCATCTGCCTCTACATCAGGGACTTGTCAGGCTTGACCCTCTGCAGGCCCCTTGTGCTTCCCCTGAGGACTGAGTGTTCTGAAGTCTCTCTCTCCTCACTGTCCCTTGTGGGTGTCTGTGCTAACTCCCCATCTACTACACAAAGCAGCTTCGCTAATGAGTGTGGAGTGAGACAGAGCGTTAAAAAGTGATACACATGCACAAGGCAAACCATACCATCCTAAATAAATCAGTATTCTACTGAGGAAAGAACAGAAATTAAAATACTTCAAAATGAATGAAAATGAAACAGGTTTGTGCAGATGACATAGTATAGTATTTGAAGGATAATTGGTAACGGACACTGTTTAAAATGGAAAGGAAAGTCCGTTGCACAGGCCAGTCTCACAGTTTCAAACCCTGTAAGAAGAGAAAACCAAAGAGCACTAGAAAAATGACAGCTCACAGTAGGAGTGGGTAAGAGATGGCTTCCCTTGAACAGGCCTGAACATAGTTAAATCCGGAGAGGCAATGGGGACAGGTAGTACCCTCGTTACTTGCCACACAATGGGTGTATTGTGAAACGTCAGATTGCACCAAGTACTATAAAAGTGGACAAATTATTTATAAATAAAAAGCATTAAAAATTAGAGAAAAAAAAAGGAAAAGAAACAATTGGTTCCTTGAAAAAAGTCAGTAAAATTGACAAAATTTTAATAAGAATGGAGATGATAGACAGACAGACAGACAGACAGACAGACAGACAGATAGACGAATGGATAATATGAAGAGAGTGAAGGAAGGAGGGAGGGAGCAGGAAGTGAAAGAGGAAGGGAGAGGAAGGAAAGGAGAGAAAATGAAATCAATCAATAGCTAAAACAAGCCAAGAAGAAATGAGATTTAACTGCCAATCTTATTTAAATTAATAAAGAGATTTTTAGAACATCTTGTATGCCAAACAATTAGCTTGTCTCTGTGAGGTGAAGATATTTCTAGGAATGCAAACACACCACTGAAAGTGAAATAAGAAGACATTGAAAATCTGACTAGATGGCAAAAATTTTGCAAACAAACAAACAAAAAAAAAAAAGGAAAGAAATGAATAAAAGCCTTGTGTTCTAAAAACTTCTAAAAAAAAACCTTGCTACTGCTCTGGCCCTCCCATATGGAGGATGACTCCAAATCATGTATGCTGTTTACCTGATGTTGGTGTTCTGAGAGCTAGGAACACATGATCACATTCATGAGTAGAAAGGAACATTGACCTTATATTGGACTCTATAATGTTTAAGTATTACATTCAAAATGCATAAATAAGAAACTCCCTCAGTTTATATAGAAACTTAAGTAACGTACACATTTGTAAAGTTACACTTTAGGGAACAGACTTGCTATAGGAGTAAATGCGAATTACATAAACCACGATCTAAAAATAAGAATTTTAAAGGCTTGTTTTACTTACTGTATATGAGTGTTTTTCTTGCTTGCATCTGCGTCTGTGCACCACCAGCATGCCCGGTACCTGCAGAGGTCAGAAGAGCGCGCCAAGGAGGAGAGTTACAGAAGGTTGTTGAGTCACTATGTGGATTCTGGGAAATGCATTCATACCCTCTGAAAGGGTAGCCAGTTACCGCGGAGCCATCTCCCCAGCCCTAGAAGCTGGGATTTAATGAAATGTTTCATATTTTGTACATGGTTTTGTACAAAAAGTTTGAAATGGAGAAGGTAGAACCTTGCCTATGAGAGACTGTAGCCCGGTAGTCTCTTTTCTAGCAGGATTGGTTGTATATTGTGCCTGGTACTCATTTTAAAGTGAGATACATTTATTTTCCACATGTTTTAAAACACTAGGGCAACGTTTGTTTCTTTCTGAGAATTCTGTGTAGCAACCATGAGAAAATTGCGCTTGAATGTCAACTCAGAAAAGTAGACAAGTGTCCTTAAGAGAAGTTCAGGAGTCTTTTTCCTCATAACTCCTGTTTGTCTATGGCTCTTCTGTGTGACCAGCCAGCTGTAATTGCCACTTTACTGCTTGGCCACAGAGATGTTATATCCATCAATCGAACAAATAAATGGGGCAGTTAATTAATACTTTTTTTTTTTGGTTGAAACCAATTTAGGGGAATTAGGGCAAAGCAATTTTGATTTTCAACAGTGCCACTCACCCACTCACCGTCTGCTTTTGATGAGACTGTGGACATCGGTTTGGGTTACTGAGCAATAAATACTTCTCCAATGACTTCTGAGTCCCTGGGATCATTCTATTACTGTGTCATTCAAGCTTGTCACACTGTGGGGTGCGGGACTCCAATTGCTGCACAGTCAGCCATGCACACCCGCTGTTCCTACAGTGGGAAGAGATAAATACGAGAGAATTTGTGGAAAGCAATATGATCAAAAGATTGGAAAAGGAAGGCCGCATAAACCTAAGGGTTTAAGAGATGTGCTTTTGAAAGGAAATGTAAGTCATTGTGAGTTCAGGCATTTCATCATTTTAAAACACAGGTAAATTTCTCAGCCAGCAGAAATCCATGGCCTTTGGCGTGCTTAAATTAACTTTATCATTTTAACAGAGGTTCTAGGATGAAATATGGTATGTTTTCTGAGAGCCACATGTTCAGCTCACCACAGGCTTACGTTCTGGTGCCCATGAAGACAGCAAATGCTGTGGAGACCCCTGAGCTTCTTTGAAGGATTGTCACAGCCAGTAATCTCAAAAGGCCAACTACTAAAACAGCACATAATTACTTATTTAAAAGCATCTTGGTATGCTTTAACTTTCATGTTAGTGTTGCAAGAATGCTTATTTATTTTATCTTATGACAAAGGTATTTGCTTGTAAAATTTCAAATTCAGGAAAACAATTCTAAGATTATACGAGTAATATTTTTGTCTGACCTACAGGAATAAAGTATGAAGGCCATGGTGGACACATAAAGTTCTCTAAGCTTTAGTAAAAATCCTGGGCATATATATATATATATATATATATATATATATATATATATATATATATATATATCATATTGGTGATTTAGTCCCCTAGAGGAACTAATTTAGATAATGTAGCACAGGAAAGACTTACAAATAATAATCCAATCATGTTGTGGATATTATCTAGTCGATAGTAATACAACCAGGTAAGATCAACAGATTGTAACCTCCACAACTTCTCAGATGCACCTTTCTCTGTGTTTAATTTCCTGATTTCAAAATAACCAGGTCAATACAGAGAGCACCAAATGTTGCATTCAACTCAAAAACATTTTCATTGTTAATGTCAGAATGTATCGCAATGAGCTAGATAGTTTTACAGTTTGAAGAAATTAATCAAATTAAGGCAGGACTCCACTTGAGTGCCTGGTTGGCCTTATCCATACCTAGTTTTAAGTTATTATATGATGGCACGTGGAACGGAATTGTTTTTTAAACATTGCTCAGTCATGTCAGAGAGTAGCTATGGAGGTGGAACTGTTTCACGAGGTCACGTGGCTTCAGATGCCCCACCCTTACAGGCTGGCACGGCCCTGCACATTGCCTGCTCTTCACTATGCTAAAGACATACTCCGGTACCCTTACTGTTAAGCTGCAGTAATAGACTTAGATAAATGTGCAACAACCGACCCAGTGAAGACCACAGAAGGGGCAGTGGGACCCACAGTCCCTAGGCTCTTTTTTCTCACCACACCTAGACTCACAGGGACTTGCCATTCTCGCTCCATACACTTCGTTCTGAAAGCATATATGTCATAGAGGAAAGCGAATGACAATGTTAAGATAATACAACATTTTTCTATGAAAGATTCAGATTAGTCTTATTATTTCTATGTTCATTTATTTTCTAAAAAGACTATGCATTTCAATTGAAATATAAGTATATCAGTTTCTTTCCTCCTTCTGCGTCCTCCAGCCCCTCCCATTACTCTTCCTCAAGGCTATCCAACCAACTCTTAAAGTAATAACCCCTCTTTTGGAAAAAATAGTACAGATATATAAATGCAACCTGCTGCTCACGTGTGTGTGTGTGTGTGTGTGTGTGTGTGTGTGTGTGTGTGTGTGTGTGTGTGGTGTAGTTTCAAGGCTGGCTACTCTGCATTAACTTAAAGGGTTGCTCATTCCTTGAGGATGCCAACTCTCCCTCTCCCAGTAGTCATTCGTTGCCTAGAGTTTTTGTCTATGGGTGAAACACCGTGAAAATTCTCCCGTCCATGTTAGCCTGTCCATTGACAGCAAGCCCCCTCACAACTGTTGGTCTCTGCATTGTTGTCCAGCTGTGGTTTGCTGTAAAGAGGACCTTGTTTGGTGAGGACTGGTTGCTACACTTATCTGTGGACGGGAGGATACTATTTAGAATGTGGCAAAGAATTTTGCTGGTCTATCAGAGTGGCACTGGTTAATTCTTTTCCGTGGACCACTACTTCACTGGCCCAGGTAAGTTGCCAAGGTTTCTAATACCAAGTATAATTTCTGTTGAAAGAAATCCAACTAGACAGCTATTGGTTACTCCACACATGTGAATACCACTTCTTGGACCTTTGCGGATGATTTGTCTTGCTGGTAACTGTTGTGGGTCATAGGTGTTGCAACTTGGCAGGACTATAATTTGCTTTGCTTCCTCAGGAGTACTGTGGTGTCCTAAGTATGAAGTGCCTTCAGCTGTGGGGGTTTACTTTCAGTCTCTGAGAGGCAACCAAAGACTAAATCAATAGTGTGTGCTGCATTGAGAATCACTTGGGCTGCCCTGAACAACCACTGGAAATAGTGTTTCTTATGTTTGGTGCTGGAGTTTTTTGTTAGTGTTAGGCAAGCGTAAAATAATATGATTCATTGAGGCTGCAACAGATAACCTTGGTGTTCTTGGTCCATCTTATTCTCGTTCTGTAATGGATTCTTGCTTTGCACTTCCAAGTAGGAGCCCCACCCTTTATTTCTTTCCCATCCCATATCGCCTGTTTTCTGCTGCTCCTTTCTCAACTCCTCCCTTACCCACCTGTGGTTTCCTTATACTTTCCTGGTTTATTTGGTTCTTCCATATTGTATAATCATATCTGATGGTTTGGAGCTGGGAACCACAGGTGAAAGTGAAATGCAACATGTGCCTTTTTCTGGGTGTATTATGTTTTTTTTTAAAATAATCTTGTCAAGTTCCATCTATGTATGTGAAATTTTACTTATCTCACTTGTCATTAAAGGTGAAGAGTATTCCATAGTGCACATGGGCAATATTTTCCTTTTCCATTAATCAGTTAAAGTACATTTGCTGGTTTTATTCCCTGGCTATTGTGAATAGGCAAACAGTGAACTTTGCTAAGCAAGTATCTGTGGGATAGGATGTGGAGTCCATTGGACATATGCCAAGGAGTGCTATAGCTGCATCATATGGTAGAGCTATTTTCATTTTTTTTTTTTAGTATTTTCTATAATGGTATCCAGGGCAGCTGAACCAATTAGTAGCCCTAACAACACTGAATAAGGATCTCCTTTTCCACAGAACTTCATGGGTATTTATTGACAATTGTTTGGTGGTCCTAGCCATTCCGACATTCACAAGATGAAATCTCAAAGCTGTTAAATTTGCTTCACTTCTTCACTCAGCTGGCTACTTCCTTGGCTCTACAGAAGCCTTTTAGTTTTATGAAGTCAATAGTTGGCTTCATTTCTGGGCATACGCCGTCTTGTACAGAAATTCTATTCCTACACATTTCTGCCTATGTTTTCTTCTAGCAGTTTTAGTGCTTTGGGTTTTAAATTGAGGTCTTTGACCCACTTGAAAGGAATTTGTATTCAAGGTGACAAATACAGATGAACATTCATTCTTCTGCATGCAGACATCCTGTCTCTCCAACACTATTTGTTGAAGATGCTGTCTGCGTGTTTTTTTCATTGTTTAAAAATACTGAATAGCTGTAGTTATGAATGTTCATATTTGGGTCCTGTTGCATTCTACTCAGTGCCAGTCCCATATTGTTTTATTGCTATAGCTCTATTAGGTAATCTGAAGTCTGAAATATCAATCCTTCCAGTATTCTTTTAGTTCAGAATTTTCTTTGACACCATCGCCTTTTAAAGCTTGACATACATTTTGCCAGGCTCTTAAAGCTGTTATTTTAATGGGTTTCCTTTATACATGTGTGGCTTGTGGTTTCACTCTTTAAGCTTTCAATAGCCTTTTTTTGCTCTGTATATTTAATGTTTTAAGTATATGTTCTGGGGAGTTCCTTTTATTGTTCTGTGTTTTTAATGTTCTGTATGTGTCTTGTGCATATATCGGCATGTCTCTCATTTTGTGAAAGTTTTTTACTTTGATCTTTTTGAATATTTAGTCTGTGCTGTTTCTGGGATTCTTACAGTATCTTATAATAAGAAATTTTGTTTTTTATTGTGTCCTACAATTTCTGCATATTTCTTTAGTGTGTTACTTTTTAATTTTTAATTTTCTTTGCTTGGATGGTCCAATTCCTCTACTAGACAGTTTAGCCTTGATAGTCTATCTGGCTATTGGTCCATTTGACTGGTAAGGAGCTCCCCTGAGTTTTCTAATTGGGTTATTTGGTTTTTCAATTCCATCTTCATTAAATTTTGAATTCATTAAATCTGTTCAGTATTTTTCTGTCTGAGAAACTGAACTCAATTTCAAATCTAGAATGAATGGGTTCTGACATTTTACTCAGCTATATATTTGTGGTCTGTTGGACATCACTCATGAATTTATTTGTATATTGTTTAAGTTCACTGAGTTGTTTTCAAGTTATTGATTTCTTTTATCAGTCCTATGATTGTTCTTTTAAATTGCATATCCTGGAGCTCATCTAGGTAATTCACACTGAAGACTACGTCTTAGGACTGTGCATTTGGCGGACAGACGACATACTATTATCGCCTTTCATAATGTGTGTGTGTGTGTGACATAGGCATGTTAATTTATTTCATTATTTATGTTTCTGATGTCACACTCTATCCTGCCTTCCCCCCCCTTTTTTATTAATTTATTCTTGTTACATCTCAATGGTTATCCCATCCCTTGTATCCTCCCATTCTTCCCTCCCTCCCATTTTCCCCTTATTCCCCTCCCCTGCCTTTTATATGCTGGCCAGGTGCAGGAGCTGTTGGATCAGAGCCAGGCCTGAGAGTGTAGGAGTGAGTGGGGAAGACAAGGTCCTGGCATAACACAACAGGAAATGCTTCTGTGTGAGATGTAGGACTGAAACTAGATCTTCAATGTGGGAATGGCCCAGATGAGTGGATTTCTACCACTTGTTATGCATTTATTTACCAAGACTTGATACCCTATGAGCATATACAGGGGGAGGAAGTCCCCCTCAGTCACAGTCATAGGGGAAGGGAGTAAGGGGAAAATGGGAGGGAGGGAGGAATGGGAGGATACAAGGGATAGGATAACCATTGAGATGTAACAAGAATAAATTAATAAAAAATAAATAAATTCAAATGCTCTGTTTTTATAATAAATGTATTTTCCCGATACAATTATTGCCCTCTGCAAGTCTCTATTTTCTTTACTTTTACCCCAACCCCCTTATGTTTTGCTTAAGGAGATAAAAAATTACCTTTGAAACTGTCAGGATAGAAAGTCATGCTTATTACAAATTTTGCATTTTTGGATTTTACATAGCTATCCAGGGATAACATGAGTGACTATCTTTTCTCACAAAGGGTCTATTATAGACTTAACTAAGCCATGGCTGAGGTTTACTCTCTCTGTCTCAAATCATAAATTACCACTTCACTTTTCTTATTCTGCTCACACAATGCATGTGCTACTGTTGTTCTTGTTCAGGAGGTAATATGCTGTATAGTGTGGGCCTCTATTTTTCAATTTTAAAAAGATAGGCTTTCTAACAAATATATGCCATATTCACTGCGCTGACTCACACAAACACAAGAACTCTACTGCTGCATTCATAATGCTGAATTAAACTCCAAGACAATAAAGTGAAATGCACTGGCAAGCACATTGGTTTGGTGGTGGAGATAAAATACATATTTATCTTCCCTCTATTTTTGAGCAGATAATTTAGTTAAAAATGAGGTTTTCAGTTGTCAGATAGCACAAATATGGGTAGGCTAAATAGTCCAGATTGATACCTGAATGAGTTGCTAGGACCGCATTCTATATCATATCTGGTAATGATTAATAGGAGGAAATTTTTATTTTATTTTACTGTTCTATCAGGCTTGCTATTCTAGATGCATTTTATTCAGTGAATGAGAAAGTAAGCTATAGATATAACCAGAGTATAAACTTCATAACCTTGGCAAAGGCTAGCTGCTTGTAACAATGAGCATAGGTTTTGAGGAGGCTGGAGAAAATTATAAGAATTATTTGAGGCTGACTTGTTAATGGGAGTCCATTGGTTTGATGAAATCATTTATAAAGATATGTAAAGACATTAAGAAATACTAATTCACCAATTTGTGGATTCATTAGTTGAGATTATTATTCTCATTCATAATCAGGATAATTTAAATGAATATGTTTACAGTTGTTAATTCAGATATTGCACACATTTGGGTTTATGTTTTAAGAAAATCCAGGAAAAAGAATTTGTATGTAGGAGCCATGCATATTTTCATTCCACCTTCATTTCCTAACAAGATGAGAAATATCTTGAGAGCAAAACTGTCTAATTGTTTGTTATCTTCATTTCTTAGAACATTTTTCAGCTTAGGAAATTGATAATCAAAGGGTTTATATAATTTATTAAATAAAGTTTATTGCTCAGTGAAGATAATCATAGGAAGGTCACGTTTAAGCTACTTATAGGGTAAAAGTGACTTAGTCTTAGTCTTATAGTAAAACTGTTTGATGCATAATTTTTACACTTTTGTCATAATTATTTTATGGCAAAAATGTACTGCTGATATTGGTATGGCGGATTAGAATACATTGTTAAAACAATGCTTGTGAACATGTATTGAAGAGACAATGTGCACCCTTCTGCCAGAATCCTGCAAAGTAAATGCTGTCTCAAATACCATTTTATTTATTTATTTATTTACTTTTATTGACAATGGATTCATTTTTCCTTTGTTAAAAATTAAGTGTCCGTAGTTATGTAAATTTACTTCTGTATCTTTGATTCAATTCCATTGATTAGCCTGTCTATTTCTATACCAGTACCATGCAGTTTTTATTACTATTGCTCTGCAGTACAGTTTGAAGTCAGGGATGGAGATAACTCCAACGTTCTATTATTGTATAGGATTGTTTTAGCTATTCTAATCTTTTTTTTTCCATTAGAAGTTTAGAATTATTCTTTCAAGGACTGTAAAAAAAAGTATTGGTATTTTAATGGGGATTGTATTGAATCTGTAGATTGCTTTTTGTAAGATGGACAGCTTTACTATAAGAGGGCATGCTTAAATCTCAATCATAAAGGGAAATAGAATAGACAGGGGCAGTGGTTGAAGAGAAGGAACAAAGCAGGAGAGGGGGTGCAGAGAGAAACAAGGGTGGAGCTCAGACCTGGGGAAAGTGGAGGCAGGAGGACAGAAGTCCTACATAAAAAAGAGAAACTGGAGGTAGGGGCATCTCTGTGACAGGCTGGAGACCTAAATCGGAATATGCCTTTGGGAGGATATGAGGAGGACTACAGCTGAGACTTCTAGCAGCAGGGGCCATGGAGACCGAGGAGGACATCCTGTAACTACTCAAGACTCCTAGTGCAGGGAGGAGAACACCAATCCAGCCCACAGAAACTTTGATCCAAAACTGACCCTGCCTACAAGACATGCAGTGATAAAAACAGAACAGAGATTGAGGGAATATCTAACCAATATCTGGCCCAACCCAAGACCCACCTCATAGAAGAGAGCTAGCTAACCACTGACACTTAATGACAGTCTGCTTTGCCTGGAGACAGAAACCTATCAGAGTTGTCTTCTGAGTGGTTCCACACAGCAGCGGTTGGAAATAGATGTTGAGACCCAGAGACAAACATTGAGTGAAGCATAGGGAGTCTATTGGAAAAGTGAGGGGAAGGACAGAAGGCTCTAGAGGTGACAATGGCTCCATAAGAATGTCAACAGAGAAAACTAACAGGGTCCCAGAAAGGGCCCATGGATTCTGAAGTGCCAACCAAGGGCCGTACAATGACTAGGCCTAGGCCCTCTACGTAAATGTAGCCAATGGGCAGCTCAGACTATATGTGGTTTCATTAGTTAGGAGAGCAGAAGCTTTCTCTGATCTGAACTCTGTTGCCTTCTTTTCTTTTCTTTTTTAGCATATAAAACATGAAATTTACTTACTTTACATACTGATTGTAGCCCCCTCTCTTGTCACCTCCGAGTCCCACTTTCCCTTCTTCATGCCCGCTCCCCACCTGGTCCTCAAAAAGGAGGAACCCTCCTCCCCTAACATCTGACCTAAGCCTATCAAGTCTCATCTGCAATGCCTATATCCTCTTTTTCTGTGGCCTGGCATGGCTGCTCCACCAAGGGGAAGTGATTAATGTGTGAGCACCAGAGTCCATGTCAGAAATAGTCCCTATTCCCCATATTATGGGCCCCACAAGGAGACTGTGCTGCCTATCTACTACATCTGAGCAAGGACCATGCACGGTGAGGACCTAGACCTTCAGCTCAAATGTTGCCTGCTTTTCAATCACTTCCTCCTGACAAGACTCCCTTGCTAGGCCACAGGGCAAAAGGATGAACTCAATCCTTGTGCAACTTGATGAGTTGGGATGGGTGGGTGGGTGGCTACCCTTTTCAGAGGAATAGGGGAAGAGGACAGAGGATGAAAGGGCTGGGGACATATGACCTGGATGTAAAGTGAATAAGTAAATACAGTTTAAAAAGAAAATAGAATCTTTTCTCATACACTATATCTCAATTACAGTTTCTCCTCCCTTTACTCTTCCAAGTTTTTCCCCTCCTTCCCTACCATCTGCTCCATTCTCTCTTTTTTTCTTTCATTAGGGAAGAATGGGATGCTAAGGGATAACAACCGAATAGGACAAAATAAAATATAATAAAATCAAACAAAAGCTATCATATTGAAGTTAGACAAGGCAACCCACCAAGGTGGAAAGATTCCCAAAGGCAGGCACAAGAGTCACAGATCCACTCATTCTTGGAGTCAAGAATCTCATAAAAACACTAAGCGAATAGCTATAACATATACAAAGAGGACCTGCAGGCCCTATGCTTGCTGCTTCAGGTTCTGCGGACTCATATGCACCTGGTGTAGTTGATTTAGAGGGTTGTGTTCTCCCTGCGTCTTCCATTCCCTCTGGTGCTTGTAATCTTTCCTCCACCTTGGCTTCTATGAGCTACTTGGAGGAAAGATTTGATTTAGACTTAGACTCTCTCTCTCTCTCTCTCTCTCTCTCTCTCTCTCTCTCTCTCTCTCTGCATAGTTTTCCACTGTATCTATCTGTTCCCATCTGCCGCTGGATGAGACTCTTTGATAACGACAGGAAAAGGTACTTATCTAAGAGTACAGCAGAATGTCATTAGGAGTCATTTTATTGATACTATTTTCATATCAAAAGTTTTTGGTTTTACCATAGTTCTATGGGCTGTCTAATCTCTGTTTCTTTGTTATTTTAGCACTGTTGGTTATGTGTTCTGGAAGGGCTTGGAAAGGTATACGTCAAATGCTGAAAGATCACAACTACTAATACTGCCAGCATACCCTGCAAAGCTATCAGAATAAGCACTAAAAAAAATGACAGCCTACAGACTGGGAAAGGATTTTTTTTTTTACCAACTCTACATCCAACAAAAGGCTAATATTCAAGATATATAAAGAACTCAAGAAATTTAACACCATCAAACCAAGTAATCCAATTAAAAATGGGGTACAGAGCTGAACAGAGAATTCTCAGCAGAGGTGTATTGATAGGCTGAGAAACACTTAAAGAAATTATTATCATCCTTAGTCATCAGGGAAACGCAATTCAAAACGACTCTGAGATTCCACCTTACACCTATCAGAATGGCTAAGAATAAAACCTCAAGTGACAGCACATGCTGGCCAGGATGTGGAGAAAGGGGAACACCCCTCCATCGATGATGGGAGTGCAGACTAGTTTAACCACTTTGGAAATCAATCCGATGCTTCTCTAGAAAACTGGGAATAGTGCTACCTCTGTACCCAGGAAATAGGAAGGATCATGTAGGGATGGAGGAACTGAGGGAGAGAATATAGGGAGAGAGTTGCTTCAATAGGTAGACAATTAGGGGACTATATGGAAAGCTAGAGCAGTGGAAAATTCCTGAAACCTAGGAGGCTCGCTTAGTGAAGAATCCTAGTATAGATAGATATGGAGTCTGAATGAGCTATTTTATATAAGGAGGCTGGGCTCCTAGTGGTGGGACTGGGACATCAACCCAGCCACTAAATCTATGACCCACAACCTGCCCTGTAAGACGCTTTGGGAAATTGTGGCTCAGAGCCTGTGGAAGTGGCCAACCAATGACTGGTCTAACCAGAGACTCACGCCTTAAGAGAGATCCCATGAACAACACTGCCAACATGGCCAGGTGCTGGAAGCTGAATGTCTCAGAGACCTAGGATAGAACCAAACAAAACTGAAAAAAAAAATGTCAATGAAATGATCCCTAATGAAATTTTGCTATACTCATAGAATCAGTGCCTATCCCAATTATCATCAGAGAGGCTTCTTCTAGCAGCTGATGGGAACAGATATAGAGAATCACAGCCAAATATTAGGTAGAGTTTGTGGAACCATGTAAAAGAGGGAAGTAAGGATTGTAGGAACCAGAGGAGTCCAGAACACCAGGAAAACAGTCCACAAAATCAACTCAGGATGGCTCATAGGGGCTCACGGAGACTAAAGCAGCAATCACAGAGCCTGCGTAGGTTTTTCACTAGACCCTCTGAATACATGTGTAGTTGATTAGCTTGGGGTATTTGTTGAACTCCTAACAATGGAAGTGGGTATCTCTGCTATTTTGCCTGGTCCTGACATTCTTTTCCTGCTACTGGGTTGCCTCATCAAGTGAAGGGATTTGCCTAGTCATCCCGCATCTTGTTATGCCAAGTCCAGTTGGAATACCTGGTAGGACTTTCTGAAGGGACGCAGAAGAACAGTGGATCTGGGGAAGAGGGGAGGTAGTGGAGGGAGAGAAAACTGCGGTCAGGGTGTATTCTATGAGAGAAGAATCAATTTCTTAAAAAGTCACTGAAAACAATGAATTCGGAGTTTGGGTCCTTAAAATTTTTACTCAAAACATTTCCCTTTTAGTTTTTCATAATTCACAGGAACTCTTTTGGAGCACAGGTGACAGTATATGGAGGTCACTACTTCTGTAAAACTGAACATGCCTCATCACAATGTTGCATTTTTTCACCTTCCTACAAAGCCTTCATCTGTCTAAGGAAATGGAAAGTTTCTTAAATTCTTTTCCTATTTTGAATATTCAACCTTTACCAAGTATGGAGTTAGTAAACATCTTTTCCTCTTCTGTGGGCTGTCACTTATTTTGAATGATGGTATCCTTTACCTTACAGAAGCTTTTCAGTTTAATGAAACATCGTTTATTAATTGTTTGCCGAAGTTCTTGGGGGGTCTTAAGCAGTATAGTTTTATAATCAATTGTTTGTATTGTTGAGGGGAACTCTATGATTGGACCTCCTTGACCAATATCTCATTGGGAGTTATCCCACAACTGGGGTTAGTCTTTTCACTTAATGACCCGTGACTTGTAGAAAGAGCATAATCCATCTATGTAGGGTACCTCTAGTCAATTGACTTTTTAATTATATTTTTCAACAAGCTCATTAAACAGTAGATGTCCATATGAGTTTTTCATATTTCCTTAGTTTTAGCTCCCCTTAACTCCTCTGCCTTCCTTCCTCTTATTCGCCAAACCCTCTTCCTCAGACCTTGGCCCTCCCTACTCTCTTCCTGGCCACTTTCACTGCGGATGTGTTCTATCATCAGTTCTTCCTGAACACACCCTTCTCTGTTGCTGCTTAGTGCCCCTCCTGTATTTCTAGCTCTCAATAGCACTCAATTTTAAATAAAGACTTTGAAAATACTCAACTTTGATGATATGTAAGGACATAAACATTTTTAATGTATTCATTAGTCATTTGTGTTTTTTATTTTGAGAAGTTTCTGTTCATTACCAATGCTTTGACACTCTATGAATGCCTGCAAATGTTCATAAACACATGATAAGTCTTTGCAATATATATATCAGCTACTAGATGAATTTTCAGCTATAGAATCCAAAAGTAACAATACATTGCATCTTAGCCAACCTCTTTATTTATTATATTCAACTTTCTGTTGGTTCTTTGATTTTTATATCTCATGTTATGAAATGATAATGATGTCCTCTGAATCTCCCAAACACATTTAAAATAGCATTTCATTGCCTTATCAAGAGAGTATATTTCATTTAATATTATTTTTAGCCTTCTCAATTAACAATTTTATATTTTCTGACTTTAAAGACAGTTGTATTGTTGAAGTTACTGATTTATTTTATGTAAATATACTTTATATTTGTGTGTTTCACTAAAAAAGATAGAAGTTAGTGGTTCTACTTCTGGGCTGGTGTCCTGAATGCTTTAAGAAAACAGGCCGAGCAAGCCATGCAGAGCAGTCCAGTGGGCAGCACTGCCCCAGAGCTTTTGCTTTAGTTTCCACATGCAGGTTCCTGCCTGACTTTCTTCTGTGGTGGACTGTGATGTGTAAGCTGAAATAAACCCCTTCTTCCCAAAGTTGTTTTGGTCATACTGTTTTCTCACCATGGTATGCTATCATCAGAAAAAAGAAACCCTAAGAAAAATTTCAAAAGGTATTTTCTGAAAAAAAAAAAGTTAAAAAAAAAAAGGGACAAGTACTTCATAGTAGTAAAGATATAGGAATTATTTTACAGTTTACAAATTATTTTCTCACAGCCTTAAGTGTTTGTGTGTGTGAGTGTGTGTGCGTGAGTGTGTGTGTGTGTGTGTATGTCCCTCTCACCTCTCTCTCTCTCTCTCTCTGTCTCTGTGTGTGTGTGTGTGTGTGTGTGTGAGTGTGTGTGTGAGAGTGTGTGTGTGTGCCTGAGTGTGTGTGTGTCTGTCTGTCCCCCTCACCTCTCTCTCTCTCTCTCTCTCTCTCTCTCTCTCTCTCTGTGTGTGTGTGTGCGTGTGTGTGTGTGTGTGTGTGTGTGTGTGTGATTCATTTAAGAGCATTGGTTCTCTAGGTAGACAGCATAAGTTAAATCTCCTGGCACTCCTTACTTTTGATACATTATCATTCTGAAGTTATATCTCTTTATCCATCAATATAGGTTGATAATTGTGATGTATGCATTAAAAACAGGAGAAACTATAAGCTTTGAACAGAGAGCAAATAATCTATAACTGTTAGTATTTATTATTCATTATTATCTCCAATTTGCAATAAGGCAGAGAATTAGTTGAAGAGCCTAAGGAACTTGGCCAACAAATACAGCCACCATCTCCTCTTGGGGTGTCTGATTTTGTTCTCAGGAGCCCTTGTATGTGAGGCAGTGAAGAATTTTACAGCGAGAACAATGTCTTTAAGAAGGCGCAATAAAGTGGCACTGATTATTTCGCCAATATTTGCCTTTGTTAACTGTCACTTTCCTGCTATGCACGGCTCTCTTCTGTCTTCCCGGGCCAGTTCCTGCTCTGCCAGGCTCAGCCCCCTCTGCTTGTTTTGGAACAGCAATTACCACCACCAGATGAGTTGCAGGTCACTGAGTTAACCAAGCCAAAGCACCAAGTTCCCTCATGAAAAGACGACTTTTCTCACCATATAAATTGCTCCTTCATATTTTGAGAAGAATCTTGAAGTCTCAAATATACCTTTACAGTTAATCTGCGGTGTGATCACAGATTTTGTAGCTTGTGGAAGACCACCCAGTAGAGGTGTGAGAAAATGGTTTTGTGGTGTTATTATGGAAATTGTTTTTTTTCTTTTTTTTTTTTATCCTAAGGATTCCTAGCCCTCATTGAGAACCAGCTGATTTTCAATGTATGTGGGTATGGTATAGGACACAAAAATTATAGTAAATAAAACAAGCAGGTTGATTCAAGCAACTGATTTGCTTTGAAGTAAAATTTAAAAATCAGTCCACATTAGCTGCTATTCTAGAAGCCATATATAAAAGAAGAATTCTTTAGATTATTTTATGGGGCTTAATGTAGTAAAGGAAATAAAACACTGACACTTGTCCATCCCTCAGAAGTGTGAGAGAACATATTAAGTGATACAAAAACCATAGTAAAGATGGTCAAAATGGAAAAATTACATTTGTTTGATGAATTTAAGGAGGAGCTCTATTCCAGAGAAATTAGGAAATATTTGATATTCAATAGTATCTCTTGAGAATATAAATATAGTTTAGATGCTACTCTGTGCATTAAATTATATAATTTTACTTCCTTAATGAATACAGCTAAAGTTTCTCCAATAGTAATTCAAAAATATGTATTGTGTAAGAAGGTTGTTAGAGGGCAATGACAGGAGATAGTTGAATTGTAAGTAAAGTTGACTTGATAATCTAAATGAAGTGATGGCATGGCAGTACAAACGTCACTGCAGATTAGGCTTCAGGGCCCGCTGATCCACAGGAGGATGTGCACACACATTTGAGGGAAGTGGATAGGGGCTAAAGACATTCAAGAAGACAACAGAAGTTACTAAAGCTAGCACTTGGAGTAAGATAAGTTGGAAAGACTAGACAAAATTTACTTTTATTCAGAATGAGAATGAGACAAATGTTTAGAATCTTGATGGTGCTGGTGCAGAAGGAAGGAAGTCTACAACGGAAGAGCAATGTATTTATGAGATGAGCAATGGCTTTTACGTGTGGGAATGAGTGAATTGCTATTATGTTTCAACAGTGGCTACACCAATACATCCTCATTGACAGTGCATCTGGGGTCCAATTTCTCTAGTCTTCAGCAAAGGTATTCTTTTCTTTTTCCTTTCCTTCTTTCTCCTCGTCTTTCTCTTGACAGTAGCCATGTCAATGAGTATGGCATATTTCATTGTAGCTTTAATTTATATTTCTATAATTTGTGATATTTAACCTCATTTCACACTGTCATTGGCTATTTGTATATTTTTGATTATTTTTTCTTTTTTATTGAGGGATGTTTTTGTTACTGTTTAAGAAGTGTCTCATTATCTAGCTCAGTTTTCCCTTTCACTTATTGTCTTCCTTATATGATCTTCAGAGTTCTAGAATTACAAGCATGCCTCATGATAATTAATATGTGCATATACATGATATATTATATATATATATATATATCTGTCTACATAAATATTTTTGCAAATTTCAGCTTTTATTATATTGGCCATGGATATCTAGTTTCCTTAGAATAGTTTACTAAGAGGACTGTCCTTTCTCCTTGAGGCAGCAGCAATGTCTTTTGAAAACATCATGTCACTAGATTATTGCAGGATGAAGACCTTTGGTACAACATCCAACATGTTTCTAAGGCCAGTGCATGACATGCAAAAATGAATATGTTTTCACAATATTTTCCAAAAGCTTCATAAATTGTGTTAAACAAGTCAATGATTACTTTAATAGTATACTCAAATGAAACAGTTGCTATCCTGTATACTGGGAATGGTGCCCTATGGTAAGAATATAAAAAGCAGAGTGTATTGTTTTCCTGGAGAGTATATTCTAGTTATAGAGAGTCACATGCAACAAGACAATATTAATACATAAAAAGGAACACACAGGATTTTATGGTGGAGATGAAGGGAGTTCTTAGTAAAGCAGGCCAGGGAAAATCGATCTGAACGGGTCTGGTGGATATATAGGACCTAAATTGGATGGAAGAACATGACAGGATCTTCATGTTGAGAAAAATGTGGTCTTTTTCAGAGACAGTGACTAATCAATATATCCAGAGATTAATAAAGTAGGAAAGAAGGTCCAATAAGCAGTTAGAGATACAGGAAACATCAGCACAAATTATCCGATGAGCTATTATAAAAGGGTTTGAAACAAAATGAGCCCCAAATTTATTTGGTTTAAGCAAGATCCAAACAAGGACAGTGTCATTTAACATGGTAATTAATTGAATACATAAAGTCATAACCATACCATGACCTATTAAAAGAATGAAAATACATTCATTTATATTGAAAGAAAAATATTTAGATTATTCACAAAATAAAAGTAAATGCAGTTGTATTGAGTCAGTTGGTGGAGTCAGAGGAGCAAAGGTGCAAAGGCATTAGTGCAAGCTGGATCTTGGTCCAGCTCATCATCACAGGGCACTGAATGAAGCTCACTGAGGTCGCTATCGCCGCTGCCTGCAAAGCCCTGAGAAATGCAATTTCCGTCCACTTAAGTAGAAACACTGCCATTTTCATTCTTAGGAACACATACTTGTTCAAATTTATTTCTCAAACATCTTACTTCTGTTCCAAAGAGCAACTTGCTATTTAAAATCTACATGCTTAAAAGCCCTGATCTCATAATGTCAGTCTGTGTATTATGAACTAGTTATAAATGTGGAAATGCACTGATTTCAGGGTTATTGTGAAATAGACAATAAATGATCACTTTGCTGATATAAATGAAGACATTAATTAGCAATTACATTTCTTGAGCTTCAGTGGCATTTCACCGAGGCAATGTAAAAATTTCCTCCTGTGTTTGGGCCAAAACAAGATAAGAATTGTCCAACAAGATTGATCTACAGCAACAATTAAAGAACAAACAAAGCAAACTTTGAAGGTGATTTTGGGGTTCCAAAACTTCTTTTTTTAAAAAAAAATTATTAATTTATTCATATTACATCTCAATGGTTATCCCATCCCTTGTATCCTCCCATTCCTCCCTCTCTCCCATTTTTCCCTTACTCCCCTCCCTATGACTGTGACTGAGGGGGATTACCTCCCCCTGTATATGCTCATAGGGTATCAAGTCTCTTCTTGGTAGTCTGCTGTCCTTCCTCTGACCAAAACTTCTTAAAGTTAATGGTTGAATCAGCTAATATAACTCCAAGTGCAAGCATGTACCAAAAAAGAACTTTGAAAACTAAAGACATCTGAACAGCGGGAGGGAGAAGTGTTTACGATGTTTACTCCTGTCTTTGTTAGTGTTTTGTTGCTGTGAAGTGACACCATGACAACAGCAACTCTTAAAAAGAAATCATTTAATTGGGGCTGACTTAAAATTAAGAGATTTAGTCTATTACCAGCATCAGGAAGAGAACTGGCTTGAGCTTCTGAGACCTGAAAGCCTATGCCCTAGTGACATACCTCCTCCAACAAAGCCTCATCTCCTAGTAGGGCCACTTGCTACGGACCTATGGGGGATATTTTTATTCAAACCACCACACCCCTTCCAGAAAAATTCAGATTGTTTTATGTTGTGAATATAAATAGTCTTGTCTAAATATAGTGTGTATGAAATAGTCTACAAACCCACGAGTACTTAGTGTGGTGTCTTTATTATATCCTTATATGTTTCTTCTTTGACCTTATTTCAGTAATGTTTTAGAAACAGAAGGAAAGTATCTTGATAAATCAAGCTGTTCTATTGGTCTATAAGCTGATAACACGGAACTTGACTATTCCACAGTGCAGTGGTCCAGAGAGGATACAAGAATGAACAAAGATGGAAAATACACAATTGCAGGTATATAACTGAGGAGACTTGTACATTCTCCAAAGTGTGAGCTCATGGGATGCTTATTCTTCTGAGATTTGAGAATACTCTGGTAAAGAGGGAACTGGATAGTCAACATAGGAGCCTATTCCTATTGCTCACATGGAGATCTCAGCTAAAGCAAAAACTAGTGTTAGCAGTTCCAGCTCACAGTTCTACATGTGGAGGAATAGTAAATTCTTGTTCTGGAAGAACTGAAAGAATAATTGATGTCTTCTAATGCCTTTGATCTGAAAAATATTTCTGGAAACAAAGGATCTATTGAGGAGAAAGCATTTTTTTTCTTCCAAGGAAAGGTATTAAGATTTTAGGATGTAATGCTTGTGAAAAACTATATGTTTTCAGAGCAAAAGAGCTGGAATTTGAAGATGGATCAGACCTGACAGGATTCATTCCTCTCTCAGCATGCTGGATGCTGACATCCTACATCTTTCCTGTTCTAGCACCAAGTGCCTCAGTTGTTGTTCTCCATCAGAACAGGACAGCTCCCAACACAGCTTCGAAGAAAGCTTCTGTACCCAATTGGTCCAACATTTCACACTGTCCCACACAGGACTTTTATTAAGCCTGGAAGTTCTCAACATTTAGAAACTGGGCGACAAATGATATTCCTACCTTATTTAACCATTTTCCCCAATTTTATTTGGGCCCCTACAAA
Organism: Acomys minous; assembly: GCF_964271855.1. Classification (NCBI taxonomy): domain Eukaryota; kingdom Metazoa; phylum Chordata; class Mammalia; order Rodentia; family Muridae; genus Acomys; species Acomys minous. The sequence goes on from NC_140495.1 coordinate 39,332,373, forward strand.
GGTATTATTTGTCCCAATTCAGCCAGAAGAAACCTTAAGAGAACGACGCCCATTTCTTTGAAGGGGGTTGGGTAAGTTTTTGGATGCTTCCTTAGGCTTTACGTGTTTATTTTCACTGGTAGTTGGTTATAAGTTACTATTTGTTTTACTAAGAGAGAAAACAAGGTTAGATTCCAGTATCTCTCTTTGTTCCTTTATCATTTTTTCTTGGGTTTGGAGATGGGAGTGAAAAGAGAGAAGGGGGATGTGGAAGTGTATGGGCAAGATATGACAAAAAGTGGATTGTTGAGTCGACCCCTCAAATTAAGGCTTTAATTCTGCACACAAGGTTAGTTTTACTTCATTGGGATGGAAATTGATATATTGATATATTGATGCAAAATAAGTTTAATTTTGATACATTGGTTTAGAATTCAAATTTAAGGTCATTCTTAACATACTATATATAAATTTCTACTCCAATATGAGGTATTGTACCCATACCACTCAAGTAGAATATAAGGTTTACCTCCAATACTTTGAAAATGCTACCGCAGGCTGTTAAGGATAAGTAAATTACACAAGTTAATTGTCAATTGATCAAATCATGGTCATTTTAATTACTAGTCTATTTATACCACAAGAATATACATCCTAGATGTAACAGAGAGATATGATTCCATAGACAGATTAAAATAGTTTAAGGTCTTCAAAAACCTCAGAGTCCTACAAAATATGGCATTTAATGATGTTTATATTGTTTCAATGATTCTTTGACAACAAGACAGCTTAACTCCTGGCAACACCTAGCCTACCTCAAAGAGGATCCTGAGCATCAATGAACCTCCATATGGAGATGGCTTCAAATATGGCAAACCACCCACAGGGCAAAATGTCTTGTTATAACCACTGACAAAATTCTGCCTAAAACTTGGCAAGCAGGGATGCAGGCAGAGTCAATAGGCAAAATCTGCCAAGACAGAGTAAATAAGTCCTCAATAGTTCCTGCCTCACAAACACGTCTGTCAGATAAACTGAGTCAGAAGGCTGAAGATGATGCTCCAACATTTTAGAGAGCCTTGGGTGTTTGTTCAGGCAGCAAACTGTCTCACTGTCATTTTTAAAAGATTATTATTAAATTAGGAAACTGCTAAAATGCATGTCCTGTTTACTTAGGTAATTAATTTTACTCCTTCTGAAGTCTCTGATGAGGTTGATGACCAAATAGTTGAGTGTCACAATTAAGCTTAGTTGTTCAGGGATTAATGTTTCTTTAAGTCTTGATAGATGTTTTAAGTTGATAGAGATGAGATATGATAGATGTTGTTACATTCAGAATTTTAGACTCACCGAGATAAGAAAATCTTTTCTTCAAGGTTGCCAAATACAAACAGCCAAAACACTATAAATGTAACATGAATGTAATTCCTGAATGTTCTGTGGTTCTTTTGCTGTATGTAGTTTACTTTAAATAGTTGTGATAATATAAATGTATATGTAAGCATTTAATAAAAAAGATAAAGTAAAGCATGGCATCAGAAATAAAATAAAGAGTATGAGCCAATAACTGAGCATGATATTCTTAGGTTTCTTAACTATTGTCCCCAAGGAATACTTACTATCAAAATTTAGTCTACCACTTACTGTTTGCTAGACTGCTATACAGGAATTTCTCTAATCAAAGCATTTTATATGATTTTGTGACAAGAATGTTTGTTCAATAAAGTACTGAAAAAGAAAACTATTTTCCATCTAGCTATTCCACCAAACTAGTCAAGATGAGTTTTCTTAGATAGTCATCAAAGTTTGCATGGATTTTATGCTATATTGGAACTCATTTGGGATGCTTTTATGATCATCTGCCTTGCTGTAGTCTTATCCCTGCATCATTGCCAGCACCAAAGTGATCTTGCAGATGTGAGTGCTGTGCAGCATTTGGATAATCATCCGATATGGCTTTTTAGAGGCCTGATGTAGTGGAAAGAATGCAAATCCCCTTGAGGCATGATTGATCTTGAGGATACCCTTGGATGAGAGGATGCCACCAAACATGTTGGGGCAGTCCAAGAGGAGAGTTACTATAGGAGTCTTCTGACCTAGTTCTTTTTAAAGTACCCTAAAGCAAGGGTAAATAAATATCTTCTAAAAGGACCTAAGCACTACATATTTTGTTTTGATTCCCATAGAGTATTGGGCTCAAATTCTCAACACTGCTGTTGACAACAGATGTCACTGATAAATAGTTTTTTTTTCCTGATAAGGTGTGACTTACCAGAAAAGGTAATGTGTTGCTTTGTTCTATGATGGTTTCATGGGCGGGTTTCTGCCCTAAAGAGATATCTGACTAAAATATTTCTGTAGGAAACTTTCATTTTTATGGTGAAAAGGGCTCTCATCCTGTAAGACAAAAAGGTGCTTCCCACATCCACTGAGTTCTTTGGTAGATTCTTTGTCTCTAGAGGATTCTAGGAGCCTCTATAATTTGTTGTGTTTTGAACAATTTAAATTATTAGAGAGTAAAACTTCAACTGTAGGGTTGTAAGTAAGTGAGCACACTACACACTAGTTCAGAACCCAAAGCCAGCCTCTTTCCATGATAACTTGCTCCTAAAAGATTGTTTCACATGAAAAAGAAATCCTCCATACTCACAAATGTGCCTTGTTGGGGAAAACATTAGGCATGTTTTGATTTCACTCTCTGCTTTGGCATATATTTATAGACTTTTAGGTATCCCAGAAGGAAAAACATTCAGCCAGAACATAGCTAATGCCTTTTTCCAAGTCCCTGGAAAGTCTGTGCCTTCAAACACTCTCCTGGCTTCCATGTTAGAACTGCCCAAACTATATACCTATGTTTGGGCAGATCATAGAAAAAAAGTCCAAGGCCTAATGTGGTGGTGATTTATAGATGCTATATTTTCCTGACTATATCATGTGGGTCTTGTTCCTGAAAAAAAAAAAATTAGGTATATAAAGTTTGTGACTGTGATGAGACATTTCTGGTACTATAACTAAATACTGGAGAAACCAACTTAAAGAGAAAACATTTATTTTTCTCAGGGCTTCAGAGTGTTCATTACCCAGTCATAGGACTCCATTCTTTTTTTTTTAAATAAATTATTTATTTATTCACTTTACATCCTCATAATAGCCCCATCCCTCCTGACCTCCCAGTCCCACGCTCACTCCCTCTCTCCCCCCACCCCAATTCCTCAGAAAAGGGTTCCATTCTTTCTGGGCCATTCTGTGGTGGGGAACATGTGGGCAGACAGAAAACAGAAAAAAGGAAGGAGGACAGGGGTCACTCTAATGACCTGCATTCTCTCAAAAACCTTTCTTCCTTAAATATCCATAACCTTGCAGTATCTACATAAGCTATGGCTCCATGATAGATTACTCTTTTGATGATGTTAGAGCCGTTATGAGCAAATTCCCTGCTGAAGGCTTCCTCTTTTTATACTGTAATATTAGGGATCAAATAAGCAACAGGTGATCTTTAATAACAACTACATAGCGTATATAAGTTGAGTATACAGCCCAAAAGACATGCTGGAGTGATACTATTGTTCTTACCCTTAGGGCCTCTACTGTTCTTATCAGTATGTAAAATATAACTATATTTGATTGACTTGCTTTGAACATTCCAGGTAAAACACTTGGAAAGCTCACGTGTCATGGCGGTTGTCATCCAGGAGGAACTTGTGTCAGCAGTGGAGCTTATGGAGTTCCCTTTGATGAGTGCACATCAAAGATGTCAAGCCCTGTAGGGATCATACTCAGAATTCTCCTCGCTGCTGCCAGGCCTTGTTATGCTTTCTGCTACCATGATTTTGTATTTAACATAGTGTTTTTTACTTTGTGGGAGACTCCTCCCCATCTCTGGGCAATTTATTTGTAGTACATAATCAGGGTGATGACTTTCCTAGGACAATGCTATTTAGATGGATTAAATAATCAGATGAAGTTTCTGTGAATAGTTTAAAGACATGAGTGGCTAGGGCTTCTAATGAGGGATACAGAGAAGATAGCTCTGGATAAAACTAAAAATATCCTTTTTTTTTCCCCAGTTGGATCTGAAACTTCCTGGGGATAAGGGATAAGAACAGGAAAGTCTCAGGCATGGCTAGCCCACGAGTCTTGTCTGTGAGAGACAAGCCAATGATCAAAGAAAACAATTGTTTCTGTAACTAGAGTTAGGTCTGAGTTTCTGGTTAGGTCCAGATATGTAGCTTACAGATCTAGGTATAGGTTTTTGGTATGCACCTAAAACACAAGAAGAAGAAGAAGAAGAAGAAGAAGAAGAAGAAGAAGAAGAAGAAGAAGAAGAAGAAGAAGAAGAAGAAGAAGAACAACAACAACAACAACAACAACAACAACAACAACAACAACAACAACAACACAACATCAATAACAGTAACAAAAACTGAATTGTAAGAGAAAAATGACCCTATTGAGAGTGAAAGAAACGAAGATAGATGCAGCACTAGGGAACTCAGTGAGGTCTTCAAGAATAAAACAAAACCAAAATTCTGCCACATTGTCTACAAACTGTAGTCAGCCAACACAAGAAAGCTGGTTGAAATATACCTTGCTTGTATAAACTCTGTTAATTAATAATAAAATAATTATTGCCTGGGATAAAGATGTAAAAATGGGAAAGCTAGGAGGGAAATGTATAACCATATGTGGGCTTCTGAGAAAATTTCTTTATCGAAAAATGTGTCTTGTGATTTTGAGGTGATTATTTTTTCTGTGTACGAACTTTTGTTCCGAGTAGTATATAAGAGATAAAATAAAGGGTATCAAGTCTCTTCTTGGTAACCTGCTGTCCTTCCTCTGAGTGCCAGAGACTTGATACCCTATGAACATATACAGGGGGAGGTAATCCCCCTCAGTCACAGTCATAGGGGAGGGGAATAAGGGGAAAATGGGAAGGAGGGAAGAATGGGAGGATACAAGGGATGGGATAACCATTGAGATGTAACAAGAATAAATTAATAAAGTAAAAAAAAAGAAGAAGAAGAAAATTTCAAAAAAAAAGAGATAAAATAAAAATAAAATCAGAGAGAGAGAGAAAGAATGAGGAAAATATGATCTTGCTTCAACCATAATATATTTGAGTGTCTTCTTACCACTCTACTTTTCCTTCTTGGAACCCTGAGCTGCTGGAGCTGGACTCTGGCAGCATCACAGGAGAAGCATTCAGTGATTGCACAGATAGACAGACAGACACACACATGCGCGCTCGCACCACCATACCACCACCACCACCAAACACCCTGAGGTCTAGTGTGTGTCTAAATGAAAGAAGAAAACTAGGAAAGACTGTATATGTTTTCTTCTTGTAAGAGTCTGCCAGTTTCTCCTATAGATTCATGGAAATTAAATAGTTCACAACTGTCATTTATCTCTGCGTTGATTTTTTTCCTCCAGTGTATGAAAAAGAAACTTTGATTTCTATGCTGTCAAAAATAAAATCTGAACAAGTTGCAGAACTTCAGAAGGGTTGTTTTGTATGTACAAAGAAGTTTGGGAACCAGGAGGTGCCAAACCACAGTAGTCGATAGCTCTGCTCTCAGCAGTGAGAGCATCATTTACAGAGCAGAAAGGAAGGAGGATTTTGATCTTTTTCGTGTGATTAAGTGCTATACATTAACATGTTTTTTTTTTCAGGGCAATTACCACTTTTTAGGCAGATCTGCCTACAAGAGATTGGTTTGGTATCTGAATTGTGCTGACTAGGGTTTAAGAACCACTAATTGCATGTATTTAAGATTAGAATTAGCATTTGGGGGAATCAGGAAAGTGACTTTACTTTTTTTTTTTACCTTATTGTGTAAGGATGGTGATGGGTCTTGGGGGTAGATCTAAGTGATGGCTTCCATTTTAATGATTTTTTTCAATGAGGCATCCTCTTGATGCCCTGTGTCTTAAAGTTTTCAGTGTTTGAATTGTGACTGTGCATTGCTTTTATGTTATAAGAGTAGGTCTTTTGGGGTCAAAGACAGTTCACTTCTCTGGGTATTTTTTAATTGCAAATAGTCTTTGAAATATATACCTTAAATAGCTGTATATTTAAGGTATAAGACCTGGTAAAAGACCTGGTAGGTACGAGGCAAATGTGGGCCTTCTTGATTAGTGATTACTGCACTGTATTTTCACACCCTGGGCAGGGATCCTGTTCATGTGAAGCCTAAAGAAAGAGACAGTGAGTGAGACAGGAAATGCCACTTCTGGGCTCAGTGCTGTTAAGTTCTGCTGTTGAGGTCACCTCCTTTAACTCTACAGTTCTTTTCTCATTGGAGAGATGAAGACAGTGTGATGAAGCCACGTCTTGATGGAGAGAAAGGAACTAGGAAGTGTTTTCCAGTGTACTTATGAATAGTGCACTGGGGACAACACTGCCATCCCTTGTAGGGAGTGGGGAAAACACTGAAGCCAGTCACTAAAGAAAGGCAAGGTGGTGTATCTTCATTGTGGTTTCAGAGAGTGATAAGGCTGATTCAGTGCAAACAAGCCCAGGATTGCCTAATTTGCGTATCTATTTAGCAAGCTCAGAATGGAAGAGCTATATTTGTTTATATGGTATATACCCAGTTTTATTAAGATAGATGATAATGATCTACAGTTGAGAGCCCAGATAAGAGAAGTAGTAGTTGTGGTGTGGTCCATGATGTTGAAAGAGGACCACTTGATTTCACCCAGGGCACAAAACTTCATCACCATGGCACACATAAGCAGCTTGCATTATAGAGACCAAAGGAGGTGAACTTAGTAAGTTTCTAGGCTCACCCTCTGGGATGAGGAGTGGTGTGTTCCTTGCTAATGGCCTTTAAACAATAGCATTTTCTGACCTTTACTGAGGTCAATTTTCTTAGATTGTTCTGGGCCCTATGGACCTGTATTTCATACAGACTGACTATTGACTTTCTAACCAAATGGTATCTGGCCTCCAACACTCACAGGGCATCATGGACTGCTTACAAATTGATGTTTCAAGCCACTTGTGACATTGCAGGCGCCTGTAAGGTAAAAGGTAACAAGCAGTAAATAGCACAATCAAGCATCATCCTGCCTCACAAAATAAAGACTTTCTGAGTCAATTCAAAGATTAGCAGAGAGACTCATTTCAAATTGGAGTCAGCCTGGGGTAAAAGTACAAGACCAGCAGTAGCATCAATATTTTCTCAGTTTATATAGGACTTTGCTGAGTTTTATTTTATACCATGTCATATGAAGTATCTTATAAAGTATTTGAAATACGAACATAGCCATTTTAACTGATAATTTAAAATTTTTGTATTTTAAAATAAAATGAGATCAAATAAAAGTATTTAGTTATATATCTTATAAAAATACTTCTTAAAGTTCCTAATTTCTATAAATCTAAGAGACAAAGTACAAGTTGTACTAACTGCATATTTTGCTTCAGCCCCTTTGGATTTCTTTATAAATATTTAAGGTGACTGCCTAAGCATGAGGTGAACAAGGACAACAAAAATAGCCATGACAAAGTGGACCAGGGAAAGCCATTGGGGCTTCAACCCTATGCAAAGAGCTACCGGCAACTAAGGAACTCTGAAAGTGGGCGAAATAGTCGTCTTCCAGGAAGAGAACACTAATTGGTTATCTCATATCAAACGGTCAGTTCTGAAAACATACACATAAGTAACATTATATAGTCTGAGCAGGTTATTACACAGGCACATGCACACATTCATATATGTATGTAACAACAGTTAATGATAAAAGAAGTCATGAATTTAAAATAAAGAGGAGTGTATATTGGATGGGGGGGGTAAAGGGAGAAGTGATGCAAAAATACTTTCATTCTCTCAAAATACGGGAAAAGTGAAAAAATTTCCATTATGATTTATTTGAAGACTGATTATTCCTCAAACCAGAATAGGAAGAAGGATTTTATCTGTGTTATTTTTCTCTGACATCTTTACTGAATAGCATATAAGAGGCACTTCAAACCACTTGTTTGATCTTCATATGGTCAAGCAAAACACTGGGCATGTTAAGAACCTTTGTAGAGGCATGGATTTGAATATATATATATATATATATATATATATATATATATATATATATATATATATATATATATTAGTTGTTAGTCTCTAATGGCTGAGTGTATGAACATTTAATGATGAGGTCATAACATTTTCCTGGTTTTAAAATTTCTTATAACAAGAAGAATAAAAGCCTGCCTTTTTTTTTTTTTAAATCTGTTTCAAGTTGGCTAAGGGCTTCAGTAGTTTTTGATTAGGATGGACACAAATTCTCTCAGAAGGGCTAATGTAATACTCTGCACACTTTGATATCATCTGGAGGAGGATATACACTCTTTAACTCCTGGAGGGTGCAAAGGCTTTCTTTCAGTACATTCATTTACTCACTCAGCTCCTGAGTACTTGTGCCACCCCAGGTCTGGTTATCTCTTTGGGGTACCCATGAGTGGAAGGAGTGAAGCTTAGCTTGGGCAGGTGGGGTGCAAGCAGGATGTTGGTCAGCATGAGTCAGAGGAAACAGTCTTCTCTGGAGACAGTTTTCAGTGAAACAGCTCTCTTTGTTGGGGGAAACAAAGGCTATATAAACTGTAGAGAGTGAGTAGGGGTCTTTGGGGTGAGTGTGCACCATTGGGTGGGGCCAAGGTGCTGAGACTGCTTCCTTTGCCTGAAGAGGAATTCCAGGTATTTGCTGGGCATACCCTTATAAGGAGAGAGGAAGTTTAACCTAGAGCCTGGCCACGATGCTACATGACCACCTCAATGTTAGCAGACGTGAGAATCATAAGGCTTTGTGTGCTGGGACATGGAGGCCAAGGGCAGGAAGGGAACAGTGCTACTTCTTCTGGTCTCAAGATGAGATTTTCTGTGTTTGTACACATTTGGACCTCACTCTTGCTCTGGATCAGCTCCCAAAATCACAAGGTTTATCGGCCCCATGTGCTGGAGATGCCACCGAATACCTGTTTTCTCTTTAATCTAAAGCACTCATCAAGATGATAGGTAACAAAAGAGGGAGTCTGTATGTTACAGGAAAAGTATAGAGACCAATAGCAAAGGAGAAATAAGGGCACAAAACTAGAGCCTGGTGCTAGACAAACTCTGGGCCCTATCTATGGATAGCACCTGATCTAGTTTATGTGAGGGTGAGCCATGCTGTCACTGTGAACCTTGTTTTAACCAAGGAAGCCCTACTGCTTTGCTCTCAAGTAGAAGCCTGTGCAAAACACTCACTAACTTTCAGAAGGCAAAAGGAGTTAGGGCCAAGAACTGCCATTGCTTGATATAAGCTTCTGGGGTCCAGGAGTTATGAAAGGGAGACAGTCCTTGTATCTTTGAAGGATGTGGAGAATCTGTCCCTGAGGCAACATTGGGGCACAAAGGGGTTACTTTGTTTTCTCAAATTTAAACTGTAAATGGGTAGTGGGCATAAAGATTTATGTCTCTGTATCGAGGATTCTGATTTTTCTTATTTTTGTTTCACGTTATTTTACTTGTTTGTGTGTTCAACCAGAGATTCTCAGTGTGTGGCCAACCCCGGAGTGCATGTTTGGACTCACAGCTTTCTCACCATTATACAGAGTCAGAAATGTTAGCCTCATCTGTAAATCTTGAGGTATTAAAAATTGCTTTTTTAGATCTTTTTTTTTTTTTTAGTCACTTAGTAGAATTCCCTTTCATTCTTTTTATGGTAGGTAAGAATTATTCCTAAGCTCTTTTCCCAATTGGCTGCTGGTGACATTAGAACGTTTCCAGTCTTTTGGCATTATACACAATGCTCCAGTGAGCATTTCTTTCACAGATGAGCATGTCTGAGAAGTAGTCACTCAGATGAATGCAACCTATATTTGCTATGTTTACAAAGTGGTTTTCTGTAAAGGTTGTGATAATTTAAAATATTACCAGCAAGGCATAAGAGCATCTGTGCATCCCGATACCCACCACATAGTATGCTAGCAGTGTTCAGGTCATGCCTAATCTGGGAATTAAAATGAATCTCATAACTTCAGAACATTGATTTCTTTAACTTATTTTTAGTTCTAAATTTTGTTTGCAGAATTTAGTGCAAAAAAATGTCTTGTGAGCAAAACATTCTTTCTTCAAATTATGGGAATTAGCTGGTAACATTTGTAAGTGGCTATTTGAAAATTTTAATAGACTGATAAATTAGAGTCTTCAACAAAATTTAGTAAGATGCAGCACATTTAAGAAATAAATATATCCTGGTTTTGTGACCCTTACTTCCCATGTTCTATGTGGGAAGGATTGTAAGCTTTGTCACAGGTGAAAGCAGTCTTGGCGGGCTTTGCCCTTGGACACACCATGGATACTCCCTGAGATTAACCTTGAGATAGACTGGGTGGAGCCATCCTGGGCCTGGAATTTAGGAAGGACCTGGGGACTCCACCTGGACTATTGTGTTTCTAATGGGAGAGGGAGGCTGTCCCTTGCTTGTGACAGACAGGCAGGCAAAGAGGACAGAGAAGAGCAACAGGCTTGAGCGCATGTGGATCGGAGGAGGATCAGTGAACAGGCTGGACCAGCGCACAGGCCAGAGACACCTAGGGACCTGTTTTGTGGAATGGATACCGGAAGGTTCACTCTTTTTTCCCTTTAACCTTTTTTCCCTCATGTGTAAGCTAGTTGGGTTGTATAATAAAGTTTGATTGTTAAGAAACAGAGCCAACAGTTCTATATTAAAATAAAGCTGTCTTTGAGACATAGAAATAATCCCCAAAATATTAGAAAATAAGTATCATTTTCTCAGGCACAAATAAAAGGCATGAGTGAGAACCATGTTTCTACCTCATCAGGACCCTACTTACTGCCCCAGGAGCAGATAATGATAACCTCATGTCTGAAAAAAAGTAACTGCTCGCTAAACAAATCAAAACAAAATCAAAAGACTCGTCACAACACTGCCTACTGTTTCTACATTGCTATAAACCGACTTCACAGGCATGGGCAAATCTTCTGCATTTCCTGTGTCCCAATTTCCTTTCTTTCGTTCACTTAATTATTTTCACTTTGAGCTTTCTGAGACAGTCTGTGCTTATTACCTTTTTGGTCAGCTTGACACAATCTGGAGTTGTCTGAGAAACCTCAGTTAAGAAAATGTCCTGGTCGCACTGGCTGTAAGAAAACCTGGGGAGTATTTACTGGATTAATGACTGATGTGGGCTGGAGTATATAAGAAAAAAAAAACAAACCGAGCATGTCAGGAGGAGCAAGCCATTAATCAGCAACCCCCTCTGTGGCCCCCTCTGTTTTAGTTCCTGCCTTCACGTCCCTGCCTTCAAGTTCCTGCCTTGAATTCATGCCTTGGCTTCACTCTAAGATGGAGTAGACAGTATAAGCTGAAAAAAGCACTTTCCTCCCTGAGTTGTTTTTGGTGATGGTGTTTTATCACATCAACAGAAAGCAAAATAAGACAGTCTTAACATAGGGCCCAGCCTGGCTTCAAACTTGTGAGTCTTTGACCTCAACCTTCAAAGTGCTGGAATTACAGTGTTTGCCACCACAGCTGCCAAACTGCTGGATTATTGTAACCATAGGAAGCTGGTGGATAAAAACTGCAAAGATGGCTTTTTTTTTGTTACAATAGCACAATGAATTAATAAAAGAATCCAATAAATAAATAGATAATGCCAGCTCCTTGATTATGCAAACATGTATATACCTATCACTGGCTGTGTCTGTGGTATATTTTTTTTCATGAAGAAACATAGAGCACGAGTTAGATTCAGTTCATTGATAAATAAACATATCCTAATGTACACAATTCTCATGGTCTTCAAATACATCCGGTTGCTTTAGAATTCATATGCGAAGATAAGAGAGAAGTGAAGTATACTAGCAGCAAGCTGAACTTACAAACGTGTGAAATAAGTACCAAAAATGGCAAAAAAAAGTAAGCACCTGCAAGGTACTTTGTTTTCTTAGAACACTGTTAAGAAAAATTGTACTGTGCAGCCACGCCCTCATCAAATGACTCAAGACATGTTCACTATTATTATTTTGATAGGGTCTTGATATGTATCCCAGGCTGGCCTTGAACTATTGCAATCTTCCTGCCTCAGCCTCCCAAGGTCTGAAGCCATAGACATGTGCCCAGCTAATACTAATATCTTGCTGTATGTTGGCTCCTAATCTGCTAGAGAGAAATAGAGAGCAGGGAAGATAATTCACTTTGAAAGTTTAATAAACAAGAAGTTTAGAAAAAGCCTTGTTTTTCTTTCCCCTTAGCAGTTATGTTTAATATATGTGGTGAAAATAAAATATGTCTTTTAACCTAGGAGTCCTGTATCTTTTAATTCAGCCACATGTACATTGGTAATGCTAAACTAGTGGTGCTAATGCTAAGTCTTATTCCCCTGTAGGAAATGACATTGAGATCATATTTGATATCAATAGTCTTTCATGTGCCATCTCTGAGAAATATTTCTTATATTTTTAATATGACTTAATATATCTAGTTCTGTCTGTCACATTATTATTCAAAGCATTTGAAAGAGCTTCTATTCAAAAGATGTGTGAGATCCCTGGAGTGACTTGTGCTTGTGTAGCAGGATCTCAGTGGGAAATTAGCAATGCTCCAGGGTTTGGAGATAGCCGAAAGTTTTCTATAGTCATTTTACTACACATTTTATTATCTTTATAATGATAATGTTTAATGGATAAAGAACAAGATATATTTTAATGTGCTAATGTCTTTATCATAGCTGTATATTTCGATAAACAACATAAAGGATTCAGATAGTAAGTTGATAATAAAAGTGTTTCTTCCATGAAGATAATATAATGTTGTCAGGCATGGTAGCACATCCCTTTAATCTCAGCACTCAGGAGGTAGTGGTAGCCAGATCTCTGTGAGTTCGAGGCCATCCCAGTACACAAACTTAGTCCAGAACTGCTAGGGCTTTTTTACACACACACAAAAAAACATGTTTCATAAAAAGCATAGGTAGATAAAGAGATGATAGATAGATGATAGATAGATAGATAGATAGATAGATAGATAGATAAAAATGTGAACACTGAATGCAGTGAAGTAAATGTGTGATTGTGTCTAGTCTGTTTGTCTCAATGTATTAGTGTGTGTATGTTTGTTCTTTGTGTGAATTTCTTTTTCTGTTTTCTCTCTCTCTCTCTCTCTCTCTCTCTCTCTCTCTCTCTCTCTCTCTCTGTGTGTGTGTGTGTGTGTGTGTGTGTGTGTGTGTGTGTGTGTGTATGGTGTTTCTGTGCGTGGCAGGAGTTCATTGTAAAGTAAGGACATAAGTTACTTTTGTAGAGAAAAATTACTAAATCACAAAAATCTTTAGAGGGAATATAGGAGGTAAAGTTATTACTATCAGAAGTCTGCTAAACTAAGGAAGAAAAAAATCCAAATCCACAAATCTCACTCCAGTGAGAACAAACTGCTGTACAATTTATGTAAAACGCTATCTAGTTTAATTTACCTCTCACCAGGTTGGCTAATTCCCCAAGGCTACTTATTTATCAGAGCATCAAGGTTCGGTGAGGATACGTTCAGGTCAACATTGAAGAGGGGAACTGGTGTCACTGAGCCAATGTATAACATCTGTTTCTACCCATTTGGATGCCATGGTATTTGATTAAAGAATTATGACTTAGTTGGCTGCCCAATGATGTGGATTAGCATCCACGAGCTAGAACATCGTATCCATTTAACTATTATGAGCTTCATTTGTAGAAGACACGCCTTTTAAGCATATATGTAAAATAGAAGTGAGTCTACATTTCAGGCCTATTTTCTCATCATAATCTGTTCTTAAAGTATATTGGCTCTAGTTTTATAGTCTTGTTCACGGCAAGCTCTGGGTCTATGACAAGTTATTACCTAGGAGTCAGTGAACCTTGGGAACAGCTATGGGAGTTTCTGCTTCCCATGGTTATTCCTTACCTTCCATGCCTTTGGAAGCTACATGAGTGGTGATGTTTTTCCATACACAGACCTGGTCTGATAAACAATCACTGTGCCCTGGTAAGTAAAATCCATTATAGCGGTTCACCTATTTTCTTCTTATTCTTCTGGCCTAGGGAAATCCTAGGCCATGAGATCCAAGTTGAAGGTCAAGGCAGGTCTACTAGTATATATTTAGGTGGAGCGTTTTCAGGAAAACTCACTTATGAAGGTCACATATGAACTGGGCACCTGCCAACACTTGGTCTCCTTCAGAAGAGGTTACCTTGTTAGGCTGTTGTTGATGCTACATTTGAATGGCTTATTCAAATAACTTTCAGATCATAAAAGATACTCTAAGCTTTAGGTATTTACTTAAGCTAGCTATTCCATGCTTTACTGGAATGCAGAAGTTAGGCAAAAGATGCCTGTTCAGAGAATATTTGCTTTCAAAGTTTAGGGACATCTGGTATACATTTTCCACCAAGATTGCAAGAGTCATTATTCAGCATCACAATCTGGCATAGATATTTCAAGAACATGGCATCTGTGGTCTAGTCATACCAGGCACAGCAGAGAGTCCTCTTTTGTGTGGGACCCATTCAAAATTGCCCACCCTTGGGTCATTCACTAGATGGCTTGCAATAGCACGTCTAAATGTGTTATTTATCTTGAAAAGCCCAAAGAATTTTAGCAAGTATTTTATCTCCTACTTTTGAGTCAGTGTTTGGAAGACAAAGATTTTTCTAGAAGTTTCAGCTAAAGGTCCAGTAAACCATTTCACACTCTTTCCGTTCAACATTTATTCCCAGCAGTGTTCTGGAAACAACTGAAGCTGATGTTCTCTTGTTTCTCAGACCTTAGTTCTTCCCCTAAGCCAGTGGGTCACAACCTGTGTGTCTGGATCCCCTGGGGTCGAATGCCAGATATCCTGCATATCAGATGTTTACATTACAATTCAAAAAAAGTAGTAAAATTGCAGTTATGAAGTAGCTATGAAGTAACTTTATGATGGGGGTCACCACAACACGAGAAACTGTATTAAAGGGCCGCAACATTTGAAAAGTTGAGAGCCACTACCCTAAGCTTTTTTGATACCATGGTTAGTTGGTGAAACTGCATTCAGTGTTTATGCCCATGCTATCTGGGAATGAAGGAGAACTAATGGCCCCTTCCTACTCTGTACCTACTTGAGGATGGGTGATGCTAGATTTCTGCTCACGTGGATGATTTTGAGTCACAGTGATAAATCTACAAAAGCTCAGCAGCACTGTATCCTTTTTTACTGTGGGTGATCGACACTGTAAGATGGAACCTTGTGGAAATCTACTGAGGTTTCATGTTTTACAATTCCCAGTTATGAAATTTGGCCAATGGGAGACTGAGCTGAAGAACAAACTGTTCTGTCCCTTCCTAGCTGGGTTGTGCTGGTGCACATACTATACAGCTCAGAAGGCTCAACTGCTGTGCGTTGGCCAAATAGGTCCTTTGCCCTCTTTTCATGTGTTACGTTGTCAGTGCCTCCCTGTGGCTTCTAGGGATCACTTCCTAAATTAACTGTGTGCATGAATGAGGCTTTGCTTCATAGTCTAACGCAGGGAAAGTGAAATTTCTTAGCAGGTCTTGAACTTCTGAGCTGTCACCTTGACGTAAGTGGTTGGCGCCATTTGTCTCCTGGGTTCTGGCATGTATCTTATAAGGCATTTGGACTCCTGCTAACCCTTTCATCATGTTCTCTGAGCAGGCTCCTGTCTCTACAGCAGATCAGGATGGGGCTTTTGTCATTGTGGGGGTAGTTAAGGTTCCTTTGCGTTAACTGGAGGGTTCTGTGGCTCAGTTATGCAGAGCTGTCAGAACCCTACTGCAAGATGCTGGATGTGTGCAGCTGTTGCTGTCAGATGGGAGCAAATAACTTCTGGGATTTTCAGATAGTTGGAATAGAAATGGAAAAAAGTAGAGTGGAAACGCATACCAGGTGCCTGGAGCTGTAGTGATTTGCTCCAGGAAAGAGCTTCCATCTGGAACACAGCTTGGGCTCAATTCACCACCTGATTAAGGTTATGCTAATCCAATATTATTTCCAAGAGTCTTTTAGCCTCAGAGGCAGATCATGTTAAACAGTGATTTTAGGAATAATCACAATAGCCCTTCCTCCAACTTTGGTGACTCTACAGAAAGAATTTGATATGGTGATGATATCATCAATATAGAAAGGGTGGTCTTGGAAGTAGGATTTTTTGCACTCCACGTTACACTTACAATAAGAAAGCTTGTGCCTTGAGAACCCCCTTGAAGCTGAATATGTACAGCTCTGATGAATTAGAATCTGGAAACCTCTATACAGGACTTTTTACTTTGTGAAGACACCAGGCAGTCTTGTGATGAAAGCACATGGACGTGTCTTTTGCCATTCTAGCTCTTGATTAGTGAAGGTGCTGCACCCAGAGCCACAGCACACTGACCTGCCTCCTTCTAAGCAGTTACCATGTAAGGCATGAGGTGAAGTATCTCAGAGGAGTGGCTGCTCCAGGCTAGTGGATGATCTTACACTTGTGACCATTGCATGCATGGAAGAGGTTGGCCACACAAGCCAAGTCTTTGTTTGTTTCTTGCTTTTTATTTATTTATTTATTTATTTATTTATTGTTTTGGTGGGGTTTGAGTTTTGAGATAGGGTCTTGTTGTGTAGTGCTCTTTGCCCTGGAGCTCGTTATACAGACTGGACTGTCCTTGAATTCACAATGATCCTATTCTCTCTGCCTCTGAAACACTAGGATTAAAGGTGTGTGTTGCCAAGCCTGACTATAGGAGTGATGTCACTTCCTCCTCAAAGTGGTGCAAGAGGTCATTCCTTTAACCTAGGCACAGTTATCCCTCTATAAGAATCAGAGATACACACACACACACACACACACACACACACACACACACACACACACACACGCCCGCACGGTTAAGTTATTTACCATAGAGACTACAACATTACTGCAAAGCATGTTTTTACTATGGCAAAGAATTATGTTCCTGATTACTAGTCATATAAAACCCGCTTTACCAGAGCATGTTACGGTTAAAGAGTTTTATCTTCTAGCACAAGTTAAAGTCTTACTACCACCCCAGACCAACCAAGCTGCAAGAGTAACCCCCATATTTATTTAAGGGCCAGTTTTCTGCACTAAAATTAGCACCCTTTTCTGAGTTTATAAGTGATTTTAATTGCATGGAACAGAATTCAGCCAAGTTCATTCAAGGTATGGATTACATACTGAGATCATCTACATACGTGTATGTATGTATTTTAGGAAGCTTCTACAGTTGTAGGTTTCCATATGGGCTTTCAAGAGGTAGACCTCTCCACTCCCCCTGCTAACCTCCCCTCCCCTTCCTCCCTTCATTTACCCCTTCTGTTCAAACTTCTCTTTTACCCCTTTATAGTTTATAAAACTATATTTTACTTTTCCTTCCTTGGAAGATTTCCTCCTGCCTCCTTGGTCCCTTTAGCTACTGAGCCACTTCTGTGGATATTTTAAATGAAGTAGGCATACCTAAAGCATAGACGCAAACATGAGCATACATAAGAAGAAACACAACCTTTGTCTTTCTGGTTCTAGATTGCTTCACATAGAATGATTGTTTCTACTTCTATCCATTTACCTTCAAATATAGTGTTCTTCATAGTTGAACAATACTTTGTTGCACTCCATTTTCGCTATCCTTACATCGATTGATAGACATCTAGGTTGTTTCTAATTTTTGCTATTAAGAATAGAGCAGCAATGGAAAGGGATGGGCAAAATCTCTGTAGTAAGATATAGAGCAATTTGGGTAAATGCTTATGAGTTGTATAGCTTGATCTTATGGTAAGTCTATTTTCAGCGTCTTGAGGAAACTCCATACTGATTTCATGATGGCTGTACAGTTTGCACTCTCACTGGCAGTGGATGAGTGTTCCTCTTTCCTTGCTTATTCACCAGCATTAGTTATCACTTGTTTTTAAATTGTAGTAGTGCAAAATTGATTAAAAAAAAAACAGTAGGGTATTGGCATAACAGACATATATCCAAGGAACACACAGCTGATTTTTTTTTTTTTACAAAGAAGCCCAAAATGTACACACTGGAGAAAATTCAGGATCTTCACCAAGTCTTACTAATCAAACTAGGTAGTTACATGTAGAACAATAAAAATAAATTCATATCCATAATCCTGCTCAAAACTCAAATCCAAATGAATCAATGACCTCAAAATAAGACAAATACCTGGAATATGATGAAAAAAGAAAGTAGAAAATAGCTGGAAGTGATTATTAGAGGAAAGGTCTTTCTTAAGAAAACCACAATAGCACAGCCATTAAGACCAAGAATTAATTAGACCTCATGTTGGCAAAAAATATTGATTAGCAAAGCCTTGTCATTGCTGGGGCTTTTCCTTTGGTTTCTGTCTTATCTATGTGCATAGTGTACATTAGAGGTAATCTGAGAGAGGGCATTCTTTCCATTGTGGGAACATTTTGTTTGTTTTCTCAGATATTTGCATTAGCTTATATTATTGTCCAGCTTTCATTCTCCATTAATACTGGGGAAGATGATATGTATTTTCATTGGCCATTCATTCATTCATTCATTCATTCACTCAGTTTTCTCAATAGTCTTTCAATTAAACATTTTATTGAGTAAAAAGCTGATGATTCAATACTTTCTTCTTCTTTTTTTTTTATCTGAAAACATACTTAGCAAATGGATTCAGTGAGGAAAAGTCTTCTTCCCTTAATTGTACCGAGAAGAGTTCTAAGAAGCAGCGATGGCATCTCAACCTTACAGTAGACTTAGTGGATTCCACAGCACTTTTATTTGAAATTGTGACCTTTTCAAAAGGTGACCTATTGTAGCTCATCACCATCTGACTTAAATGATGCAATGTCACTAATTAGTGAAAAGTGTAACGTGTGTCATTTAAAGTTTTTTAAATTGCCATAGTTTAAAAGTCTTGAAGCCCTGATTGACAAAGACCTGAATTCTATAATTAACTGCTTGTACTCCAGCAATAGCTCATTAAGGAAGAGAATTGAGGGAACCTGAGCCTATAGCATCATAATGAAGTAAATGAGGTTTCCTTCTCTAAAGAGTTTGGTAGGTCACAATTGAGACATTTTGGCAACTTGAATAATTATTTTCCAGAATTACATAGCATTTCACGGCTGTGTGAAATATATACTAATTAGTAAAGTTTTTATAGCAATTAGTATTATTAGTTTGGGATAATTCTCTCTAATTTACAAAAAGACTAATATGAATTTTAGAATTTGACAATTGATTAGTTTAAGTATAAAATTTGGCACAAAAAGACTTTAAGGGAATAACGACATACGGAAAGTGAATTCTATGATTTACTTATCAAATGTGAAACCTCATGAACGAGAAGACACATGAAGTAGCCACATGCATGTAATATCCTGCATGTATGATGATGGGCCATCTAGGGTGGAACAGAAAAAGCATGCTGAGGCAACACTGGGTTTCTTTTTGGCGGCAAGATGGCTCATTTTTTTCATTCTTCTATCTATATAAATGTCTGTAATCATAAATGATTTATTGTGGACTGGTTTTGATGGAATCTGTTTTGAAACAATTTTTCTGAGTCTTGTCATGTATTATTATCAGTTTATCATTTTCTACTGCACTTGCTTTCCTTCCTATAGACTCCTTATTTCATTACATGACGGAAATCTTGTTTCAGACTCAGTTTAACTGAAATATATTCTTTTTAAAAAATTGTATTTATTATGTATACAATGTTATGCCTGCATATACGACTGCAGGCCAGAAGAGGGCACCATATCTCATTATAGATGGTTGTGAGCCACCATGTGGTTGCTGGGAATTGAACTCAGGACCTCTGGAAAAACAGTCAGTGTTCTTAACTCCTGAGCCATCTCTCTAGCTCCCTGAAATATATTCTTAAAGTATTAAATGGATAATTCCTCATTGCTTCTTAGATTTTTTTTAATAATTTGGCTATTTGAGTATAAGGCATAGACTTTAGGAATAATTGTAGATTTTGTATTATGGAATTTTTTGGTGAACAGCTGATCTTGATGACATCAATTCTAGGGACACAAAGATGAGTAAATGGGAAAAGAATGGATCTAAGAAGAATTATTGGAGAGGAGTAAATATGATCAAAATATATTGTGCGGGATATTTTTTTAATTTTTTATTTTAATTTTATTAATTTATTAAGATTACAACTCAATTGTTATCCCATCACTTGTATCCTCCCATTCCTCCCTCCCTCCCACTTTCACCCTATTCCCCTTTTCTAGGTCTATGACCAAGGGGGACCTCCTCCCCCACTATATGGTCATAGGCTATCAGGCCTCACCTTGGTAGCCTGCTTATTCTTTCTTTGAATTTTAAGCCAATGGACAGGACATTCTCCACAGTTGACTGGAGAGTGGGGATTGACTTTCACATGTACTCTGGTGCCCCATATTTGACCACGTCACCTGGAAGGGGAGGCCTGGTAGCACTCAGAGGAAGGATAGCAGGCTACCAAGAAGAAACTTGATACCCTATGAGCATATACAGGGGGAGGAGGCCCCCTCAGTCACAGTCATAGGGGAAGGGAGTAGGGTGAAAGCGGGAGGGAGGGAGGAAAGGGATGGGATAACAATTGAGATATAATATGAATAAATTAATAAAATATTTTAAAAAGAATTAGCCATTTTCTTTTCAAATAAGAAGTTGCTACAGAACAGTATAAATCAAATATTATATGAGACACAATCTTTCTTTGAGGTTACTGAGGAAGATAGTAGAATTGTGTTTCTTGGTGGCAGAAGTTATAAAGCAGTTGAGCATCTGCCTATTTCCTAGGCAAAACAAAGGAGCTAGAGAAACAGACTATACACTAAAATATTAATCTAAAGCAAAGGAACACATCCCAACATGGTGAAAGCACGTATACAAGAACAAAACAGAGCTTTACTTAAAAAAAATTTCTTCATTGCATTTTTTACCAATGATGACTCTGCTCTTTTCTGACTTCTTAAAATGCAAACTAATGGTTAAAATCATCCATAGCTGTCACTCTATCCAAACACCCATCCCCCACGAACACTAACCCGAGTCTCAGAAAATGTAACAGGATTTTCGCCCAGACTGAAAATGTTAAGAAGCTAGATTTACCTCTGAATTCTTTTGCTTGTTTGCTTGTTTGCTTGCTTTTTTTTTTGTTTTAATTATAATTTTTTATCCATTATAATTCATTCAGATGTACATCTCAGTTGTTATCCCCTCGCTCATATGTTCCTGTTCCCACCCTGCCTCCCTCTTCTGCTCTGTCCCCCTTCACTAAACCTCTGAAGGGGGGGGTGGGACCCTCCTCTGCCACCATCTGACCTAAGCCTATCCAGTCTCATCAGGATAGGCAGCAAGGCCGCCCTGCCAGGGACAGTGATCAAATCAAGGGCACCAGAGTTCCTGTCAGAGGCAGTGCCCTTCTCTCCTCCCCCATGCGAACATGGGCAATCAGCTCTCCATAGGCTATATCTGAACAGGAGTTGGGGGTCTAGGTTCTCTGCGTGCAATGTCCTTTGTTGGTGCATCAGTTTGTGTAGGTGCACTGGATCCAAATCCACTTCCGGGCTTAATGGCCTCCAAGTCCTTCATCCCACAACTCTTCCGTGCAACTCTTAGCACTTCACCCAGAGTCCTGCAGCTAGAGTCCAAGCATCTGTCCTGACCGGCAGCCCTGGGTGGAGTCTCTGAGGATTTCTATGTTGGGCTAATATCCACTTATAAGTGAGTATATACCATGCCTGTCTTTCTGGGTCTAGATCACCTCACTCAGGATGAACTTTTCTAGTTCTATCCATTTGCCTGCAATTTCAAGATTTCTTTGCTTGTGTGTGTGTGTGTGTGTGTGTGTGTGTGTGTGTGTGTGTGTGTGTGAATAGTATTCGATTGTTTAAGTGTAACACATTTTCTTTATCCATTTTTTGGTTGAAGGACATCTAGGTTGTTTCTAGATTCTGGCTATTAACCAATAAAGCTGCTAGAAACATAGTTGAGCAAATGTCCTTGTTGTTTGCTGGAGCATCTTTCAAGTATATGCCCAGTAGTGGTATAGCTGGGTCTTAAGGTAGCACTATTCCCAATTTTCTGAGAAAGCATCAGATTTATTTCCAAAGTTGTACAAGTTTGCACTCCCACCAACAATGGAGAAGTATTTACCTTCTCTGCATCCTTGCCAGCATGTGCTGCTACTTGAGTTTTTGATCTTAGCCATTCTGATAGGTGTAAGATGGAACCTCAGAATCATTTTGATTTGAATTTCCCTGATGACTAAGGACACAGCATTTCTTTAAGTGTTTCTCAGCCATTTAATATTACTTTGCTGAGGATTCTTTTAGGTCTATACTCCATTTCTAGTTAGGTTACTTGGTTTATTGGTGTTTAATTTCTTGAGTTATTTATATATTTTGGATATTAGCCGTTTGTTGGATGTAAGGCTGGTGAAGATCTTCTCCCAGTCTGTAGGCTGTTGTTTTGTTCTGTTGACAGTGTCCTTTGCCTTACAGAAGCTTTTCTGTTTTTTGAGGTCCCATTTATTAATTGTTGACCTTAGAGCCTGAGCTATTGGTGTTCTGTTCAGGAAATTGTCTCCTGTGCCAATGAGTTCAAGGCCCTTCCCCACTGTTTCTCCTAACAGATTTAGTGTGTCTGGTTTTATGTTCATGTCTTGAACTCACTTAGACTTTAGTTTTGTGCAGGGTGATATATATGATAACATTTCTCATTTACTTTGAAGGCTTAACAAGGTACTGTTGAAAATATAATGAGGATGGTATCAAATTCTACAACAAAAATGTGTATTCAAGATGTTCCTACTAAGTAATTAATTTAAAAAGTAAAAGAAAAAATCTTATAAAATGAAAACTCACCTCAGGCATACAAATGGTAAAACTGTGTACAAAATATTTTTGTTATGTTAATAAAACCAACTTTTAGAATTTCCAAAACCTTTTAAGTGCTTACTTGGTGCGGTGCATATCCATATCCATCATGTACCTGAACTGCAAGGTCCCCTGCAGCCTACTTCAGTAAGTAGGTTTCTAGGCTGCTCCTTGGGGAAATGAGGATCTAATAGAGAAAATATCCCAAATAAGACGATATTCAAAATCTTTGGGGAAATCTGATTGAAACATTTAGTGGAGTCGATTCTTTAGCTGTCGCACGTCAAGCGATACCCTCTTCCAAGTTTCAACATTCCCAACAATGAAGAACAGCCAGAAAATGCATTAATGTAAAATAACACAGCTGTCCATTATACAGGGAAAACTTTTCTCTGTTCTTCAAGTGTATGTACTGAAAACTCATCAGTTAATACGACCTGCTTAAATTCTGGCTACCCATAGTCATTCCAAATAAGATAGCTTATGAATATAAAATGGAAAGACAGAACAAGTGGAGAGTGGAGGGAAAATCATGCTGCCTACTCATAACACTGATCAGGTAAACATAGGAGTAGATACCGCAGGTGATATAAACAGACTACACTCTGACACTCATGAATTTCTGGAGTTCAGCGCTTGCCTGGTTCCAGAGGAAGTTGGCACAAAACTCAAAGTGACTCCGTCACTTCTAACATATTTAGTTTCAGCCTCCTCTAGGGAGTAGAGCTGGAATTTACTCAGGCTTCATTTGTTATGCAATACTGGAAACTTAAAGAAAGCGCACATATTCTACAGAAAGCCACTGAAGCCTAAACATCCCTAGTGGCTATTCAGCCAACCTGGCTAACACACCCTGAAAAAGCAGAGGGGATGGAGAAAGAGGAGCTACCTGTGTGACTGGTTACTTTTGTGAGGGGAGGTAAGGATTGGTGAGGGATCCAATACACTCAGTGCTTCCACTACAGTGCAATATTCATTATTCATGTAAATATCACCTTCACATAGCATCCCCCAAATATCTCTCTCTCTCTCTCTCTCTCTCTCTCTCTCTCTCTCTCTCTCTCTCTCTCTCTCTCGTCTTAAGAAACTTCAGGAGCATGGACATGCATCAGTTAGCATTTGTTTTCTTTCCCTTTTGTATCTATCTCTGTTTTAACATTGCTTTCCTGGAACTTAAAACTAACACTGAAGCATTAGCATACATATTTTGCTTTAAAACTACATTCTCTAAATTCAGGTTCAGGTATGGGACAAGAGTGTGATTCCCTGTTTTCCATGCACAGGTCTGGTTGGGGGACCCCTGAAGGTCAAATGATCTTGCCTTATAGTGTTCATGGTAAGGCCTTACCATCTGTAATTTGGGGCACTATTGTCTGAATTTGTCCACGTAGAATTAAAAGTAGTCTTTGATCAGAAACTCAGTTATTGATCAGGTGATGACTGCGTTCAGAGATGAAGATGCTGGAAGAACCGAATCAAGAACGGAGCGGATAAAACACGTCAAAAAGTAAATGCTGGATGGTCTGGTTTGGACAAATTATCATCTCTTCAAGATGGAAATCAGTTGCTCGCTGGAAGTTCAGTTTTCAGGAGTCAGCTCTCTCCAGATGGAAGTGGTCCAACATTTTACAATGCGATTATAAAGCTGACTTGGTCCGTAGAGAATAGTACATATAGGTCACTGTGTTTCACTGGTGCTGAGAATGTGTGTATGTAGCAGAAACAGGAGCCAATGAGCTGCACAGTGGGAAAGTGTTGGTGCGGCTCATCTGCTGGAGAAAGGAGACTTGGCAAGGAGCCACGGTAAAGGCACCTGAGAAAGGAAGGCCCCTCTGCACTGGGCAACTTTTGCTGAGCATTTTCAGCTTAGATAATACTTTCACACTCTCAATCACTCCAAAAGCTATGTGGATATAAAATTTTAAAAGAAAGCTTGTCAACTATCCTTACGTACCAATGTGTCCAAGTTCTCTGTTCAGTTTTTCACAATCCACTAATGCGGTTCTTTTTCCTTGTCTCCTCTAGCTTCCTCTTTAGCCAAGGTAGTCAGACACTACATCAGATATATATATATATATATATATATATATATATATATATATATATATATCTGGCCTGCAACATATACTTTCATCGATATTGGATTCCCTTGTCCTAGCTGTTAGAGCACTCTTGGCTGACAGTCCAATATCCATACTGGTAGGATTTTGGGTTTTCAGTAAAGGAATCAGAACAACTTATTTCAAATCAAGGTCCAACTTTTCAACAAATTACAAAAGAATACACACTATCTTATGTTCCATCCTTTGTGCTCAAATGTGAAGCAAAATTATGTTTCATTGTCAAAGGAACATCCTGAAACCCCAGACTTACGAATTCTCCTGAGCTTCAAGGAAGAATCAGAGCTCTGGACCTTCATGTGGTTGTTTCTCTTCCCTTGGCAATAATGACCACTTAGTCAGCTGGCATTCCTGCCTGACGCTTGCTATCCTGAAGTTCCCATGAGCCTAATATAGTCAACATAGCAAGGTGGCCATAGCCTTTCTGGGGTTAAAAGTACTTAAGTGGTACAGAACACTGGAGTGAATTAATGAATGGGGTAACATTATCTTTATTACAGTAAAAAAAAGACAAATTCTCAGTAGTTTTGTTAATTTTGAGGATGAAGATAACTAGTAAGTGGATGTATTTTGTTGACCTACTCATAAAAACCATTTGAGTATAATCCGAAATAAGAATGTCATTAGAAATTTCTGGATTTATTATATTCAACAATTCCCCAGGGTTCACCTTCCTTCCTCAGGGGACAATGAGTATAGGACGTCACAATGTCATTGAGCTGTGCAGCAAATATCTCTACATCTCTTGCCTTTGTAGTGAGTGCTCATCTACAGGAATTACCCAGGAACGGAAAGCTACAAACGCTTTTGCTTTCTGAGGCCCGGGCCAATAACCAGACTCTATTTGTCTTCTTCACACGTTATCTTTTAGGATAGCAGAAAATGGTTTGCTAAGAATTTTTCTCAGGTTTTTATTGTTATTAAACTCATCTCAATTTAGGAACCAGGGTAACAACCACTAGTTTGGTTCAAAGAGCCACATATTTAAGGAAAGGTTCAGTTTACCAACTGATTCTAACAAAGCTACCACATGGATCTGTGGTGAAGTATTATTCTGGATTTCTAGGCATAATAACTAGCATGGGAACCATTTTAACATAAATAGCCCGGAATTTTCCATTTCCTGGTACGGTAATGTTCTCCTAAATGACTGACCGAAGCTCCTTTGGGAAACTTGAGATAAAATTTATGGCATGTGCTTCTGAGATCACAAGCTTCTTTTTCAGCTCTGCTCACTGCTTTAAGCCATGCTTTCCTGTTCTCTGTACCTCACTAAGCATTTAGATGCCCATATATGACAAATAGATTGCCTACCCACCAAACTCTTTATAAACATGTCCAATGCCAATATTAGCATTCATTTCACTTCTGAACCTTCCTGTATGACTGACAAGGAGCAAGCAAAAGGTCACTGCCACGAAAGTATTTTTATTAAAATCACTACCTGAATTAATGAAATGTGATTTCACAATTCAGTTAAGACAATTCATTTTTTAGACGGTCAAAATATCCAAAAAGATATGGAAAAAAGAACTCACCAGTGCATTGACAGGTGAACATACCAGCCAAGCTCCCATGTCTCTCTCTTGCCCACTGGCCACACACTTGCCACACAGTTGCTTTGCAGCCATTGCTATTTTTGGAGTACATTTGTGATCTTAATTGAAATAAAAGATCAAAATTTATATGCTAAGCTTTAGACACTACGAGGATCTGTTGATCACATTGATAGAATGCTTGAAAGAAGACAGTACTTGTCCTTAGCTGCATTTGACCTAGATAAGATGGCTTACTGGTGATTAAAGGTGACAGGGCATGGAGTTAAAATGCATCTGCATGAGGCAAAGTGCCACAAGAACAGAATGCACTGTTTTTATATCAGAAACATCAGAAGCTCTGCAGAGTGGATAGGGTGCTGACACGTTTCTTTAATTTAGACAAAAAAGTTAGGTTTTGAGGTCTCTGTGTCTGAAACTGAAAGTGAAAATAGACGTTCCTATCTTGCTGATTTAATGAGTAGGAAGCACATACCCAGTTTGTTGCAGAGCTCTATGGTGCCTTTCAACATGCTCTTCCTGAAGAGTCAAAACACTTTCTGATCTGTATGCTTTCTATCCTAAAAGGTCGCTGAAGCCTGAAGAACTTATCTTTCTATAACGTTCACTGTCCTTACCGTGAAAAACACAAACTACTACCCAAAAGCAAATTGACACCAAGAACAAATATCTAAAAACTTTCATTCTGATTGATTTTAATCATATGTTTTTAAATAAAGCTAAAATATTTGTAGTCTACAACCTGTAATTTTATGTTGATTTTTTTGAATTTTTATTTTTTACATATACATTTATATTATTTCACATATATACAGTAAACTACCTATAGCAAGAAGAGCCATGACACAATCAGGAATTATATAAATGTTACATTCTTAGTGTTTTGGCTATTTGTATTTGACAGCTTTGAAGAAAACATCTTTCCTATGTTGGTGCACCTAAAATTCTGGATGTAAATCAATCCCCATTATCAACTTAAAACATCTATCTAGACCTAAGAACATCTTAACCCCTAAACAACCAAGCTTCATTGTAAAACAAAGCTACCTGGTCTTCAACTCTATCAGAGACTTGAAATGGAATAAACTTGGTTACCTGAGTAGACTGGGAGTGTAGGTTAGTAGCTTTCCAAACAAGAAGAATGACAGAGACAGTTTGATACCTGAATAGTCATCCAAAACTCTATAATGTTGGAGCGTCTTCTTCAGCCTTCTGGCCCAATGTCTCTGACAGACATATTTGTGAGACAGGGCCTATTGAGGAAATGCTTACCCTGTCTTGGCAGAGTTTGGCCATTGACTTATGTTGATATTTTATCAGATTTGATATTTGATACACACACACACACACACACACACACACACACACACACATTTCCCAGGAAAAAAATCTTGATTGTTTTAAAAAAAGGTATAATGCGGTATACAGGGGTATAATGCAGAATACATTCAAAATAAAAGAAAAACCTTTTAGAAATTTGAAAGAAACTTAAAGCCCCTATGATAACAGAAAAGTCATTTCTCATTTCTTATCATAACAAAGATAGGAAAACATACCAACCATGACAAACCCAATATGTACTCTAGTAATCTATGAATTGACTATGGGAAATTTCTGAATTGAACATTGTAGAGTCCAACTTTTCATTATAATGTATACATTGGTATGAAAGAGACACACTGCCCTGTTAAATCAGAACAGTATGATAGAGAATATGTGTAGCAAATAAAATATGTGACAAATTTTAAATTAATTAATTAATTAACATTACATCCCAATCATAGTCACTTCCTTCCTATCCTCCAGATCCTACGCTCCCTCCCTCCCTCCCTCCCTCCCTCCCTCCCTCCCTCCCTCCCTCCCTCCCTCTTGCCCCAATCCCTGTCCCCTACTTGTCAGAAAAATGGAGCCCTCCAGCATCTCACCCCAGCACATCAAGTGGCATTAGGGCTGAATGTGTCCTCTTCCCCTGTGGTGTGGCAAGGCAGCTGCAGTAGGGGCAAGTGATCAAAAGGCAAGCAAAAGAGTCCATGTCAGAGAAAGCCCCTACTCCCCTTACTGAAGGACCAACTTGAAGTCCAAGCTTCTCATCAATTAAATCTGTGTAGGGGTCCTAGGTCCATTCCATACATTGTTCTTGGTTGGTGCTTAAGTCTCACCAAGTCCCTCTGGGCCCTGGCTAGTTGGCTCTTTTGGTTTTCTTGTGAAGCTTCTTTCTCCTCTTTTCTACCCTTGCCCCTACTCTTCCCCCCAGTCTCCCTGAATTCTGCTCACTGTTTGACTGTGAGTCTCAGCATCTGTTTTGATCTCCTGCTAGGTGGATCTTCTAGAGGACAGAAATGCTAGACTACTGACTGTAAGCATAGCTCCATATCATTAATCGTGTCAGGTGTTGACTCTCTCCTATGGGGTAGGTCTTAGGTTGGACAAGGCATTGGTTGGACATTTCCTTAATCTCTTCTCTATCTTTATCCCTGCACATTTGTAGGCAGGGTAAATTTTGGGTTGAAGTTTTTGTGGGTGGATGGGTGATCTCCTCCTTCCATTAGGAATCCTGCCTAGTTAGAGGGTTCCTCTTCAGTCTCTATGATCCATACTACAAGGATTCTCAGGTAGAGTCACTCCCACCTCCCAAAAGTCGGCCCTGTCTTATGTCTCCAGATTGTCACAGAGATACACCCAGCCAAGGTTTCTCTTCTCTCTACAATCCCTGTGTCCTCCCAACCACACTCTCCCCTGGTCTGATCTCTGATCTACACCCTCATATCTTTCTGTTCTACCTCTCCTACCCTATTTCCCCTCTTCAGCCACTGCCTCTGTATATTCTATTTCCCCTTCTCAATGAGAGTTAAGCATTCCCCTTGGGTCTGTGAATTGTAGTATGTTTTCCTGTGTTACACAGGTAAAATCCTCTTATAAGTGAGTACATACCCTGTGTGTCTTTCTGGATCTGGATTACCTCACTCAAGATAATAGTTTCCAGTTCCATCCATTTGCCTGCAAATTGCATGATTTCCTTGTTTTTAATAGCTGAGTAGTATTCCATTGTGTAAGTGTACCAGTTTCTTTATCCATTCTTCTGTTGAGGGACATCTAAGTTGTTTCCAGATTCTGGCTATTATGAATAAAGCTGCTCTGAACATAGTTGAACAAATGTCCTTGTGTGGTGGAGCATCTTTCGGGTATATGTCTAGGAGTGGTATAACTGGGTCTTGAGGTAGAACTACTGCCAATTTTCTAAAAAAGTACCAGATTGATTTCCAAAATGGTTGTACAGTTTGCACTTCTATGAGCAATTGAGGAGTTTACCCTTTTCTCCACATCCTTGCTAGCTTGTGTTGTCACTTGAGTTTTTGATCTTAGCCATTCTGATGGGTGTAAGATGGAATCTCAGAGTCATTTTTATTTGCATTTATCTCATGACTAAGGACACTGAACATTTCTTTAGGAGTTTCTCAGCCACTCAATATTCCTCTGTTGAGATTTCTCTGTTTAGCTCTATACCCCATATTTTAATTGGATGATTTGGTTTGTTTGTGTTTGACTTCTTGATTAATTTATATACTTTGGACATTAGCACCCTGTCAGATGTGGGGTTGGTGAAGATCTTTTCCCAATCTATAGGCTGCTGTTTTTGTCAACTGGCAGTGCCTTTGCCTTACAGAAGCTTTTCAGTTTCATGAGGTCCTATTTATTAATTTTTTATATTAGAGCCTGAGCTGTTTGTGTTCTTTTTAAGGTGCTGTCTACTGTGTGGAAGAGTTCAAGGCTCTTCCCCACTTTCTCTTCTAATAGTTTTACTGTTTGTGGGTTTATATTGAGGTCTTTCATGCACTTGGATTCAAGTTTCATATAGGGTGATATATATGGATCTATTTGTATTTTTCTACATGTAGACATCCAGTTTCATCAACAACATTTGTTGAAGATGCTATCTTTTTCTATTATATAGTTTTTGTTCCCTTGTCAAAAATAAAGTGTCTGTAGGTGTGTGGGTTCATTTCCAGGTCTTTGATTCACATCCATTGATCAACTAACCTATTTCTATGCCAGTAATATGCTGTTTTTATTATTATTGCTCTATAGTACAGCCTGAAATAAAGGATGGAGATACTTCCAGAGGTTTCTTTTCTTTTCTTCCTTCCTTCCTTTCCTTCTTTCTTTTTATATTTCTTTCTTTTTTTCTTTCTTTCTTTTTGAATAGGAGTGTTTTAGGTACTCTGAATTTTTTGTTTGTTTTCTGTGTGTAGCACATTTTTTATGGGAATTGCATAAAATCTGTAGATTGCTTTTGGTAAGATCCTACCCATCCATGAGCATGGGAGATCTTTCCATCTTCTTATAGCTTCTTTAGTTTCTTCTTCAGAGACTTGAAGTTCTTGTCATACATGTCTTTTCCTTGCTTAGTCAGAGTTACACTAAGATACCTTATACTATCTATTATATTCCTAATTTCTTTCTCACCTCATATGAGGTTTGTATGTAGCAGGGCTACTAATTTTTTAAAATAAAATTTGTATCCAGCCACTTTGACAAAGGTGTTTATCAACTGTAGGTGTTCTCTGATAGAGTTTTTGGTGCCACATATTTATACTAACATATTATCTGCAAATAGTTGTATTTTGACTTCTTTCTTCCAAGTTGTATCTCTTTGATCTCCATGTATTGCTATGGCAAAGACTTCAAGTACTATACTGAAGAGATACAGAGAGCGTGGACAACCTTGCCTTGTTCCTTATTTCTGTGGAATTGCTTTAAGTATCTCTCCATCTAATTTGATGTTGGATATAGGGCTGATTAATATTGTCTTTATTGTGCTTAGGTATATGCTGTGTATCCATGACCTTTCCAACAACTTTAACATGAAGAGGTGTTGCATTTTATCAAGTGATTTTTCAGCATCTAATGAAATGACCATGTGGTTTTCTTGTTCAGTTTGTTTATATGGTGAATTATTTTGATGGATTTTTGTATACTGAACCATCCTGGGATGTAGCCTACTTGATCATGGTGGGTGATATTTTTGAGGCGTTTTTGCATTTGTTTTCCAAGTATTTTATGGAATATTTTTGGATCAATGTTCATAAGAGAAATTGGTTTGAAATTCTTTCTTTGTTAGATCTTTGTGTGGTTTAGTTATCATGGCAACTGTGGACTCATAGAATGAATTTTACAATGTTCCTTCTGTTTCTGTTTTATTGATAGTTTAAGGATTACTTGCATTAGCTTTTCTTTTAAATTATGGTATAATTCTGCTCTGAAACCATCTGGTCCTAGGCCTTTTTTGAATGGGAGATTTTTAATGATTGCTTCTATTTTCGTAAGGGTTAAAGAATTATTTAACTTGTTTACCTGATCTCAATTTAACTTTAGTAAGTGGAATATATTGAGAAAGTTGTCCATTTTTTATATTTTTCCAATTTTGTGCAGTACAGACTATTGAAGTAAGAAGTAATGATTCTTTGGGTTTCCTCAGTGTCTGTTGTTATGTCCACCTTTTCATTTCTGATTTTGTTGATTTTCTCAAAGAAACAGCTGTTGGTTTCATTGATTCTTTATGTTGTTATCTTTGTTTCTAATTTATTGATTTCAGACCTGAGTTTGATTATTCCTGCCATGTACACCTCTTGGGGGTGTTTGTCCCTTCCTTTTTTTAGAGTTTTCAGGTGAGCTATTAAGTTGTTAGTATGAAATCTCCAATCTCTTTATGACAGACCTTAATACTATGAACTTTTCTCTTAGCACTGCTTTCATTGTGTCCCATAAGTTTGGATAGCGTGTGCCTTCATTTTTATTGAATTTTAGAAGTCTTTAATTTCTTTATTTCTTCCCTGACCTAGTGGTCATCAAGTAGGGAGTTCTTCAGTGTCTTGGTGTGTAGGTTTTGTTGTTGTTCTTGTTGAAGTTCACCTTTAATCCATGGTGATTTGATAAAATACAATGGATTAATTTGATTTTCTGGTATGTGCTGAGACTTGCTTTATGACCACAAATATTGTCAATTTGGAGATGGTTCTGAGCAGTACTGAGAAGAAGGTATATTCTTTTGTGGTTGGGTGAAAAGTTCTGTAGATATCCATTAAGGCCATTTGACTCATGACATCTGTTAGTTTCATTGTTTCTCTATTCAGTTTCTGTTTCAATCTGTCCTTTGGTGACAGTGGGGTATTTAAATCTCCCACTATTATTGTGTGGGGATTGATATGTGATTTAAGTTTTAATAATGATTATTCTACAATTACAGATGCCCTTGTATTTGGGGCACAGATGTTCAGAATTGAGATGTTGTCTTGGTGAACTTTCCATTTGATGTGAATGAAGTGTCCCTCCACATCTCTTTTGGTGTATGTGTGTGTGTGTGTGTGTGTGTGTGTGTGTGTGTGTGTGTGTGTGTGTGTGTGTTTAAATATGATTTTGTCATGGAATATCTTGGTGTTTTTTTCCATCTATGGTGATTGAATGTTTTGCTGGGTATCATAGTCTGGGCTGACATCTGTGTTCTCTTAGGGTCTTCAAGATATCTACCCAAACCCTTCTGGATTTTAGAGACTCTACTGAGAAATAAGGTATGATTCTAATAGGTCTACAATTATATTATATATGTCCCTTGTATCTCTTAATATGTTTTATTTTTTCTGTACATTTAGTCTTTTTATTATTATGAGGCAGGAGGTATTTCTTTTTTGGTCTATTCTAGTTGGAGTTTTATAAACTTTTTGTAATTTTAAAGGCATATTTTTCTTTAGCTTTGTGTCACTTTCTGAGTTTTTAAAAAATAATTCATGGTCATTCGAGCTGGAAATCTTCACTTTTTTTATTCCAATTATTCTTAGGGTCCCTCTTTTCATGCTGTACTTGATTTCTTGGATGTTTGTTTCAGGAATTTGTTTTAATTTAAAATTTTCTTTAACAGATGTATCAATTTCTTCAGTTGTATCTTCTAAAGCTGAGATTCCCTCCTCCATATTTTGTATTCCATTGATGATGATTACTTCTGTAGTTCCAGTTCTCTTTCCTAAGTTTACCATCTCTAGGATTTTCTCAGTTTGTGTTTTTATATTTGTTTTATTTCCATTTTCAGGTATTGAATTATTTTATTCATTTCATTAACCTGTTTGGTTGTATTTTTCTGAATTTCTTTGAGGTATTTATTTGTTTCCTCTTTAAAGGCCTCATATTGCCCTGGTTTTGTTAATTTTGTTCTTATTATGGTCTTTAGCCTGTAGCTCTTCTCTGCTGGGTTTGTCCTAGTTGGACAAGGAATTAGGCTTTGGGTGTCCAACCTGTATGATCCTGAGGTCTAGCAGGTCTTCTTCAAGATCAAGCCTTGAATACTAGTCTTGATATGCATGTCTCTGAAATTCAAAGTCACCTTCATGATGGTGAAAGTAGCCAAGAGGTCTGAGGCTGGAACTGTGCATACCTGGCAGCAAGGATCCCTCCTCTCTCCAGGGAAACACTAATGTATCCTGGTGCTTTAGCAGCATGTCCACTTCCTTGAACCATAGTCACTGAGCTTCTAATACTCAGATTCCATGCATGTTGGGCACCACCATCTTGGAACAAGACCTTGTATGCTCTTATTGATCAGCAAGTCTCCAGAGGCAGGCGGGTAGAACCATGGACAGAAGGTTGAGACCATGTCCCTGGTATCAAGAAGATATCTTCAGGGAGCCAGGAGTCTGGTGTCCTGAGGCTCGAGATGTCGGTACCTGAAACTCGGGATAATTGTAGCCTGGGACCCAGGAACTTTCTACTGGGGAGGGGCTAGAACTGTGCATCCCTAGATCGCAGGATTTTTCCTCTTGTCCATGAAATGCAGACAGACATTTGGTGTTTTGGAGTCTGCAGCCCAGGCATTTGCTTGGTCTGAACTTTCTGCTCCCTACCAGGCATGTAAGGTTCACACTGGGCATCTTGGAGTCCCCAGCAAAAGTTTCAAAGTGCTATTTTCTATATTTTATATTGATTCATTTGCAGTGTTAGAAATTTAGATAATTTTTTAATCATTATTTTGTGCTTTCAAAATCACTTATTCTAAGACTTCTCATTAAATAGCCACACCAATGGGAAAAAAAAATCATGTTGAACACGAGAGAGATAATAATACAACAAGCATAGACATTTTCTTGTGGAGATTCCAATGCAATGGAAGAAAAATTGTTATATAACAATTATAACTATATAGGAACTTTCAAAACTACAATGAAGGAAAATACGTTTCAATAAGATACAGATGTACCTTGCCTTGAAGAAGCATTCTCTGGAAGTAATGTAATCTCTCAATGTGTACTTTTTATAATTGAACTTTTTATTCTTATAGTAACAAACATTCATAAGCACATTGCTTAGTCCAAGAGTTACATTTATAGCAAGATTTTAAATGCACCTGTGTGTTTTTTGTCTCTGTCAGCCTATTACCTCTTTTAGAAGAAAAGCTCCATGCTTTATTTTGAAGTTCCTCCTGTTTTCCTTTTCAATTTTGCTATAATCATAATCTTTAAACACTTACCAACTATGCGTGGAGGTCTATGTTCCCGGGTTGCACTGCGTACGGAGCTTGTCACACTGTGTGTAATTACTTGTCACTAACAGCAATGATGTTGATATTTGGTCCCTTTTGCCAATGTTAATTCACAGAAAATATGAGTTAGAGAAGGCTAGATGGTTGCTGCATGTCTCTTGTGGCATGCTACTACCTACTGGGTTCTCTAGGAAAAGGAGGTAAGTTCTAGAAATTCACGTTGCTTTAGAGTTGAGAATTGCTATTTATCTAAAACATAGGAACTTTGAATTTTCCAAGGTAGAGTGACCATGACCAACAATTCCCACATGTCCTCCATGGTTTGTAGATTAGCGCGCGTGCGCACACACACACACACACACACACACACACACACACACACACACACACACAATTTCAAACTTTCAGGATGTACACAGCATAAAGTCACTCTTAATACAAAAGTATACAAATATTGATCCATCAAATTTCATAATTTGTCCCACCATATATTATTAGTCAAGAATTCATGCTGTTCTCACTGAAATCTTAACTACTAAACTTTCATTAGTTATTTGTATAAATTGAACCTGAAAATATTTTTGCTTTGAACACTTGGTACCGACTGAGTGGCACTATTTGCAAATGCTGGTAACTTAACCAGTGGGACCTAGGTAGAAGATGTAAATCACTTGCCTGGTCCTTTCTTGTCATATGTTTTCTTTCTTGTCCATCTAGAAGTATAAAATCTGTTCTGTAACAAACTTTTGCTCCTAAGATGTCAAGAAACCATGGATTGAACTCCATCACACCATAAACCAAATGAATCTTTCCTGTTGTTGATGTACAAACAATTCTCTTCTCAAAGAGAGGAAGAGATGATTTGTTCTGGAGCCACATATAAATGATCTTGGCCTGGAAATACAAAATCTGGTAGCTCAAAATTCTAGATTCCCATGGGTTAATACTTTCTTGAATTTTCAATGTAACATACTAAAGAATATCATAAATCAGGGAATTTTCAAGTACGTTGGTGGAAACATAATGTAAGTGGGCTGTAGCAAAGGGTGGAAATCTCTACTATAGGCCTCAGATGCTACTTAATGAGACCCTTAGCCTTTTGCTGGTGCATTCCAGAGCTCTGTTAATACATCCCCAAAGGTTCAGCAGCTAGCTACAAGGTGTTATATCAGACACTGAGGAATGCTATTAAGGGAACTAAAAATAGTTCAAAAGAAATATAAGTCCAGACCTCTCCACAATCACTAAATTCTAATCAAATGACTGGCTTAGCATAAGGGTCAATGTAAGGTGCCATTTTTTTCTCACGACTTTGCTCATATACCTTTATTTTTTTTCTGGCAGGGATTTCAGTCACAGCCATGGCAGTGAAATATATACCTATTTATATATTAAATGTCCTATTCTCTTTTAAATCTGTTTACTCTTTCCTTGTAGTATATCTTTGGATGAAGACTGGAGTAAATCCTCAGTTCCTAACTGTTTCGATAAACCTAAATGTTCATATATCAAATTATTAGCAAAGAATAGCTAAAGAATTTGATTAGTATTGTGCTAAGTTAAGTTAATTCACTGGAGATAATTGATTATGTGATTACAAGGGGTTGTCTCCTTTTAAAAATCTAGAGTAGTAATATTGTTGAAAAACATTTCTCATGTTTATGAAATTTCTAAATGTAGGAGTAATGTTGATAATATGGATAATGTTAGCATTATTTAGGATACTAAGTTTAGGTATTATATTTTAGTATATGAATATATTTATATTAGCATTATTTTTCTAGATCTTCCTCAAAACATTTCTTGTACCTGCTCTATGTCCTAATTCTTTGAAAAGTGCCTGATTGTACAGTTATAGAAAGCCTTTCTTCCACTTCTGATCAGTCCTCCTTATAGTTAATATATGTTAGTGTCTAAAAAGATTACAAAAAATTCTTTGGTGATTTTATTGTGAATTATCATAACTAAAGAGTCAAGAAGATATCTGAGATTTGAATTTAAATTTTTTCTATATTGTATTTGTGTACTTATTTCCTACACTTCTATAAGACCCCAAAGCTTTGTGCATGTTAAGCATGCTATCTGCCATTGCGCTATACCTCAGCCCCAGGTGTTAATTTTGATTCCCTAATTAGCCATTAGCCAAATATTACAATTCTTCATTTTATTGATACCCAAAAGTATTTTGAGTGAACAATCTTTAGTTTTAGTTTTTCTGTCTTGCATGGCAAGACATTTCCAATAACACACACATTTGAGAGAATAATTTATATGCCATAATAATTTGAACATTTCCAAATTTTAAATCAAATGATATAAGGAAACCTTCACTGTGCAGTAACGAGTTGAAAAATGGTTAAATACAGAAAGCTGCATTCTTGGTAAAAGGACGTTAAAGTCTCCTTTGTGGTCCTCTAAAATGGCTGTTCTGTAATGCCAGTTAAATTGTTGTAGTGTGCTTTGGCATCATTGTTCTTGCTTATTTCTTAGGACTACTTGGTACAGGAACGCAATGTTCATAATCCACACTGAAATTTGTTCGGATTTGATCATTTTTAACAGAGAAGACATAAGGACCCGCAGGGATTTTAAAATATCAGTGAGGTAAAACTAAAGGGACTCTAAACAATGAGAACTGCCATATGTTCCGGAGAGGAAAGGAAGGTAGATAGAGAATGACAAATTAGAGGGCTGCTGTTTGTTTCTCCCAGAAGAGACATCTCACTTCTATACACGTTTAATTCTAAGATTATAAAATAGGCATCTAGAGTTAGAATAACTGATGCTCTACTTACTGTAACCTTAGTTAGAAATGAGTAGTTCCTTATGCCACATGCTTGCTTTGGGTTATAGAGGAATTGTGGGAACTTGATTACTTGTGGGAACCTGAAAAGAGAAAAAAGGGGAACAAAGCCTTGAGCTAGGTTTTATATTTCCAAAATGACCAGTTTCTTTTTGTTATTTTTTTTGTTGTTTCTTAATTAAAAACATCATTTTCCACCAAAAAAACCCTGAACATTAGACTTCATATAAAACAGGCATATAGGTGCTCTGCCACCCAATCACCTCCCCAGTGCTACTAATGTGTGCCAATATTACTTAATATTATTTTAAAAAGATTTTTGATAATCTCATACTTGAGTGACACATCTACATCATTTCCTCCCCTCCTCTCCCCATCCTACTCCATCTGCTTAGGATGTATCTCTCACTGATACGCCTATATCTACAGATACGTACATATCCTACTCATAGGATCCTACTTTATTAAGTATGATCAGGGCTGACAACTTGGAATTAAATAATGTAAGCATGTCATGTTTTCCTTGGCTCTACAGTTTGACCTGATTCAGGTGATAAGTGAATAAAGACAGAACAGACAGACACTGATGCATAGAAGATCTGGGATTGGGTGGCCTGGATTTGCTGTGATGGAGAAATTGCAGCATTCTTAGTTAATCTTGGTAAGTCTCTATAGGAGAGCAATCTTCAGGAAATAAACATTGGGAGAGAAGTCTACAGTGGACATTTTCTGCACACACTACCAGCATCTACACATGGACCAGAAGGAAGCCATACCATCCCTCTGAGCCTTGCTTGGCATCTCATAGTTAGGACTGGCTATGCTGAATTGCACATCCTGATCATGGTCTGAGACTGTTGGGGATGGCACAGGCTGTGAGAGTCTCAATAAATATATATTTTAAGTGTGAGGTGTGGTTGTTAACTTTTTAGTATATTAAAATCCATATTAAATGATGATTGAACAATTTTACTTTATCAGAGGATTTACATCCTCCTTAACTTCTGTCCATCTCTCAATTTGTCTAGATGATTGAGCAAGACAGGCACATAACAAAAGCAATTCCTTTGCAAAAAAACATTGTCATTTAATTCAACTCATCTGGATAAACACCTGCTCATGTCTATGATTATGGTCAAATTATGACAAATTTGTCCAAATACCATTTATGATTTGATTATACAGCAAATAATTTTCTGAAAAAGAGATAAAAATAGTAGCATTGGTTCTCACACAGCATTGCTTTTTAACTTTCAGATTCCAATTTATTTTCATCCAGAATGTCTGCATACACTGTGCTGTCCCTGGCATGCCATCTGTTCCTACAGTCAGAGCCAGTAACACAGGTGATTGGAGGGCATTACATATTTGATTTCTGAATCGATCAGTTAGCCACATACAGAGAAGCAGTGTGTTTTGTGGCCACTTATATATTCTCAAATCATATAAATGTGCCTGCAAATGTCTGAAATGTTACGCAGGGAGATTAGATAAAAGGATATGAAGGCAGAGGACATTCACCATCAACTCATTACTTCAGCATTAACAGGCATGGTCTTTAATCAAACACTGGACTGAAATTTTAGCTGAGCCATTTATTAGCCATTTGACCTTGAGCAAGATAGAAGCATACTTTAAGTTTCAGCATCTCTGTCTGTTAACCTTAGAGATAACAAAGAGTGCCTATTACACATATTTATCAACCAATGTATGCAGTAGACTTACCAGAGCACCTCACTTATTACAAACATTTCACCTGTTATTACTTTACCATCATTATCATTATTATTAGTATTAGTATTTACTCTTTTGTGTATGCATGTATCATATATGCATGGTTTGTATCTGTGTATGCACTGACGTGCTCATCCGTGTATGCACATGTGAAGGGCAGAGGTCAGTGTCTCACATCTTCCTCTATCATCTCCATTTTAATTTTTGGACCAGGGTGTCTGAGCCTGAGCCAGGAGACTTTGTCCATGCTCACTGAAGGTAGGCCCTCAGGATCTTACTGCTTCTGCCCCCATCAACATTGGTATAATAGTTGTAGCTCCACATAATAATTTTAGATGTATGAGGAAGATTTGAACTCAAGTCCTCATGCTTGCATAGGAACCATGTACCCACAGAGTTGTTTTCCCAGTCCAGTTACGTTATTTTTATGTTTATCATTAATACAATCACAATTAAACGGTTTACTAGTGTTTTAACTTCTATTGTAAAGTAGCACACAAAATATATTTTATATTGAACTAAAGGCAAATGATGATACACTAATAATTTACAATGTTGCTAATGAATGACTTAGCTGTAAAATATAGTTCTGACATAATTTAAGTTTATAGTAGCCTAGAATACTTAAACAGACTTGTACTTTAAAGACATATCAGTTTCTGCAACAATTCAATTTGCTTTATATGCTTTAGTTGACAAAAAATGTTCATCATTATTTCCTTTCAAAATAAGTAGTTCTAGTTCGATTGGTGATAACTAAAGATATAAAAAAAGTATGGAAGTGTAGGGAGTCAGGAAAGTTCCAAAAGGAACATGGACACGATGTGACTTTAATGAGTCAGTGAGACTAAATACCACTCATGCTATTTATTCCAATAAATGAATGTTCAAGCTTCCTACAGATAAGCAAAGTGAACAAATAATATGAGACGTTTAGTTGAGATTAATAAATGCAATCTACAAATAGAAATCTAACAGGAGCTCTTTCCCCTGCCTCAATCAGCAAGGGAGGCTGTTGTTTCAAATATGCACTGTCTTTCCACAATACTTTCAGAGACTTTATTCTTTTTGCATCTTCATAGTTACTTGAACCTAAGTATAACTAACCAGAGAGTCAAAAGAAAACATAGGTTGTTGAACACATTTCTTAGTGAAAGGCATAGGATACTTCCATGAGTTATTGCTCAAGAAGGCCCAGAGGGCTCCAAACAACACATATTGTGGCCAAGAACCTGCTTATATTTATGTATTTATTCATTTTACTATTTTATTTGATGCGTGCTTGTGGATACAATATATCTTAAATGCTCTAGAGGAAAGCATACTCAAAGGGTGACATGAATACTGTAATTTTCTTCTTGGTAAGAAAAATGTTGCCCAGATATAGAACATCATGACTTTGGCTTATTTCAAAACTTGGTCACACACCTGCAGCTGAAAGGGACTGGCCCTTAATCTTTTCACCTAAACAAAAATCAGTGGTGCTGAAAATTTTTTCTTTCTCCATTTCTCTCTCTCTCTCTCTCTCTCTCTCTCTCTCTCTCTCTCTCTCTCTCTCTCTCACTCTCTCTCTCTCATCTCTGGAATATTGGAAAGAGGTCACACTGTGATTCTTGCTCCTCCAACAAGTATTAACATTCCTGAAAGCATACACTGTTTCATCGTTTTCAAGACCAGCCTTGAAGATCATTACTTTTGTCTTCTGAAAGTGACTTCTAACCCAAAGGGTCAGACAATTCTCTTAGGCTGTCCTACTCCATAGGATTTAGAGATAACCCTCATTCATTTACACTGGCATTTGTGCAGGACCTCATTGACTGACCTATCTTTCTCAGAAATGTAAAGGACTGGTTACTCTGTGAAGCATCTAAAGAGAGTATCTCTCGGGGTATTGAGTTTCTCCTCAGCTTTCTAGCCTTTGAGTATATAAAGTCAACTATAGAAAAAAGGGGACTTGAACTCCAAATGGGCCTAACAGAGAACCTCAAGTTTGGTGATTTTGATCTCAGGTTCAGACTCTAGTAACCTACCTCATAAGACACCATTTAGAAACCATTTCCTCACAGCATGGACAGCTAGCTCACTCCCTATCCCAATGATAGCCAACGTTGGTCTCTGAGAGTGTGGAGTAAAGGAGGATTAGCCTAAAGACACAAGAAAAGTAAAGCCTGTTCTCTGGGATGCCATCTTCTTGTTCGTAGAATTATGAGGCGAAATGACAGAAGGGCATGTAGGTAGGTGAGTATGGGGGCGTGTATCTAAATAAGAAGACCAGTGGGAGTGGATGGACTTGAGGGCCATATAATCACCCAATGGAGATTCTGTTTGTAGACTCTCACCCTTAGAGTTCTTCCAATTCAGAAGGCATAAGGCTGTTACCTTCACTTTCTCCTTGTCTCTGTCTTTCCCATTGACTCAGTTCTTTGTCTTCTAAAGGAAGGAGTTCAGAGATTCCTTAGACAAGTGTTCCTACACCTGTGATGAACTCACATGAAAGGAAAAAGTACAAAATAAAGCCAGACAAAGAAGTAATGTGTGGGGCCCTAGATGTTGAAACAAACTGGAAAGCTACAAATAAGTCATAAACACTGGAATATTAAATGGCAAGTACATCAATATCATCTTAAATAGGATGGGCATCACTTCAATGTATTTATCTAATGTGAATAAGAGAAATAAATTATTTAAGATTTCTAGAAGAGATTTAAATTTTTACCTAATATGAGGAAAAGGAAGACATTAGATGACTGTCATGTCCTCACAAAATGTAATTCAAGATGAATTAAGGTGGCAGATATAAAGCACAAAACAACCAAGGCATAACCAAATTAAATAAAGTATACTGGATTTTAAAATTTCAAAATATGATTTTTTGTTATAATATAATTTCTCTGATTCTTTTATTAATGATGTATTTTGAGTTTTTAAAACACATTCCTTTTTCTTAAAAATTCCCCAAATTGTCAATGTTCATGTATGATTAATTATGTCTTCAACTAATTGTTTTTTATAGACATTTCTGGGTTTTTTGTTTTTTTCTTTTTTAAAAATATATTTTATTAATTTATATGTACTGTAGAGGGAAAAAAGAACAACCCAGAGGTTGAAAATAAATGTACTATAGATTTTCTAAGTAAGAAAATGTTTTTATTATATTATATTTTATTATTTAAAACTATTATAAATTTAAATATATTTCTTTTTTCCCTTTTTATTAATTTATTCTTGTTACATCTCAATTGTTATCCCATCCCTTGCATCCTCCCATTCTTCCCTCCCTCCCATTTTCCCCTTATTCCCCTCCCCTATGACTGTGACTGAGGGGGATTACCTCCCCCTGTATATGCTCATAGGGTATCAAGTCTCTTCTTGGTAACCTGCTGTCCTTCCTCTGAGTGCCACCAGGTCTCCCCCTCCAGGGGACGTGGTCAAAGGTGAGGCACCAGAGTATGTGAAATATATTTCTATCATATTTTTGGAAGGAAAAGTATGAGCTCAGGATTGCCATGGCCTAACTCTCAGTATAAAGGAGATTTATCCCAGAGGAACAAAGAACAGGGAATAAGAGACAAAGACAGGAGATAGAGGATGAGGGCTGAGGAGGAGGTATGAAGG
This sequence comes from Acomys minous, assembly GCF_964271855.1. Taxonomy (NCBI): domain Eukaryota; kingdom Metazoa; phylum Chordata; class Mammalia; order Rodentia; family Muridae; genus Acomys; species Acomys minous. Next base: position 39,375,598 of record NC_140495.1, read on the forward strand.
GGGAGGAAGGAGGAAAAGGACTGCCTCTGGATAGAGAGGAGACAGAAGAAGCACATAGGAAAATGGCACTTAATAAAGGTACAAGGAGAAACCATGTGTTAGGATGAGTTGTTTAACTTTACTTGGGCATGTTAACATGTTAATTAGGTGAGCCAAAGGGGGCTTTTGATTCCTGGACATCAGTTTTCATGGATCTACAGTTACAGGTTGTTGTGAGTAGGACGATCTTTGTGTTCTGGCATGACATATGGTCTATTGCCACTACCATACATGTCATTAACTCCTGAGCCATCTCTCCAGGCCCAGAAAGGTTACTTAATCTTTGACAAGGAGAAAATATCCATATCATTGACCATTGAAAAAAAATAAGCTAAAGTTACACCCTTAGAAAATGTCTCCCAAATCTGTCACAGCATTTGCCTTTAGATATAAGGACTACTACGATCCAAGTCACACATACTAAAAGTCTTCTCATAGAAATTATCACCTGCACTGACTTCAGATGTCTAATAGGTCTTACCAGTAAAATAAAAGTAAAGTTGTAAATTTCAGAATGCTAGGGACAAGTTTCTAGAGACTATTTCTCTGTCAGGTGCTTGGGTTTTATTTCATTTATCTGTTGACTGACTGACTAGTCTATTAGCCAGAAAGAACTAAAAATGCGGTGGAATTGATATCAACAGCAAGATAAAATGGATAGATTTATTGGCCTAGGTCACATAAAACTTGTGACTCTAAAGAAAATATGTGCTTGTCCAAAGAGTAAATGCTAAACTTTTATATTTTTATTTTTGAAACAGGAGTAATAATAATACACATGCGCGCGCGCACACACACACACACACACACACACACACACACACACACACACCTACCAAAAATCTTAAAATTGTACATGTGAAACATAGAGAAACCGAGCTTGCCTTCTATGCTCATCAAAGACCTAGTAAATCTACTTTGGAAAATGGACTAACTTGTAGTCCTCCGTTTCCTCACATAAACAGACAAATGAGATGTGGCTTGCTCAAAGCATGTTACATATTAGTATATGAGGTAGACTGAGTCCCAAGCATCCCACTTTGTACTTGAGCACTGTTTCATCAAGCTTGTTTCCTGGAGTAATAGTGGAAGTCATATGGGTTTTCTTTTCTTTTTAATTGACTGTTTATTTACTTTACACCCTGACCTCCAGTCCCCTTCACTTATTTGCCCCTTCTCCCTCTCTCCTCAGAAAACGGGAGCCCTATCATGAATATCAACCGGTCTTGCCATAACAAGTTGCAGTATGATTACGCACATCTTGTACTGACGCTAGACAAGGCAGCCCAGTGAGGGGAAAGGAATCCAAGGAGAGACAATGTAGTTAGATACAGCCCCTTCTCCTGCAGTTGGAGGTCCCATATGAAGACCCAGCTGCACAATGGATACATATGTGTAGCAACCATAGGTCCATCCCTTTCGTGGTCTCTGGTTGGCAGTTTAGTCTCTGTGAATCTCTATGGACCCAGGTTAGTTGATTCTGTAGGTTTTCCTGTGGTGGCCAAAATCCATTCAATCCTTCCTCCCCATCTTCCACAGGAATCTCCAAGTTCCATTTAATGTTTGTCTATGGATGTCTACATCAGTTCACATCAGTTGCTGGGTGAAGCCTCTCTGAGGACTTTTACATTAGGTTCCCATCTGTGAGTACAACAGGATATAATTAATAGTATTAGTAGTGGGAAAAACATGAGAGGGTTTTCTTAATGTTTTGTTAAGACAAAAAAAGAAAATGGTTTTGAATCTTATCAATATCCCCTGTTAAAGAAACTCTTTCCTTTAAAATGGATTTTCTAACACAATAATGTAAGGCTTTTCTGTTGTGGACTGATGTTAAGAGAGTGTGGCATGCTTATTTTAGGTGCTAGCCATTTACCACGATGCAATGTGCTAAGAGAATTAGGTTTATGAAGTCAATGAAAACTAAAAATGATGATTGCTCACCTTGATAAACCTGCCATTTCCCACATCCTGCTCTTTAAGCATCGTTAGTAGGATGGCTGATTCTCATATTCATTTCCTTCAACAGTATATTTTCAACAAAAATATTTGGGCACATCAAATTGAATTCAGGTCTTTGCATTTATGAAGAAAGCATTCTCACGTGCTGAGCTATCCTGTACTTACTTTTTGTACGTAAAACAGAAAGTTCTCTTTTATAAGCATTTATTTTCAGAAACTAGGAACCCATGATTTGTTATCTGAGCAAGTTAAAATTTCCTTTAATTTTATTTAAATAGATTAACTAGACATTTAAAAATTATTAGTTTTTATTGTTTCACCAGCTGAGTCACTCTCTGGAATTTTTTCATAGTTTGTTATCCATAAAAATCCCAAATGCCCTTAGATGAAAAGCCTTCCACTCTGGATATTAAGCTGTATGGGTCAACTAGCTCAATGCATGATAGAAGAGTCAGATTCTGGTGCTTTGTGGTATAACAGGGTAGCTATAATTAACAATAACACTTCACATGTCTCAAAATAGATAAAGCAGAAGAGCATATGTATGAAACATAAATGATAAAAGTTTAAGGTGATTGATTTAATTTCCCTAAATTTATCACTATTTAGTGTATCGAAATAGTACATCACCCCCATAAGTATATATAGATATTGTACCAATCAAAGATAAATTCAAGAAACACTTCAAGTGCTGCTGCAGTTGAAAATCCTACTGTTTTACTCAAGTCTCTCATTAAAGGTGGGTCTGATCACCCTGCCTTGCCTCTAAGCTACAAGAATGTCTTTCCTGAGATGGCTGCTATGACCTTTGAAATGGGAAGAGAATGTTGATTTGCTAACTCTCCTCTAAAGGCATTCAAATGATACGATGTGATGGAAATCTATAACTTCTCATCATTTTACATAAAAATTACGTATACACCAGCAAATCTGTCCAAATGGATAAATTGAAAACTCTCACACAATAATGGTACATAGCTACTGGAATAACAGCTGTATGCATCACAGAGATATACTTATGCTTATTCACTATTTGGTATAATATGGAAAGAAACATATTTATAACACTATCTCTTTAAAATAAAGCAATACATAAATCTATACATTTTAAATACACAAATATTTTTATTATGAAGACTGAAAATGTATACTGTGAATGCAAGCAACGTATTTTTGCTAATTGTCCTAAAAAACAAGCATCATGTACTGATCTTTATAATCATTGATTATTTTATAAAGATGAACAATTGATTTAAATCTCAGACTTCAGAAGCCCAGAGCTAAATATAGTAAACCTAGGTGAGAGAAGAAGCTGAGCAGTACAGTGTGTTCCCATGAGTGATGATGGGTGATGACAGCTTTGAGGAGGCCCTGTGAGCTTCCCACAGCCATGGCACATCTTCCTGTTGCTGTTAGGTGAGAGTCTCCTTAATTCAAACAGTGAATTAATTCAAATTTTACATAAGTACTGGTAGAAAAACTTATCTGAAATATTGGAGTGACTCAACTTTGCTTTCTCTATAATTTACAAGGAATGGCATACTTTTACATAAGTAAAACAAGTCAGAAAAAACTGTGCTCCAAGAGACATTTAAGAAGCTACAATAGCCACGATTTGAACACGTGTTAACATGTTATAGAAACCAGGAGGCTTTGAATATGCTTTAGGATTAATTTTCAAATGTTTCCTTGAATGAGAGTTTTCTTTTGACCAGCAGGTAAGAAGAGATTCAGCTTCATCAGTAAGCATTGATTGAGCACCTTCAGTGTGTTTGACCAAGTGCTAAAAATGTAGATACAGTCATTCATAAGACAGACCAAGTTCCTGTTCTTAAAGAATGCAATTTCATTGTAGGAGAAACTCTTGACCATGAAACACACCCAAAGTCAATGTTAAAATGCAGTCTTGAAAAGACATAAGGTGCATACCTGCTCAGAGCACACATTCACAGAAATAATTCTACTCACAGCTTTTTGACAAAATCCACTGAACAAAGTACAAAACACAGGGTGTGTTTCAGTATATTACTGAAGAAAGTGTGTGCTATTTCTTAGCAAGCAGTAAGCATTGGAGTCACCAAGGAGAGTGTCCAAAGCTCAGTTTTACCACTAGAGAGTCTTTTCCTTGCACTGCCCTCTCCACTCTAAACTATTTTCCCATCAGGTCTGTCACACACCCCTAATTAAGAACTATTGTGTTTAAACATCCTTGTTTTGATTATTAACAATATAAAGATGGTAAGTATGTCCACTCAAAATAAATGATGATTTTAATTTGGTTAGTAGTGCATCTCTGAATGCAGTTTTTGAAGTGGTAAATGCCTGAGTTCAGTGGATAAGTAATACAAAGTGGAGGATGTTTTCACTATTTTTTTGGTTGATATAACTCTTATAAATAAATAAAGGACAGTCTGGGGCATCACATGATGTCTAAAAGGACAGCGGAAGGTGATAGGTGGGTCTGGCTGGTGTATTTGCATAATTTTAATATGTTTGTAAATATGTCCATGTAAATATAAGAAAAATAGAGTGAACAGTGAGTATTTACTATATACAAAATGCTTGAAATGTAAAAATTGGCCCCTCATAAGATTTCCAGTGTATACAATGAAGAGAAATCATACATTCTTATGCAATTATAATAAGTTGGAAGCTTTTCCTCAAACCTGAGCTCAATCCTTTGAAAGTAACAGAAACAGAATGAAATGTCCATATGATTCTTTTAAATTAGCTAAATGTCCATATAATTCTTTTAAGTAATCTTTTAAATGTTTTATGGTAGCATAAAAACATTTTTAAAGTTGCATTTATTTTTAAATGTTTTATTTAGTATACTGCTGTGTGCTCAAATATAACACATGCCTAAAGTGGCTTGTCCCTGTGGCTGCACCAGACTGATTTCTCCTGTCATCAGGAATGCAGATGGTGTGGGGTCTGACAGTCCAAGTTCTATTCATTGTGTTTTGACTGGAAATAATAAATGTGTTCTTAATTAACATGCAAGGATATATGTTTAGGTCTGTAACTCAAATGGATTTTTTTAATGGCTTAATTATTTTATTAACTAGGAAACTGTAAAGCTTTATGTAGAAAATTATTCAAACTCAATCACTTAGAGAAACAAAGTAGAAGAAAGAGAATTTAAATTTAGCCCATAAGAACCTTTGTGTCTAATCTCTATGTGTGAAAAGTGCCTTCATTTCATTGCATATATACAATACATATAAGTTTGCTAAAACATTACCTTGAGGTATTTTTTCTTATTTATTTATTTTTTATTAATTTATTCGTGTTACATCTCAATGGTTATCCCATCCCTTGTATCCTCCCATTCTTCCCTCCCTCCCATTTTTCCCTTATTCCACTCTCCTATGACTGTTCCTGAGGGGGATTACCTCCCCCTGTATATGCTCATAGGGTATCATGTCTCTTCTTGGTAACCTGCTGTCCTTCCTCTGAGTGCCACCAGGTCTCCCCCTCCAGGGGACATGGTCCAATGTGAGGCACCAGAGTACGTGAGAAAGTCATACCCCACTCTCCACTCAACTGTGGAGAATGTCCTGTCCATTGGCTAGACCTGGGTAGGGGTTTAAAGTTTACCTCCTGTATTGTCCTTGGCTGGTGCCTTAGTTTGAGCAGGACCCCTGGACCCAAATCTGCCTATCATAATGTTCTTATTGTAGGTTTCTAGGACCCACTGGATCCTTCTACTTTGCCATTCTCCCATGCTTCTCTCATCTAGAGTCCCAGTAGGATGTCCTACCCTCTGTCCCAGTTTCCTGGTAAGTGAAGGCTTTCATGGGACATGCCCCTTGGGCTAATATGCAGATATAAGTGAGTATATATCATTTGAGTCTTTCTGCTTCTGGGTTCACTCACTCATTATGATCATTTCTAGCTCAATCCATTTATCCACAAATTTCGGGAATTCCTTGTTTTTAATAGCTGAATAATATTCCATAGTGTATATGTACCACAGTTTCTTTATCGATTCTTCTATTAATGGACACTTAGGCTGTTTCCATGTTCTAGCTATTATGAATAAGGCTATGAACATGGTTGAGCAAATTTTCTTGTTGTGTGCTGGAGCATCTTCTGGGTATATTCCAAGGAGTGGAATAGCTGGGTCTTGAGGAAGCCCTATTCCCATTTTTCTGAGATAGCACCAGATAGATTTCCAAAGTGGTTGTACTAGTTTGCAATCCCACCAGCAATGAAGGAGTGTTCCTCTCTCCCCACATCCTCGCCAGCATGTGGTGTCGCTTGAATTTTTGATCTTAGCCATCCTGATGGGTGTAAGATGGAATCTCAGCGTTGTTTTGATTTGCATTTCCCTGATGATTAAGGAGGTGGAGTATTTCTTTAAGTGTTTCTCAGCCATTTGATATTCCTCTGTTGAGAATTCTCTGTTTAGTTCTGAGCCCCATTTCTCAATTGGGTTATTTGGTTTGGTGGTGTTTAATTTCTTGAGTTCTTTATATATTTTGTATATTAGACCTTTGTCAGATGTAGGGCTGGTGAAGACCTTTTCCCAGTCTGTAGGCTGTCGCTTTGTTCTCTTGACAGTGTCTCCTGCTTTATAGAAGCTTCTTAGCCTCATGAGGTCCCATTTATTAATTGTTGACTTTAATGCCTAGGCCGTTGGTGTTCTGTTCAGGAAGTTGTCTCCTGTGCCAATATGTTCCAGGCTCGTACCCACTTTTTCTTCTAAGTGACTTCATGTTTCTGGTTTTATGTTGAGGTCTTTAATCCACTTGGATTTGAGTTTTGTGCAAGGTGACAAATAGGGGTCCAGTTGCATTTTTTTTTACTCATAGACATCCAGTTAGACCAGTACCATTTGTTGAAGATGCTATCCTTTTTTCCATTGAATGGATTTGGCTTCTTTGTCGAAAATCAAGTGACCATATGTGTGTGGATTCATATCTGGGTCTTCAATTCGGTTCCACTGATCAACCAGCCTGTTGCTGTGCCAGTACCATGCTGTTTTAATTACTATTGCTTTATAGTACAGTTTGAGATCAGGTATGGAGATTCCTCTGGAGCACCTTTTATTGTACAAGATTGTTTTAGCTATTCTGGGTTTTTTGTTTTTCCCATATGAAGTTCAGAATAGAACTTTCAATGTCTTTAAAAAATTGTGTAGGTATTTTGATAGGGATTGCATTGAATCCATAGATTGCTTTTGGTAGGATGGCCATTTTTACTATGTTAATTCTCCTGATCCATGAGCAAGGAAGATCATTCCATCTTCTCATGTCATCTTCAATCTCTTTCTTCAGAGGTTTGAAAATTTTTTCAAACAAGTCCTTCACTTGCTTAGTTAGAGTAACTCCTAAATATTTTATATTGCTTGTGGCTAATGTAAAGGGTGTGGTTTTCCTAATTTCTTCCTCTGCAAGCTTGTCATTTGTGGATAGGAAGGCTACAGACTTTTTTGGGTTAATTTTGTATCCAGCCAATTTGCTGAAGATGTTTATCAGCTGTAGAAGTTCTCTGGTGGAATTTTGAGGGTCACTTATGTACACTATCATATCATCTGCAAATAGGGATAATTTGACTTCCTCCTTTCCCATTTGGATACCCTTGATCTCTTTTTGTTGTCTCATTGCTCTGGCTAGAACTTCGAGTACTATATTGAAGAGATATGAAGAGAGTAGGCAGCCTTGCCTTGTTCCTGATTTTAGAGGAATTTCCTTGAGTATCTCACCATTTACTTTGATTTTGGCGATTGGCTTGCTGTATATAGCATTTATTATGTTGAGGAAAGTGCCTTGTATCCCCGATCTCTCTAAAACTTTAAACATGAGTGGGTGTTGGATTTTATCAAATGCTTTCTCTGCATTTAAAGAGATGATCATGTGGTTTTTTATTTTCAGTTTGTTTATATGGTGGATTACATTGATGGATTTCCATATATTAAACCATCCCTGCATGCCTGGAATGAAGCCTACTTGGTCATGATGAATGATATTTTTGATGTGTTCTTGTATTCGTATTGCAAGTATTTTATTTAGTATTTTTGCATCGATGTTCATAAGAGAAATTGGTCTGAAATTCTCTTTCTTTGTTGAGTCTTTGTGGGGTTTGGGTATCAATGAGACTATGGCCTCATAGAATGAATTTGGTAATGTTCCGTCCATTTATATCTTTTGGAGTAGCTTGAAGAGTATCGGTATTAGCTCGCTCTTGAAGGTCTGGTAGAATTCTGCACCGAAACCATCTGGCCCTGGGCTTTTTTTGGTTGGGAGACTATCAATGATTGCTTCTATTTCTGTAGGGGAAATGAGACTGTTTAGCTTGTTTATCTGTTCTTCACTCATCTTTGGCAACTGAAATTGATCAAGAAAATCGTCCGTTTCCCTTAGATTTTCAAATTTTGTGGCATATATGCCTTCAAAGTAGGATCTTATGATTCTTTGTATTTCTTCAATGTCTGTTGTTATGTCTCCCTTTGTCTTTCTGATTTTGTTGATTTCAATACTGTCTCTCTGCCTTTTAGTTAGTTTGGCTAATGGTCTGTCTATCTTGTTGACTTTCTCAAAGAACCAGCTCTTGGTTTTGTTGATTCTTTGGACTGTTTTCTTAGTTTCTAATTTGTTAATTTCACCCCGAGTTTGATTATTTCCAGACGTCTACTCCTTTTGGGTGTTTCTGCTTCTTTTTTTTCTAGGGCTTCCAGTTGTGTCGTTAAGGTGTTTATGTGTGATGCTTCCAATTTCTTTTTAAAGGCACTTAGTGCTATGAATTTTCCTCTTAGCACTGCTTTCAATGTATCCCACAAATTTGGGTATGTTGTTCCTTCATTTTCATTGAATTTCAGAAACTCCTTGATTTCTTTCTTTATTTCTTCCCTGACCCAGGTGTCATTTAGCAGAGAGTTGTTTAGTTTCCACGTACTTGTAGGCTTTTTGTTATTTCTGTTGTTGTTGAAGTGCAGCCTAAGCCCATGATGATCTGATAGGATATAAGGTATTATTTCAATCCTCTTGTATCTGTTGAGGCTTTCTTTGTGACCTATGATGTGATCAATTTTGGAGAAGGTTCTATGGCATGCAGAGAAGAAGGTATATTCTTTATTGTTTTGGTGAAAGGTACTATAGATATCTGTTAGATCCATTTGACCCATGGCATTGGTTAATGATGTTATTTCTCTGCTTAGTTTCTGTTTCAATGACTTATCCTTTAGTGAGAGTGGGGTGTTGAAGTCTTCCACTATTATTGTGTGGGGATCGTTGTGTAGTTTAAGCCTTTTTATCAGGTCTTTTACAAATGTGGGTGCCCTTGTATTGGGAGCATAGATGTTCAGAATTGTGATGTCTTCTTGGTTGACTTTACCTTTGATGAGTATGAAGTGTCCTTCCGCATCCCTTTTGATTAATTTTGGTTGAAAGTCTATTTTGTTCGATATTAAAGTGGCTACGCCTGCTTGCTTCTTGTGACCATTTGCTTGGAATATTTTTTCCCAACCTTTTACCCTGAGGTAATGCCTATCGTTATGGGTGAGATGTGTTTCTTGAATGCAGAATAATTTTGGATCTTGTTTATGCACCCATTCAGTTAGTCTGTGTCTTTTTATTGGAGAATTGAGACCATTGATGTTGAGAGATATTAATGACCAGTGACTGTTAAGAATCTTAATTTTGATGTTGGTCCCAGTCGGGAATTTGTGTAGTTGTGTTTTTGCCATGGTCTAGTTATCTATTTCCTGAGTAGTTTTGGTTGTAGCTTGACACTTTGGGATGGAGTTTTCCTTCTAGTACCTTCTGTTAAGCTGGATTTGTGGATAGGTACTGTTTGAATTTGTTTTTGTTATGGAATACTTTGTTTTCTCCATCAATGGTTATTGATAGTTTTGCTGGGTAAAGTAGTCTGGCCTGGTATCTGTGGTCTCTTAGGGTTTGCAGGATCTCTGTCCAGACCCTTCTCGCTTTTATGGTCTCTGCTGAGAAGTTGGGTGTAATTCTGATAGGTTTGCCATTAAATGTTATTTGGCCCTTTTCCCTTGCAGCTTTTAATATTTTTTCTTTGTTCTGTATGTTTTGTGTTTTGATTATTATGTGGCGGGCAGTTTTTCTTTTCTGATCAATTCTATTTGGTGTTCTGTAGGCCTCTTGTATGTTTATAAGCCTCTCTTTCTTTAGATTGGGGAAATTTTCTTCTATGATTTTGTTGAGAATAGTTTCTGGGCCTTGGAGTCTGATATCTTCTCTTTCTTCAATGCCTATTATCCTCATATTTCTTCTTTTCATGGTGTCCTTAATTTCTTGGATGTTTTGTGTCAGGAGTTTTCCAGATTTGGCATTTTCCTTAATGGTTGCTTCAAGATCTGTGATTGTACCTTCTAGACCTGAGATTCGTTCTTCCATCTCTTGGATTCTGTTAGAAAAACTCACTTCTGTGTCACTCGCCTTCTTCTCTGAGGTGTCAGGTTCTCATTTTTCTTCTGTCTATGTTTATCATTGAATCCATTTTCATCTTCAGATCTTGAACAGATTTTTTTGATTTCTTTCATCTGATTTTTCGTATATTCCTGTGTTTCTTCCATTGTCGCTTTATAGGTCTTCAGAGCTTGAACTGTTTTACTTATTTCTTTCATCTGGTTGTTTGCATTTTCCTGAAATTTTTCCAGTTCCACTCTATGTGCTTCTTTTATGTCTCTCACCTGTTTGGCTGAGTCTTCCTGCATTTGATTATGAATTTTATTTGTTTCCTCCATTATCATCCTCATTACCAAGGATTTGAGGTTATTTTCTTGTGTTTCCATTGTATTTGAGTTCTTTGGGTTGTTTTCTTTGGGATAGCTGGAAACTGGAGACGCCATGTTGTTTTGGGGTTTTTTGCGTACTCTTTTACGCTGTCCTTTAGACATCTTGCCATCTCTGTTTTTGTTGGGTAACTTCTAGAGTTGGATGGAGGGAGTCTGATGATAGATTCACTTTTTTTCTCATGATTTCTGTAGGCTGGAAGCTCTGATGCTTCACTGGTGTGGATGGCAGGAGGTTAGCCCTGTCGTTTTGGGCTCTCACAGCCAGTGATCCTCAGCTCCCCTTTGCTGTGGGTCCTGCAATCATTCTGGGTCTCTGAATGAGCATTGGGTCAGGTCAAGGTATCCACAGCCTTCCGGGTCCCCTGCCAAGTCCAGCCAGGGACACTGTGCCCGAACCACGCATCGAGCTCAGCTAGATTCTCAGGGCCTGAACCGTCTGCCACAGCATGAGACATGTGGCTGCATTGAGCTCGCACCTGTGGTGGAACTGAGTGCTCTGCCCAGCCTGCATCACAGCAGGGGAACTATGGCTGAGCTGAGCTCGCACCTCTGGTGGAACTGAGCGATCCGTCCCGCCTGTGTTACAGCAAGAGAACTGTGGCTACTCTGAGCTCGTGACTCCGGTGGAACTGAGCGCTCCTCCCAGCCTGTGTCACAGCAGGAGAACTGTGGCTGTGCTGAGCTCGTGACTCTGGTGGAACTGAGTGCTCTGCCCAGCCTGCGTCACAGCAGGAGAACTGCGGCTGATCTGAGCTGGTGCCTAGGGTAGAACTGAGCGCTTGGCCCAGCCTGCATCACAGCAGGGGAGCTACGGCTGCACTGAGGTAGTGCCTCAGGCAGAATTGCTAGCTGAGCTGAGCCAGTGTCTCCATGGCACAGCACATGGAGCGAACCCGGGACTCTGGGGCTGAACTGTCCATCGAGTCCAGTTTGGGTCTCAAGGCACCATGCGACCCGAATCCTGTCCAGAGTCCCCTCTCCTACAGCAATTCCTACCGGCCACCACACCAATCACCTCCACTGGAAGGCTATGAGCTACAAACCTCAGCCGTCGCCGCTGCTGACGCTGGTGCCGCTGCTGCTGCTGCTGCCTCTCTGCCGCTGCTGCTCTGATCCAAGAAAATCTGTGCTCCTCCTGTGTGCAGGGGCATGCAGGTCCTCCGCACGCTGGTACCTCCGAACCGTGGAGCACTCCTGCTGCTGTGGTGTGAGGACCTTGGTGTTCCTGGCTCAGAAATCTGTTCATTTCCGTGAATTGTTCACTGGAGCTTCCAAACACGGTCCACACTGCTCACCGCCATCTTGGATCTCTACCTTGAGGTATTTATGTTTAAAATTTGCACATTATGTCTATCACCTATGAGTTCTTTTACTCATCTTTTCACCACCTTTACTTATGATTTGAAGCATTTCTGTGGTTGCTTAGAGCAATTAAAATATCCTATATTTTCTGAAAATTCATGAAATGTTAAATTTTTACAACTTATATTTGATTAAATATCATTAGCATAGCTATTTAATAATTTCAGTTTCACATCAATATTTGAAAGGGTAGAATAAGAAAAATATGCCTCGGACATTGGAGGAAAAAGAACATATTTGGTGTTTAAATTTACATCTTTGGAACTGGTAAGAGAGTACAAAAGGCAGAGAAAACTGCCAAGAGTTCTTGGGTAGTTACAGGAAACCTCCGAGATGCTGTGTACATACAGGAAAGAAACTCAGAGGAAAAAAGAGGATGGTTTTGCATGGAGAGACGCACTCATGCCTTTTGTTGCTTAGACAACGCTTCTTATATTCTAAAGACAGTGTTAAGTTCACTGAATGAATAAAATAATGTAAGTAAATGATAAATTATAATAAAAATCAGTAAATATCAAACCTAAGCAAAACTGTACATGATTCTCATACCTAACAAAATTAATTATATTCTCATGTTACCTAGTTTGAATTGTATATCAGAATATCTCTATATTTACACACGCGTGCGCGTGCTCCCCCCCCCACACACATATTTCTGGTTTTTATTTAGCTTATCAAATTCAAAGTCAGTTAAGATTGTCCTCATTGATATGTTCCATTTCTCCTTTTATGCTGCTCAGCCCATTTCCAATTTTTTTAATGGGATTCTTTTTTTAGTATATTTTATTAATTTATTCATATTATATCTCAATTGTTATCCCATCCCTTGTTTCCTCCCACTCCCTTTTCCCTCCTGCTTTCCCCATACTCCCCTCCCCTATGGCTGCGACTGAGGGGGACCTCCTCCCCCTGTATATGCTCATAGGGTATCAAGTCTCTTCTTGGTAGCCTGCTATCCTACTCAGCTATTAAAAACAAGGAATTCCCGAAATTTGTGGACAAATGGTTGAACTAGAAATGATCTTAATGAGTAAGCTAACCCAGAAGCAGATACTCAAATGGTATATACTCACTTATATCTTGACACTAGCCCAAGGGGCATATCCCATGAAAGTCTTCACTTACCAGGAAAGTAGGACAAAGGGGAGGACATCCTATTGGGACTCTAGGTGAGAGAAGCATGGGAGAATGGGGAAATAGAAGGATCCAGAGGGACCTAGAAACCTACAAGAAGAACATTATAAGGGGCAGATCCTGAGCCCAGGGGTCCTGATCAAACTATGGCACCAGCCAAGGACAATATAGGCAATAAACTTTGAACCCCTACCCAAATCTGTATAGCTTATGGGATTCTTAAGTTGAAAACTCCCTTGTCTAGGAGTATGCTTAGGTTTCCCAATTTGGTTGGTCATTTCCTTAGATGCAGTTCCATCTCCTCTCACTTCCCTACCTTCAGAGTCAGATTTAGAAGTGTGATGAGGTGGAGGTGAGCTATCTGGTGTGAATCTTTCCTAAATGAATGCTTTCCACTTCCTCCACTTCCTCCACTTCCTTCACTTCCTGGCAAAAGATATATCTTGCAATGCAAAACATCTTGGTCCATTTCTAATGGAGGCTCAATTGGGTCAACAGGAATAGGTGGAGTCCACTTGATTTCCTACTCTTCGTTACTCCTTAACACTGTATTTAACGCCTTTAGAGTCCATCAAATAGATAATTTGTAGATCTGTTAGTTCACATGACATTTGGAATGAGGAATGTGAACAATCACTTTTGTTAGGGAGATCTGGTTTCTTCTCATGGAATCAATATTCAAATTTTAAGTTCAATTCCATGTTACTTTTGAATTTCCTCCTTCATCTACAAAAATTAAAACTGGCAATTAAATAAAGGCTATGAAAATCCCGCCAGATATTTCTTTGCCTAAGAAAATACTTTCACACGTTTGAGTCATTAATGGGTTTGGGGAAAGACATTAAAAATTGTTTTGAGGTGTTAAATTCTCTGCATTTTTTGTCTTATTAAAAATAGATTTTTCCATCATATAATATAACCTGATTACAGTTTCCCCTTCCTCTATTCCCACTTTTTCTCCACTTCCTTTCCTTTCTGGATCCAAACTCTTTCTGTCCTTGGGAACTTTCAGTTTTTTTAATGTGTGTTTTTCTTTCCCTATGAACTATTATAATTAACCTCTAATCCTGAGTTTGATTTATTTAATGCCTTCCAATGCCTAATTCAAACTACTTTTATTCTTACTTTAATAAATTAATTAAATTCAGGTGAAGTCTTGCTATGCCTTTCCAGCTGACTTCAAACTTAAAAATCTCCTGCCTCAGCCTATAAGATCCTGCATTTCAGTCAGATAGATGCCATTGTGCTCAGCTCATATCCCTTCTGTTACCTTAATATGCTGGGCAAATGACATGCAAAGAAAAAAAAATACTTAAAATTTTTTAATGGATATTTGTATTTTAATATTAAATGTTATGAAAAGAATAAGATTTCTTCATTAGATTCCTTCAGATTTAAATCTGCAGGTACACAAACACTCTTATATAAAGGATTTTAGAATTAATTATGTGTAGATAGTTATGAAAACAAGGAAGAGTAATACAGACACTTGACACTTGAGATTTTGAAGTTAAAATATGTTTAGGGTTGCATCTGGTCATATTACTCACCTAATTCATAACTCCATCTTATGTTTGATGAGATATGGAAGGCAATTATCCTGTTTCTTATCTTAGAGATTTCTTTTACTCTTATTTCAAACAAAGCATTATTCATAATCCAAATATTAAAAAAAGTGGACAGCTGTGAGACCAAGGCAGAGAAATGACATTCTTAACTGGGAGACTCATCCTGCCTTGAAATGTTTCTTACTTGTCCTTAGGACAGGAGTCGAGCATCCTTAATATGTGATGTGTGCACATCTCAACTATTGTGAGCATGTTTTATACAGACTGTAGCATCAGCATCACATGATATCTTAAAATGAAAATTATCTGTGCCTACTCCACACTTGAAGAGTTAGAAAGCCTCACAATCAGACCAAGTAGTATATCTTTTAATATACCATAAAGTTACATATCCCTTGACGTTTTCCAAGGTTATTTCTCTGTGCACTCCATGCTTCTATGTAACATGCTGAGAGGTCAATCTCTTAGCTGGATTTGAGAAACCTGAGAGTTTCAGGGAAAATTATGAATAACGCACTGGTCCTCTTATCATTGAGAGGGCACACTTTCTACCGTATCAGTTGACCCATGTAACTACCTGTCTGTTCTCTCAAGGAAATTCTGTATATCAATTGCTGGAACACACTTTAAAATGACTCCTGGCAATTATGTAATGAAAGCGTGAAACTACTGATCTGTAAAAATTTCAAAGTTGACAGGATATATGGAGATTCTCATGTTAAACACTAATCAGAGTAGAGACCTAACATTTATCTTAAGGGCTGCAGGAGCAACCCCCAAATAATGCTGTAGGCTATCCTTCTAGAGACACTGGGGTGCTCCTACTTGTAAATGAAAAAAAAATGACAACCATAATTCCTCCTCCACTTCCTCCTCCTCCTTCCCTCTCCTCTTTATCCTCCTTCCCCTTTTGTTTTGTTTTTCTCCTTATTTTCCTAACAGCTTATTTCTAAGATGAACACCAGTAATAGTATGAGGTGGTTCTATTTCAAGTGACTTTTATTTTCGATGTACCCTGAACCATAAGCACACTTTAATTGTTCCTTGCAAGATGTGCAAGAGACCGAATTTTGAGATAAGAGTGTGTGTTTCTTTCCCTAAGAGGCAAGCTGTTTGGTTATCCGTTCAGGTCTCCTGAGCTCCTGGAGCAGCAGGCACTGTGTAAAGGGCACCATGTGCTGTGAGGGGGGAGATGCAGCAAGGAAGGAAATGAAAAAAATATTGGAAATGTTGTTATCTGTGCTTACAATAGAAGTAGTGCACTACAGATAACGGTGTTCAAAGTTCCTACTTTTTTTTTTTATTATTTATCTTGTGTCATATCTTCAGAACAGAGCCGATGTGTGGACAACCGAGGCTTGCTTTAATAACAGAACTGTTGCCTGAAATGAAAATCTTGACATACCAATCACTCCCTGTTGCCAAATCACTTTTTCATACAAATTATGTTCGTAGACACTTTAATAAGTGTTTCACACTTAGTCGGCTACTTTCTTTTCTTTTCTAAGCTACAAGTGAACAAAGCGTCTCGGAGAGGCACTGAGCACTTTCTATCATGTTAATAGCATAGGATCTTCCTATGAACAAAATGATTCAGTGAGCAATTTGATGATTGCTGTTTTTGATATTTCAGTTGCATTTTTGGTGTGTGTGTGTGTGTGTACAAGTGTATAGGTTTATTCGGGTGCTCATCTATGTATACGCATGAGTGTGGAGGTGAGGATTCAAACATGGGACTGGACCCTCAGCATACCAATCTGCCATGTTATTTTGAGACAGCTTCTCTCATTGCCCAGAGACACTTTGCTTTTTCTAAGTTGGCTATCTACTAAGCCAGAAGGTTACTCTTGTGTCTGCTCCCCAGATGTACCTGAAATTTTGAGTGAGAGTATTCTAAGAAATTCCATAAACATTCTAAAAACCCTAATCTGTAATTTGACTCTCAACTTACTGTGGAGAAACACACCAGACTCAGGCCATGGTCCATGAATTGGATGTCATTTCTGGAAGATACATTTAATGGACTGAACATAACCAGATGTATTAGCCTTCATCCATATTGTAATTCCTCCATCAGGCACACCTAACCCTTCATCCTTAACCACACTACTCCAGAGCTTTATCTACTATCATTAGAAGTAACATTTTACATTTGCTATCCTTGAGTAGGATAAAAGTTCTATATTTTAACATTATTATTATTGACATCTGCATATTTTATAAAATAATGAAACTCTAAGGGTAGTAGTATCAGAGAGGTAATTATAGATACCATGAGGACCAGGCTCACCAGGCCTGTGAGTTCACCACTGTGTTGAGCATGCCCAGTATGACATCTATCATTGCTTACTTGCTGTTTTCAGTAGGTGGGATGTAAAGAAAACCAACACTGGAAAAGGTAACACAAGCTGCCCCTAACAAATTCAGTTACAGTCACTAGTTAGTATTCATAACTTCTGTTCTATGTGGCAATTATGTGTTAGCTGCCTTCAACTAATTCATAAAAGAAGCCTTAAGTGTTGCTAGAGTGTTCTAACAAATCAGTGCTTCTAAGACCATCTCTACTATGGAATCAGTTTTCCTTGTTGCTGCTCTTGCATTCTCTTACAGGCTAATAGTTTGATAAGATATAACAGAAACAGATTACTAGAGGAATATAGTAAGAGGATACATAAATGCAAGCCTCTGTTGTTTTGTTGCTGGTTTCTGCAAACCTGAGCTTTCACTGTAAGTTCATCAGCAACGTCTCACAGCAGCCTCTCGGCTTTTCTTATCTACATACCTTATTACTGATTGGTGACAGTCATTTCAAGGGGGCATGCCAGTCTTCTGAACATGTTCTGAGATGTAATAAAGCATGCTGTCAGCATCTTTGTGCAGAGGGAGAAGTGGAATGTGCTGGGAAACCTCTCCAGATAAACCGTGGGAACAGAACTGGGAAGCAGGGGCAGTTTGGTTGGCCCCGCATCTCAATCTCACATTCTGAGCAGAGGTAGTAAGGGTTTAAAGAACAAACCTCTCTCGAAACAGTCACGTATAAAACAATGTCAGGTCACTCTGCTCCACACAATGATGATATCTGACTAATCTTCTGAAACTTTAAGCAAGCCCCAATTAAATGCTTCACTTTATAAGAGCTGCGGTGTTCATGGAATCCCTTCACAACAATATAACACTGATTGTGCGGTATAATATTTTATATATTTATGATTTGATGAATGACATCTCAATGGTTTCTCTCAAAAAAGAAAGAAAAGAAGGAAGAAGGAAGGAGATAGAGAAAGAAATGGTTTTCATAAAGCTCATGTTCATACACTATAATTCACTAAAATTAGGCCTCATAACAGAGTGTCATATTTTGAAACCAAAAATTTTCTATTTTAACAATGCAACTTTGGCACAATGGTCTTGTGGACTGTATATAGTTTACTCTTCTTTATTCAAATGATGATTTCTCTACCTCACTCTCTGGATCAATCAGGACATTGAATTGTGATGTTTATTCTAAGTACCTCCAGTTTCAAGTGTGTGTAAACATGCCACCATTTGTTCTCTGTGCTGTCAGTAAAAACAAAGTAGCCAATACTGAGCAATAATAGAGAACAAGGTAGGACATCCTGATCCAGTGAGGGGAAGAGAGAGAGAAAGGAAGGGGAGGACAGAGCCACAAGGGGAGACCTGGAAACATCAGGAGATATGAACTAGGCCTAGGAGATTATTTAAAAGCAAGTATAAAAGTACAATACATCAAAAGTAATGAATTCAACAAAATCATGGTATAACGACAAATGCCGGAATACATTTGATGAACAAAATTTCCAGTGCTGAGAATTATTTATTAACAAACAGAGAGATCCCACCACTAAAATCACACAAAAGAAGTAATTATGGTGAACGATGGTGTCTAAAATATTAAAAGAAAAGGAATATTATTGTCATTGATAAAATGGGGGTAATAAATTTGTATGGAATAAAAATCAAATAAATATGATGAAGAGATGACAATAAATTCAGTATTTTAGGACTTACCCTGCAGAAGAAGACAAAGAAGATACTTGTAAAAAAACAAAACCCAAACCAAAAACCTTTGGCTTATCTAAAACTCAGTGAAGGAAAGGAAGAAAGGAAACACACAGAGACACATGTACAGCAAACCAGGACTGGTGGGAATGATCTCTGATGGGGATGCACCAGCAGATGGAAGCTCAGGACATTTGTTATGCACTATGTAGAGAGGCGGCAGGTTTCTGGTGTATGTACAGCCGAGTGGGAATGAGAAAGCATGGTAGCTAATCTTGAGAGGAGGACTCTGTAGCAGGCCAGTTTCAGGGTGTAGTAGATCATCCAGGAGGAGAAGCTGTGGTTGAGATTTTCTGCATATGCTGCTTTCCACTTGGGGTGATTGTTCTTAACGTCAGTACTTGGACCAGAGGAGGCCATTGCTGTTCCTCTGACCGTGACTTGGGGAAGGGTTTGGAACTCTCGTGGATGTGAGGCACTGTAGAGCTAGATCTGTTGTGCTTCTGGGAATAATACTCTCTCACTCAGTTCTTAACCATCACCCCACATTTCTGATGTAAAAATTGTACCTAAACTTTTTAATCTGATCATTTGTGGGTGCTAGTAGCAAATACTTAGTATCCACCACTTGGCAAATGTTGAGTTCATTCTTTGCATTTTACTTTTTTTTTCTTTATGCAAGACAGAAAGACTTAAATACAGGTCAGAAGTGATCTTTCTTCCCAAAAGGTAAACAAAAATTAGAGACACAGAGAGAAGACATTTCTTAAGGCCAAAGTCCCTAAAGCCTGATCCTGAATTAGAGTTAGTAGGAGAGAATACGGCTACCTACGCCAGCTGGCTGGTCACTATGAAGGTTGTTAGGCAGTAAACACACAGAACACCGACACCCTAGGAGGGAATGCTGGCTGTAATTTCCTCTTAGGCACTGTTTGTTGTCACTGATCTTCAGATATTGAAAGTAAACATTCTTTAATATCATAATCAGAAGATCAAATATGTTCTGTGGTTGGCACACTAAAGGGAGTTGGTAGGAATGGAAAAATGTAATGTTCTTAAAATACAGTCCCTGGTAGTCAGAAACAACTTGCAGTCATTCTGATGCCAGAAGAGAACAACACTTGGCAAGAAAGAAGGAAGTGGTGGGTGAGGTGGGAGGTTTTCTTGACAAGTATGGCTATGATTTCCTTATTTGAAAAAAAAAAAAAGCTCATTGGATCCAGATGCATTAGAATCCTTGAGGAGTGTATCCACTTTAAAGACAAACTCTAGAAACTTCATCTTCACTTATCCCTATGACTTTCATTAAAATCTGCTTAGCAAGTACAAGCACATTTGAGTAACCACCTCCTCCCAAATTGGTATATAGAGAGTACCATCCTCCCGGAGCAGTCACCACATGGAATTACTCCTTGCCATATTTTGAGTTCCTTTCTCCAGGAGGCTGGGCTGAGAATCTGGTCCCAGAGTTTTCTTTAGCCTCCTGGATGCTAGCTGAAGAAGCTAGCTGGTCCTGAGGACCAGTCGCGAAGAAGGCCTTCTGGCCAGGGAGGGAGCTCAGGTCAACCACACTTAGCCTGGGTTGAGACAATGGGAATCTGAGTCCCTTCCAGCAGGAAAAGGGAACTTCTGACTTGTGAAAAGCCAGATAACCCACCACACTTGGTTAAAATAAAGACAATCAAGAGTCAAAGAGCTAGATTTTAATTCACTAAGCTTAATGAAAAAAAAAAAAAAGACAAAGAGAGCTACAGAAGGAAAAATGAAAAATCTGAGCCTCCACTCCAGATCTGGGTTTTTTAACCAAGGGTACCTGAATTGGGACAACCACTCCCAGGACACTTCCTGGGGCTTGTCTCCAGGGCACCTTTGATGTTATTTTTCTTCAAAGAACCAGATTTTGACACCTTTTGTGTGAGTGAGGGTCTGTGCTTTGGTGTCTGCAAGGAATTAGCCTTTGAACACATTTGGGTCTCATGGGTTGTTTTGCCAGCAAGGGGGTACAGCTCAGGAGGGAACATCTCCTCAGCCTGTAGACAAGGGCCCATACCATATCACTTCCACTTTATTTCCTAGGGACAACAACAACAACAAAAAAGAAGAAAAAGAAGAAGGAGGAGGAGGAGGAGGAGGAGGAGGAGAAGGAGAAGGAGAAGAAAAAGAAAGAAAGAAAGAAAAAAGAAAAAACATAGACCTCCCTGATGGTCGTAATGAGGAGAAGAAAAGAATGGGTCTGATAGATGATGGAAAGTCAAGAGCATGCATCTCCTGTCCTCACCGGAAAGGGAAATAATGACAGCGCCAGAGCCTGTGACTGACAGCATCCACTATCTTCTCATTCCCAGCGTAACTGCTTCTTCTCTATTTCGTATTTACACATAGTCTACAAAATAGGAACAGTCTAGAACTGGAGACCTTAGAGGTTGCTGGTTTTTTACTTAGAACTCCTCTCCTCTCGTTAACACTGGAGGGAGGTGGTAAAGTCGGGGCCTGGATGATGAGCATCTTCAAGGCAAGGAGCAGGTGTTTCTAAGGATTTGCTGTCTGTCATAGACTGAGTTGGCTGATGCAGCTTCTTAAAAGGTGCTCAAGGGAACATAGGTCTCCTCACACAGTTACATGAGGATCTTAAAGAAGAGTATATATTATGACATGTTGTCTGCAGAAACAATAGTCAACCTTGGTTAAGTTGACATAGGGAAGGAAAATGAAGAGATTGTCTTATTAGTATTTATTCCCTAGTAAGAAATTTATTTTAAAATGTTTTCTCTGAAACAGTTCTCTACATTGTGTATTTTGAAGACTTCTCTTCATTGTTCAATCAGAGTGACAAGGCCCATAAAAAGGAAAAAAAGGGAAGTGACATTTGTAGGTATAAAGTTATTATGTAGTTTAAATTCTGATTTCCTGTCTGAATGTTCTATAAACTCTGCTCCCCAACTGTCCCCCTGGTGTGTCAATAAAACGGCTTACAGACAATAGACGAGCAGGGGAAAAAACAGGGCTGGCCTTCCTGCCAGCCACAGGAGGAGCAGTTAAGAGAAGAGGCAGGGGATTCAGCCATGGTTAGAGGTCCAAGGAAGATCAGGAGGAAGGAGCTGGAGCTGAGGAAAGCAACAAAGTGCAAATATCACTGGGATGTTTGCTGGAAGGAAGACAAAGTAAGAGGGTTAAGACTAGACTTACACTGCTCAAGATTGTGTTGTGAAGCTTTATATTATAAAAGAGTCTCAATTATTTGTGTGATAGCCTGGTTAAGTAATAAACTATGAGAAACAAACACAGTTTTATAAAAATAACACTACCAAACATTTTAGTTTTCACAAAATCTCCAGCTACTTCTATGTAACAAACTTACAAAAATGTAAGGAAATAAGTGAAATCATACCAACATTTCATACCTCTAACAAGTTACGTGTTTTACTATATAATGACAAATGTCATCTTTGGTATTCTAGGAGAGAGACAGTACAAACATACTAAAATGTTCAGAAGCTCTGATATGAATAGAAAACATTAAACTATTTTGCTGATGATAAATGCTTTCAAGCATTTTTTTTATGTCAGAGGTCAAATAAAATCTTATAATGTGGGGCTGGAGAGATAGCTCAGTGGTTAAGAGCACTGTCTGGTCTTCCAGAAGTACTGAGTTCAATTCCCAGCAACCATATGGTGGCTTACAAACATCTATACTGTGATCTGATGCCTTCTTCTGGTATGCAGGTGCACACATAAAGAGAACACTTATACAAATAAATAAATAAATTGTTAAAAATCTTTATTTTAAAAAAATCTTTATTTTATATTTTTATTGAAAAAATTTTCATATAATATATTCTGATATTTGTTCTCTCCCAGTTCCTACCAAATCTTCTCCACTTCCATACTACTAAACTACACACCTTCTTCTTTCTTTAGAAAAGAAACAAGCAAATAGATAAACCAAACAAATGAGAATTAAAGCCAAAACCAAACCCAAAAATCAGCCAAGAAAAAAAAAACCACTCACACAAGAAAGACATACAGATATGCACACAAACTACATTCACCTATTTTCTTAGTTCAACTTTAGAAGTATTACCATATTCACCTAATGAGGCCATCCATTTAACGAATGAAGCTTCAGAATTTTATTAGTTTCACTGTATCGTTACATTTTACACTTTCCTTGCCTGAACAGCCTTATGAAAATAGCAATTAAACCAGGTGCTTTATGTAAGTAAAAATATTAAAATGTAGTGCGTTGCACTTTCAGGATATTCTTCAACTCGATTGACCTAATGTATAATTTTTCCTGCAAAAAATTCTTTTAAACTTAACCTCATGCACTGTGTTTCCTTGCTTTGTTAAGGGAGAACACTAGAAGTCATCCCAAACCACACGCTTTGCATCCTTATGTTATTTATCTTGGGTTCTGACAGCATTCTGGCCTACTTGAAAAAAATAAAACAATTGGATCTAAGAGTGAAAAAGAAAATGTATAAGGCATTTATAAAGCCTTTTGTTTGTTTGTTAGCTTTTCTTTTTCAGAGGCAGAGTTTCTCTGTGTAGCCTTGGCTATCCTGGACTTGCTTTGTAGACCAGGCTAGCCTCAAACACACAGCAATCCACCTGCTTCTGCCTCCAGAGTGCTGGAATTAAATACATGAGGCACTACACTCAGTTCTTTTTTTTTCTTTTTTCCTTTTTTTTTACACATTTTTTATTAAACAATAAAATAATTCATATTACATCTCATTTGCTATCCCATCCCATGTATCTGCCCATTCCTCCCTCCCTCCCACTTTCACCCCATTCTCCTTCCGTATGACTGTGACTGAGGGGGACCTCTTCCCACTGAATATGATGTTAGGGTATCAAGTCTCTTCTTGGTAGTCTGCTATCTTTCCTCCGAGTGCTATCGGGCCTCCCAATCAAGGGACACGGCCAAATATGGGGCATCAGAGTTCGTGTGAAAGTCAGTCTCCAGTCTCCACTTAGCTGTGGAGAATGGTCTGTCCCTTGGCTAGATCTGGGTAGGGGTTTGATAATGACTGCACATATTGTCCTTGGTTGGTGCCTTAGATCAAGCAGAACCCCTGGGCCCAGATCTGCCCATCATAGTGTTCTTCTGGTAGGGCTCTAGGATCCTCTGGATCCTTCTGTTTCCCCATTCTCCCATGCTTCTCTCACCTAGAGTCCCAATAGGATGTCCTCCCCTCTATCTCACTTTCCTGGTAAGTGAAGACTTTCATGAGACCTGCCCCTTGGGCTAGTGTCCAGTTATAAGTGAGTATATACCATTTGAGTATCTGCTTCTGGGTTAGCTCACTCATTATGATCATTTCTAGTTCAATCTATTTGTCCACAAATTTCAGGAGTTCCTTGTTTTTCATAGCTGAGTAGTATTCCATAGTGTAAATACACCACAGTTTCTTTATCCATTCTTCTATTGCGGGACACTTAGACTGTTTCCATGATCTGGTTATTAAGAATAAGGCCCCTATGAACATGGTTGAGCAAATCTTGATGTGTGCTGGATCATCTTCTGGGTATATTCCAAATAGTGGAATAGCTGGGTCTTGAGGAAGCCCTATTCCCAGTTTTCTGAGATAGTGCCAGACAGATTTCCAAAGTGGCTGTGCTAGTCTGCATTCCCACTAGCAATGAAGGAGTATTCTTCTTTCTCCACATCCTCACCAGTGTGTGGTGTCACTTGAACTTTTGATCTTAGCAATTCTGATAGGTTTAATATGGAATCTCAGAGTTGTTTTGATTTGCATTTCCCTGATGACTAAAGACAATGAGCATTTCTTTAAGTGTTTCTCAGCCATTTGATATTCCTCTGTTGAGAATTCTCTGTTCAATTCTGAGCCCCATTTCTCAGTGTGGTTATTTGGTTTGGTAGTGTTTAATTTCTTGAGTTCTTTATATAGTTTGGATATTAAACCTTTGTCAGATGTAGCGTTGGTGAAGATCTTTTCCCAGTCTGTAGGCTGTTGCTTTGTTCTGTTGACAGTGTCTCCTGCCTTACAGAAGCTTCCCAGCCTCATGAGGTCCCATTTATTAATTGTTGACCTTAAGGCCTGGGCTGTTTGTGTACTATTCAGGAAGTTGTCTCCTGTGCCAATGTGTTCTAGGCTCTTCCCCACTTTTTCTTCTAATTGATTTAGTGTCTCTGGTTTTAAGTTGAGGTCTTTAATTCACTTGGACTTGAGTTTTGTGCATGGTGATAAATATGGATTTACTTGCATTTTTCTACATGTAGACATCCAGTTAGACCAGCACCATTTGCTGAAGATGCTATCCTTTTTCCATTGAATAGATTTGGCTTTTTTTTTTCAAAAATCAGGTGACTCTATGTGTGTGGATTCATATCTGGATTTTCAATTTGATTCCATTGATCAACTAGCCTATTGCTGTGCCAAGTACCATGCTGTTTTAATTACTGTTGCTCTATAGTACAGCTTGAGATCAGGTATGGAGATTCCTCCTGAGGATCTTTTATTGTATAAGATTGTTTTAGCCATCCTGTTTTTTGCTTTTTTTTTTTTTTTGTCTTTCCATATAAAGTTGAGAATTAACCTTTCAATGTTTTTAAAAAAAATTACACCCATTTCTTATAAAGCCTTTTTTAGGATAAGAAAATATACCTTTACACAGAGATAAGTATATCAAGTGTACACATGAACCAACTTAAATATAGCAAAGCTAGTTTAATTGATAAAGTAATGCAGTATTGGACTATAACCTGAAGCATAAATTAAATGTTCATGAATCCATGTATATGTACATGGATGATTCAACAAATAAATTACTGGGGAGATATGATCAAATGTTTGTAACAATTCACTTACAAAGTTATCTTTGTTTTCAAGTTTATGAGTACAGAATCATTCTCATTTATAATGATTTCTTTTATTTCCCCTCTTTATTTTTTCAGTAGTAGTAATAAAATCCTGGCCCTTATGTATTCCAGACAAGCACTCTGTCACTGAGCTACCTACAGCCAGCTCAAGGCTTTCTGTTTCTCCCTAATTAAGATTTGATGTTTTTGTTTTTGTTTTTGTTTTTAAACTAGAGCTGTGGCCATATTTCCAGGTTATCTGGTATCTTAGGGTTTTATTGCTGTGAAGAGACAGCAACCTTTTGAAAAGAAAACATTTAATTGGGGCTGGCTTACAGTTTCAGAGCCTTCGCACATTGTCATCATGGTGGGAAGCACGCTGGCACGCAAGCAGACATGGTGCTGGAGGAGCCAAGAGTTCTACATCTTGATTCCCTGGCGGAAGTATGACACTGTGTCACACTGGGTAGAGCTTGAACATAGGAGACCTCAAAGCCCACCCCAACAGTGACACACTTCCTCCAATAAGGCCACACTTACATCAACAAGGACATACCTCCTAATATTGCCACTCCCTGTGGGTTTAGCATTCAAACACATAAGTCTATGGGGCCCATACCTACTAAAACCACCACATCTGTTATGCTCACAATGATTGTTCATAATGGTCCTTTCTGGTCCTTGTCATGTCTGAAGGATACATTGTTATGTCCTCTGTTCATTTCCTTTTTCATTTCCTTGAGGCTCTTGGAAAAAACTTCCCCAAATTTGTTTACTTAGCTAAACTGACAGCTCTGTTGATTCTTTTTCTATTGGATTACTTTGTTTGCCTTAGTTCCCATCTCCTCTTCATCATGTCCTAACTGCAGGTTTTGTTTACTCATCCAATTCCAGTTGTTTCAAGTATGAAGAGTAAAGTTTGGAGTTGTTAATTTTATCATATATTTGCCATCAGAACCTTACTTTAGCCCATGCTGGCTTTAAACTCACCATCTTCCCTCCACAGCCTCCTGAAAGCTAGGAATTGCTGGCATTACAGGCCTTCTAGCACACCCAAATCACTGATGTTCTTTAGTGTATTTCTTTTTTTTTTTTAATTTTTTATTAAACATTTCCTTCTTAACACTTCTTTTACAGCATTGTCTATGTCTAGTGAGTTATGTTTTTGTGTCAGCTATCCAAAGATGCTTTTCATGTGTTATCTTTGTGTGGTTTTAATATCAAGTTGGTATTGCCTCATAAAATAGCTTAGAAGTACTCTTATCATTGAAAAGTATTGTATAGAAGATTGTGAGCCACAGTGTGAGAGTTGAACTCAGAACCTCTGGAAGATCAACCAATGCTCTTAACAACTGAGCCATCTCTCCAGCTCAAGTCTCTGATGGAGTTGAAGACCAGATAGTTTAGTTTTGCAACTAAGCTTAGTTGTTTAGGGGTTAAGATGTTTTTAGGTTTAGATAGATGTTTTCAGTTGATAATGATATGATAGATATGGGTTTGCGTTCAGAATTTTAGACTCACCAACATTGGAAAGATGTTTTCTTCAAGGCTCCCAAATACTAATAGCCAAAACACTATTAGTGTAATATATATATATATTCTTGATTGTCTCATGGTTCTTCTTGCTGTAGGTAGTTTACTGCATATATGGGTAGTAATATAAATGTATATGTAAAAATATTTATTAAAAAAGAAAATAATGATAAGAAAGAAAAGTATAGTATAAATTAGTTAAACAAACAGCAATAGAGTATGGTAGTCTCCAGGAGTAAGAGACGGGATAAGAGAGATACTGATGGAAGCCTATGAAATGCTACAGGTTAACAGTCCCACATTGAATCCTTGCTATGAAAATAAATATTTAATACTATCAAAACTAATCCCCATACCCCTATACACGCTCAATACAATTTGAGATTTTGAATGAATTACTGTAATTATAGTGACTGGCTCATAATGTGCATGTACATTGCTCTGATAGCATACACTTACTAGAAGGAGAAAGGATTTACTTTGGCTTACGTTCCAGAAGAGATGCACTCTGATTATGGCTGGGAAGTCATGGGAGCAGCAGCGAGAGCTATATTTCATCAGTATGCAGGAATCATGAGTGGGGTTTAGGTGGAAAAGACAATAAAACCTCAACACCCAGTGAAGCACTTCTTCAGTCCCTCAAGTGTCCTTTATGGTGCCACCCAAGTGGTGACCAAATGCCCAGGTACACAAGCCCTAGGCATATAGTTTTCATTCATCACATCAAGTTGTCTAGTTGTATACTTGAAATTTAATTGTCAACTATTCTTCAATACAGCTAAAATAATAATTAGAATATCATTTCAAGGAAATAGCTCTGAGACAATTTTTATGATAATACTTAAAGCTATCGAAAAGCCCCCAATATCAAACTCTAAAGTGCTAATATTTGGATGAACAAATCCAGAAAGAGATGCTTATGTAAACATAATATATTATAAAGAAGTATCTAATCCACTGGCCTTTCAAGTAAATGGTATTGAGACAATTGGGTAAACATTACTGAAAAATAAAATGAGACAATCTCGTTGAAACAAACAAAGAATAAATTCCACAAGAACGAGAATTCTAATTAAGAAATGCAATACTCAGCACTGGAAAATATCAAGTGAACTCTAATAACAGTGCAGAAAGTATGGGATTCTAACTGTATGTCAAAATAAAAGATACAGCAAATGGAAGGATTGTTACTTTAGGCTTTATAAATAAATATATATATATATTTTTATGTATGAATTACACATGGATATATAACTGTTTATATAAGTGTTCATATAAATATTTATTTATTTATTTTCAAAGATATATATATTATTTTATTAATTTATTCTTGTTACATCTCAAATATTTATAATAAATCACTTACATTAAAATTTGCATGAATAAAAGTACATCTTGAGCAAAATCAAATAGCAAATGTCAAATTGGAAGAAATTATTTGCAACATATCAAAGATAGGTATAAAGTTAATATTCTCAATATATAATACATTTCAGTAATTATGAGGGAAAATATTCCTGACAAAATAGGTAGATGGCACCAATATACCTCTATATGTCTGTATACATAAAGGGTTCTGAAATACTAAATGTAAAGTAGTATTCAACTCATAAATGACAACGTTCACATGACAAGGAAGCATTCTGTTGTGGTTCCATGGGCAAATGATCAGGAACAGCCATCCTCTCCACTGCTGATGACACTGACGTAGTACAGCCTCCAGGGAGGGGATCTGGCTGTTGTATAGAAAGGAAACTATGCCCTCTGAGTCATCAGTTGCTATGGGAATAAACTGAAGAAGTGGCTCTAATAACAATAAGAAGAAAAAAAACCAGCTTTCTTTGGTGTTATTAATTAAAAGTGTCTTAACTCAAGAAGTGGCAGAAAGTTTATAACTAAGCTATTAAGTTTTAGGATAAAATAAAATAGAACTGTTAAGTTTTAGGATAAAAACAGTTGGAAAAAGAGATGTCCCTTTTTAATACTACATTTGACTAGTATATATGTTGGAATAAAAAAGTTTGAGAATTATTATATTAGAATTATCTTTACATATACTTAAATGAGCACTAGTGAGCACTAGGTAGAAAGTTAGTTGGAAATGAACATGGCTGTAGAATTTCAAAGCGTCGGCTCATGCATTGTTTATATGTACAAAACAACACAAGTTATTCAGTGGAGAAACTAGTGAGCATTTTGACCTTGTGATCAAAATTAGCCTCTCCCGTAAAGGGCAGACAGACACTGTGTTCTCCAAATGGGATATCCTCTAAAGGTCACCCCCATCATTGATGTAGCATTCCAGCAGCTGGGAGCGCATAACTCGAATCTAATTACGAGGAGACGTCAGACCAAAATAACCCAGAGCCTCCCGCAAAATTACTGACTAGTATCCTTCAAGGCATCAATGCCGTGAAACACAGAGCAAAATGATACTTCCGGATTACAGGTTACGAGGCTATAAATAGAGGTATTACATAATCCTCACCTAGAACTTGTGCTATAGGGAAAGGTGCCAGCAAAGCGTTATGGCTAACTGGATGAGATTGGAGAATGAATGACAAGTTAGACCAAAGCACTTCAGTGCTGTTACATCTTCTGAATTTGACATGGTGTTGTGATTATGTTTTTTTTTAAAGCCCCCTTTACTTTCATGCTCATGTTATATATTTCCATGTATTCATTTACATACATAGACAATGATAAAAAATGGCATGCCCTTTCATTTTATTCTCATACATAGTTTAAAGAACAGAAGTAATGCACTCCTTATATTTATTCAGCCATTTGCCACGCTCATTACTCCATCAGCGTTCCTCAAGGTTGCAGTTTGCCTCTCCTGTAAATTTCCCAGTCTGAAATCTTCAGGAAGTATGTCTTTCAGGAAGCAGAATTTCTGAGAACAGCTTTCTTTCTTTTTTTCTTCATCTTAAGTTGTCTTCATTTCATCTTTACTGGAAAAATATTTTGCAAAACACACAATTATTGGCTGCTGTTTTTTTTTTTTCTTTTTGAGATTATAGGGTATTTTCCCACATCTTTCAGACTCCAGTTACTCATGCTCTCTTCTGTCTTACATGCAGTGAGTTAATGGTTTTATTAATCATTGAATTTAGGTAGTTTAATTATAATGCAATTGGAGTTTTGTTTGCTTGTTTATCCAATGCTGCTTTGATTAGCTCTCAAACCTTTAATATGTTCACTGTCTTTCAGTAAGTTTGGGAAATTTTTAAAAATTATCAAAAACATTTTCCTCCTTTAATATGTTTCTCTCTTCCTTTTTGGTACATAATGAAGATGATGAAAAATATTTTATTATTGTCCTATAGGTCTCTGGGACTGTAATGTTTTTGAAGGATTTTAGGTTTTTCATTGTATCCTTTCTATGAGTTATTTAAAAATCATTGACTTTTCCCATCTTCACGTTTCTACTATGGAGCCCATATAGTGTATACTCCAAATTACTTTCATTTATAAAAATTTCCATTAGCTATGAAGGTTTTGTTGTTGTCTTTCCTGAATTTTTATTTGTGGGGAAAATTCCATTCACTCTAAGATTTAGTATCTACCTTTTTCCTCAAGGTTGGACACTGAAGCCTCTGACAATTTCTCAATGTTTTCTCACTTCAGAGTCATTATTTGCTGATTGTTTTTCCCATCAAAACTGATAGTATTCACAGTTTGTATTCCACTGGGTGTTTTTAGTGACTCATAATTTTAATTTATATTCTGGACACATAGACATGACTTGCTGTGAGAATGCAGACTTCGTTAGGATCTGCTGGAGGATGCTATGTAGCTCCTGGGTTTACTTACATGCAAGCCACACAGTTCAGTTAAACCGCTATGTGTTCTTCCTTGTCCTCTGGCAGTGTTGATTCCATTGTCAGTCATGTGTTTGAAGCTTTTGTCTCTCTCCATACCACATGTGAAGTTTTAGGAGCTGGCAACTATTCTATACACACACAGGCCATGAGTAAGTCCACTGCTTTCATTGATGTGCGCACGATACTACGGCATTCCTTTTATGGTTCTATTCTCTCTAAAACCTCTACTATTATCCAAAACTCCAAGTGCCCTATCTCCTAGTTGCTTGTGCCATTAGCTGGGACGTTTTCAGAGTGAGAGTCTGCTATCTAAGGATTACTTTCAGGAGAATGATATGGGTGGGAAAGAAAATTAATATGCAGTTCCCCACCAAGCACTCTTTAGATAGCAGTAAGCCCCTTTTGTGGGTTCATCTTTCTAGAGACACTGGTTTGTCTTTGGGGTTTTTCACACCTATGACATCATCTTATAGTATGGTCAGGAAGAAAAGAAAAAAGGCCACAAATTTTTCCTATTTGTACAATGCATCGTTATAAAATTTACGTTAATGATTCTCCTTTGGGTGAACATTAGAAAGACTACAGAGAAGAAACACAGCATATACGAATAATACAGAAAGCATGCTGCTAGTGTCCACTTGTGACCCCCGGCCTGATTTTGTCTCATCATGAATTGGGTTTTCAGAGACCCTGTTTAAAATTACAGATGTTCAACGATGCTTTAGCTTTGCTCTACTTTTCCTGACACCAAATGTCATGGTTGTTGACAAAAATCTCCTGCAGTAATTTGGGACAAAGTAGTCAAACTCACGGGCCTGTAGATGATGTTCCCTATTTGTACCACAATATACATGATACAATAGACACATAGTACATGACCTATACCTCAATAGAGCAGATGAATCAATTATTTGCACCTAAAAACAGATATCAATTAGAATGGATGTTAAAATGTAGTTAAATGTCTAAAAATTATAGTTGTGAATGATGTAGTTATTTTTTGCAAATTTTTACTAGATTTTATTGATTTGAAAAGAGCTTCCTAATGAATTTGAAACCATTTTCCAAGTATGTTCTTTCTAATAAAATATCTCAATCCATTCATTTTCCAATACTCTTTTGAAAGAGCTGGACATCTTCATAACTTGCATTTTTCTCAATAACATAGAATAACTGTTTCAACATTGTAATATTTCTTTCCTAAGAGAATATGTTTCTAGAATAATTCTTGATGCCTCTTTTGTATCCTCAATCCAGAAGCCACTCTTTTGTTACAAAATAGTATGATATAGTCAAAAAACTGACGTAAACATGATTGGGCAACTTATTATTAATGTATTAAGTGTTTTGAAATGGTCATTTATTAACTTACATAAAAACTTAAAACAATCAAAAAAGAGACCCAAATAAGACTGTATACACGTGATCCCCGCTGAACATGAGACTGTCTTGAAGTACAAAAATTCTGCATCAGACTTTCTGAGTAAATGCATCCATTTTCTGAGGTTAACTTTTTAACTAAGCAGTGGGAAGCATTTATCTTGGTGGTTTTTCTCATAAGCATATTTACCCCAGTATCAACTGTATAACACATGCAAAAGTCCCTCTTTCTTTCTGGCCAAATATGTTTCTTCTTCCACACTGAATTCCACAGCAGTCATGGAATTTTCTTGCAAGATTTCACTCCAAAATATTGAGTTGTTTCTGTTATTATGCAACCTAAAACCACATTCACATGAAATTGCATGTTTGTGTTCATAAAAATTTAATGCACAATGACACACAAAGCTGTCCTAGGCATGCAGCGTCATCATTCATGGGGATAAAATAATTGATTCCCTTCTTTCTCTTTCTATGGTATCAAGATTAAAGGCATTAAACTTCTGCATCTTAACCACGTTTATCTTGAGTATCTCTCTCATCACATGCAACACTTCACACCTATGAAGCTTGTCTTTGAACAGAAAACTAATCCTTTAACTGATATTTTAGAATGTTGTATTTCTACTTTCTTTTTTTTTTTTTTTTTTTTTTTGTTTTGTTTTGTTTTGTTTTTCGAGACAGGGTCTCTCTGTAGCCTTGGCTGCCCTGGACTCACTTTGTAGACCAGGCTGGCCTCGAACTCACAGTGATCCACCTGCCTCTGCCTCTGGAGTGCTGGCATTAAAGGTGTGCGCCCCAACGCCCGGCTATTTCTACTTTCTTAAAACCTTCAGTTACAAACCTCATAACCTAGTCATCTTTATATTCAAAGTGCACAGCACATAGCATTCATCCAAAATAATGGATTCATTTGCAAATGAGTATAGGGATAGTGGTATGGGAACTTGATCAACAGAAAGAATGGTGTGAAGACAGATAGTGGTGGGTCTCTTCATTGGCAAAGCACAGCAATAATTACATCTTACAACTGACTAACTGAACACTTGTTCCAAGATCTGAAGTGGGAAATTACGATTAAACCTGAGACTGGTGGATCTGGATCCAGGGAGGCCTGCAGAAACATCAGCACCAACCAAGGACATTGCAAGCAGAGGATCTAGACTCCCTGATCTGATATAGCCAATGGACAGCTCATTCTTCATATGGGGAGCGGCTGTGCAGGGGACTTCCTCTGACAAGAACTTGGGTGCCTTGGATTTGATCACTGCCCATTACGGGAGAGGTCCTATCGGAATACAGAGGAAGGGGATACAGGCTGACCAGATGAAACCTGATAGGCTGTGGTCAGCCTATCAGGAAGACCAGAGGAGGGCCCCACTTGTCAGAGGTCATAGGGAAGGAAATAGAATGAAAAAAAGGAGGGAGGGTGGGATTACAATGAGAATGTAATGTGAATAAATTATACTAATAAAAATATGTCTCAAAAACAAAAAGGATTGGATCTGAGGCACAGAGACTGGAAAGAGAATAGGGAGCAAGGCTTTCAGTGGGAGAGGGGAGCAAAGGGAGTGGGAGTGAACATGGCTAAAATGCATCATATGTAAATGTATGAAACTGTCCAACAATAAACCAAATTTAAATAAAAAGAACAATTCTCTCAGGAGAATGCTGCCTAGTCTTTGTGAGATCTGTCGGTGTGAATGAATTAGGTTAGGGAAATGAAACCAAAAAAGAAACTCAAATTGAAATGGACTGGTTTTTGTTTCACTGAAGTAAATAGAATTTAGAATAGACCCAACTTTTCACGTTGTGGGTAGCATGTAGTTTTATAGGCAGAGGAAATAAATCTACATAAGGAAAAACCATATTGATGTTGATGTTTCTAAAGTCATTGATCAGTTAATGCAGCAGTTCCCCCTGGGTAGAAGAAATGTAGGAAAATAGCTGATTCCCTGAGCACAGAATGGTTAGCAAAACATGTGTAAAGAATTATAGCTATTTATTGTGATTTGTTGAAAGGATCTAAGTTAAGAAAATGGTGAAGTTTTACTAATTTCAAAACATAGTAGGAACTGATGGAAAGGAAGGAAAAGGAGACGTTATATGGCATGAAATTTCCTCAGAATGGTAGAGGTTAATATTCTAATCATAGATGTGCAAAATAATCTTTAAAGTAGAAAGAATATATCCACAATAGTTTTCCCCCAAACAAGAAGATAGAGAAACTCAAGCTTAAGGAAATAAAAATATATTCTGAAATATCTGGAAATTTTACTAAGTAATTATAGTAGTCAAGCATACCCAAACCAGTAGGATGTCTATAGATCTTTGAGGAATTGTCATTCCAAAGACCCACAATCTGCTATGAACACTAGAGATCCAGAAAAGCTAATTATGGAATTAATTTTCAGTACAAGCCTGAAGTACAGGGGATACAGAGGGAGTAACTCCCCACTGAAGCCAAAGGTCTGAAAATGGAGGTGTTGGAGTGCTCATCCTTGAGGTTAGGGGCTCAAGAGTCTGGGTCTGTGGAAAATCTCTACACAGAACAATATGAAGGTACCAACTACGTGAGATAGAGAGGATTTGCCTTTCTACTTTTCCATTCAGTTCCAGTCAGTTCGTAGAGCTTAAATGTCTTCCATTTGCTAGTGAAAGTCGCTTCCTCTTCTTCACTCCAGCTACTTACTGAAAGGCTAACAGCTTTCCGTAGTACTCATAGACCTGTTCGCAAGTATCTTAACATATATTTAGTCATCATTACAGTCAGGTTATTCATACATATAGCCATTACACACTGATTTTGAAAAACAAACACAGTATTGGTGTATTTTGGACAGTATTACTGCACACATGAAAGGACAACAGATTTTACATCATACTACATTACGTTACCTTACACCACATGTAGTATCACTTCCATGAACTAATACCCTAACGTTCTTTAACAAAACTTAACTGACCATATCTTCGTGTTAGTGGTGAGGATCGAACATAGGACCCTGAGAATTCTAAGCACACACTTTTTCATTGTTATGTTATGTTATATCCCAGCCTACCTTTTATATTTTTTTTTTAGATAACTTGGCATGGCTCTGAGCCACATTTGCATTTTAGCTTCCTTGAAAATGTATGTAAGTCGGAATGATTTATTTTTCTCTAAGGATACTTAAATTCTTCTATTTCAAGGCCATTCAAGTGATGAAAATTTGTAAGGTTTGTATAAATGGTGAGAGTATGTTGTCAATGTCATGGGTATATGACTTCAAGTATAGAATCATAAAATATTAATATTGGTAGACGATCTTGATCTTAAGACATTAGTCAGCTTAGCTAATAAAAGATTTAGCTTCTTTGGGATGATGCTGATATACAAAGACTTCCTCCTTGATTGCTATTTTGAGCTATTGAATTTCCATGGTAGCAAAACTGTTTGGGATTCAAATGCTGCACGGAGTAAAACATCAAATTGCTTAACATTATGAGATTGAATATGTCTCATATGGTTGATATGGAGAGAGCATTTAGATTTCCCAGAGAAACTGAAAGTAATTAAAAGGGAAGTATAATGCACCACTTCAGTAAATAGAATTAAAATTTAGTGAAGTTCACTGCAAACAATTTTTAAGCAGACTTTCTAATAAAAATATGAACTTGGGGACAACCTGCTTGGTACTGATGCGCTCAAGCAAGATTTTAAAGAAATACTCTCCTTTCAAACACTGGCCCTCTTTTGCATCTTACTACGCTGAAAGATAACTTGAGATCCTTTCAGTGTAGTACAGAGACTGGGCGTTTTGGATAGCTTCAAACATGTAGATATAGAGGGATCACGTGTTTCCATATATTAAATATAATGCTTTGGTTTAGCAAAGGAAGTGTGGACATTCTGCTGTGGTAAATCAAAGCTTCCTCTTTCTCTAGATTCCTGGACACGCAGAGCTGATTCATTCTATATGGTTCCTGGCAACAAGTGTAACAACGTATAACACAATAGCTAATCATAATCCTGGAGCCAAAGCACTTACCTTTGAGTTCTGTCTGCGTCACACGGCACCTGAGTGATCTTGCAAACATAATGTCATTGCTTTGAGCATCTGCTTCCGTTTTAAAGTAGAGATGAAACCATCCTAAAAAATTATTGATGGAATTAATACATACATATTATTGACTTCCCCTGATATAAACATTTGAGGGATATCAAACACAAAAGAGTCTTTAATATCAGTATGCTGAGGCCGATAAGGTGCAAAGTGAGCCTTTGGGCCTGAACGGTGGCTCCTTAAACCCAGCACTAGCTTTCGAAACAGATTTTGCAATCATTTTTTTTCTTAGTTTTAATCATTTTCTAACTTAATTCAAGTCTTATTTGTTTTATGGGTTTTATCTAAGGGTGTATATGCTTTATATCCCCAACCAACTAGGACTGGTATCAAAATGAATCTATGGTTTCTGTAATCCTTCTTTTTGAATTTTATTATGGTATAACTGCTAGTGTTACTTAAACATTTTAGATGTTGGAAGCTAGCTTTCAGTATTACATTCCAACTCTAAATTAGAATCTATGGCCTTTCAGAGGTACTTAGATTATAAAGGAACATCTTTCATGATTAGAAGCCCAGACTTTACAGAGGAATCAATAGAGACACCATGTTTGTTTTACCAGGGGCCATGATGAGAAGGGTATGTTTATGCTTAGAGTGCCATCAGAAAGACAAAGAATCTTCTGGAGCCTTGAAGTTGGACTTCCAAGCCTGAGGAACTATAAAGAATAAATATTAACTGATTGTAATCTACCAAATTTATGACATTTTTGTGTACAGTGAGTGTGTGGACGTTGATTTTTAGCAATAAGGCCTTATCGTCAGTTCATGGAGTGTACCCAATAGCCTTGGCAATAGTCCAGGCTGTTCATGAGTTCCCTTGTGGCCTCTTTAGCCAACAAGTTAATAAGTTAATTAGAGATCACCCATTCCTGTGGGTAATGAGAGATGTCTAGTTGGTGCTGTCTCCCTTGTTACCTGGCAATTTCATATATATATGAATTTATATATATGTGAAATATATATATAATGAATATATATATATATTAGGGCATTAAATTTCCATATGACCCTTCAAATGGTCCTCCTTCATTTTAACTTTCCTCCACACCCTTTCCCCTCCTCTTCCCTTTTCCTCTCACTTTGATCCTCCACTGCATCTCCCTATCACTCCCATTCTCCAGAAATCCCTCATGAGGCTAAAAAGGTTCTGTATGGTAAAGAATACCATCATTTGGATAATGTGAAAAGACTTTTACCAACTACACATCCAATAGAGAGATAATATCTGAAAATAAATAAAGAACTAAAAAACTAACACTTTTCACATTAACAAAGAATCCAGTTAAAAATGGGGTACAAATCTAAACAGAATTCTCAAAAGAAGAAACAAAATTGGCTGAGAAGCACTTAAAGAAATGGCCAACACCCATAGTCATCAGGAAAATGTAAATCCAAACTAGTTTGTAATTTCATCTTATACCCATCAGAATGGTCATTATCAATAAAGTGAGTGCCAGCTAAGTGAGTACGCTGCTGAGGATGCAAAGTAATGGGAAGGCTCCTCCATTGTTGATGGGAGTGAAAATTTGTACAGTTACTATGGAAATCAGTGTGATAGTTCCTCAGGAACCCAGGACTGTATCTACATTAAGATCCAACTACACTACTACTGGGCATCAATTGAAAGGATCTTTATCCTACTAAGTAGACACATCCACAACCATGCCCATTGCTGTTCTATTCACAGTAGCCAAACATCGGAAACAGCATAGATGCCTGTCGATGGATGAATGTATAAAGAAAATGTGGTACATATATGCAGTGGGATATTACTCAGCTGTTAAAAATAAAATTTGTGGGCAAATAGATGGGGCTAGAAAAATAGTATCCTAAGTGAGGAAACCCAGACCCTAAAATGACAAAAACAGTACATATTCCAGCTACATTATAGCTGTTGACTTTTGCTCCTTGTCCTTATACTTTTAGAGCATGTGGGAAAGTAGAACTCACATTCTTACTCCTACAAACAGGGTTAAAATTCAAGTCTTTGTTCTTTACGTTCCATAAGAATGCGACCATCAGGTGATGCAAACTTTACTTAGATGAGTGAGTTGGCAATTTAAAAAAGAAATGTCCTTTGTTTCCTTGTCATACATTAGATACTCAATTGGCATTCTCAAATACCAGTTTATATTTTTGTAGGTAAGGAGAAAGATAACTCCAGGGATTTTTCCATCCTTGTGTAGCATTTCTATTAAAGAGCTTTGTACGGATTTATATAAACAGTCAATAAATTTTTCATAGAGACTTTCCAAAACAGTTCTGTTTGGAATAAAAGAAAGAATGACCATGACTTACCCAAAACATAGAGGGTAAGGGTAAATAATGACATCATTGCTAAGGATGATTGCTGGGTTTGCATCACCCTCCTTTCAAGCACTTATGGAATGTTAGGAACAAAAACATGGAATTTAACCCTATGTTTGTATGTGTAAGGATGTGTGTTCTTCTTTCCAACATGCTCTGTATGTATGAAGACAATGAGCAAAACTCAACCCCTATAAAATATCCTGAGATCTATGAACAGAACAGTTCTAAAAATGAATATAATCGAAGAAGACAAATGGCTGAGAATGGACGACAGATCAGACAGAATTGCACATACGATTCATTACTCAGTGTGTGAACCAGTATCACTCATGCGCTCTGTAAAATTAATATGAGTTACTGATTTAGCTAAAAATTTCCCTTTCGACATGCTTCAGATGCTACATTAAAATAATATCTCCATAAGGATTTTTAACATTTTTAAAACAAGCAGCCCTAAATATCTATATGCACTTGAAAAACTTGACTTCCATTCTCAGTTTCTTCAACTGCAACTGAACAATGCCCCTCTGTGTGTTGGAGGACTAAAGAAGATGCAGGCCCAACACTGAAAGGAGTGTCTCACACATACATCATTTCACTGAATATGCACTACTGCTAATTTCCATGGTTGGTACCACTTCCTAGTGATTCCTCTCTGTTCATTTGTCACTGAAAACAAAGCTTCCAGTTCCTTTCTCCTATGACCTCCCAGATCATATGTTAGAGGACAGACAGTCACAGAGGGATACAAATGAATCTGTACACTAACAGAATGAGAAGAGCGTTTGCTAGTTGTGCATTTCACTCATGACTGCCCTACACTCTACACCCAATAGCTTTGGAGTTAACTGAACCAGCATATCATGGAATTTTAACTGAATAGCAGAGATGATTATGTAAACAATTCACAATTCAGCAAAGTGTACTAAAATACTATTACAACAGAAGATTCTACTGTCTCAATTCTATTTTAATTCATAATACTATTTTGTTGCTATACCGTTGAATATCACTGTATTTCCTCTTTCTCTATGTTCCTTACTGTGGCTTCATAGATATTGATTCTTGGCTTTTTAGTATTTGGCCTGCCTCCCATTTAATGTAAAAGTTTCCTCAACTTGCTTGTCTGATGTTGATTATTACAACTCTGTGCACTAATAACTGCCTTTACTTTGTGACTCCTTCTTAGCCCGTTAAATACAAATTAAATGAAAATGCTAATGTTTATCATTTGCCTGTATTGCTAGGCTTTGAGAACATTTCAAAATTCACAACTATTGTTCTTTTTTAAATAAGAAATAACTATATAAGCATGCTTTCTAATAATATATTCAGGGATAATTTTGTGTACTCTACATGTGTTGCACCCTACATTATAGGGAGAGACAATGGTAAGAAGAGGAGAGGAGAGGAGAGAGAGAGAGAGAGAGAGAGAGAGAGAGAGAGAGAGAGAGAGAGAGAGGATTAATATGAATCAAATGTAATGATGAAATTACTCCAAGGGAAATTACTTTTTAAATCAGAATGTAGATTAAAAACATAAGCAAACAGTGGGAAACTTTGTTATACATAAAACAACAGTAGTAGATAGCTACCTTTTTTCTCATGAAATAAATATTTTCAGGATACAGGGGTAGAATGTCTCCATTTGCAGATGAGAAATCTGAGTACTGGTTGGTCAGAAAAACCTCTGTAAAGGCAAAGAACCAAGGCCAACCAGCAGAGCTGGGATTCTGACTCTAACACTCTGGTTAATCATTTCTCTGCTAAAACATTCAGATTTTATTTTTCCTACCTAGCATCATCTATCTATGGATGCCTTCGAAGGCCCACTGATGAAAGGCTTGATAAGGCTGCCCACTGAGTTTTCTCATCTCTTTCTTCTTCCTTGTATTTTGATTGGAGAAACACAAAGACAGGAAGGACCGGAGACCTGCAAGGAGAGTCTATTTCTTTCTTTTTAAAAAGTTCCTAGAGGACCTATGATATTGTGATCTCCTTCAATCTGTTTTTTTCATTAATTTCTCTAATTATCCAAAGTAGTAGATTATGTCAAAGGATTATGATGCCACAGATTATATACTGCCCAACTTCAGAGGGCTAGCTTAAAGCAAAATCAACTGGAGACTCACATCCTATACATAGGACCCATGATTTGACATGTGTTCTGATTATTACCTACTGACTGCAATAAAGAGGGCCTAATCAATCCTACAGGGTACAGTGGTAGTTATGAATTGACATGTGTTCCTCCAAATGTGTATGTTGAAGATTTAACAATTTGACTGTATTTGTTGACTGGGCACTTAAGTAATTAAGGTTAAATGAATCGCTTGTGTAGTTGTGAACATTACCACATTAGAGTTCACAAGGAATGGAATGGGATAAAGTATTGTTCTATCAGTCCACACACATGGAGAAAAGGCCCTTGAATGATAGAGGGAAGGAGCAAACATCTAAACACAAGGCAAAATGCCTTAGCAGACACAAATTTTGATAATACCTTGACCATTGTCCTCTGGAATTGAGAGAAAATACATTCCTTTGTTTAAGCCATCTGGTCTATAGATGTTCTGCCATAACAAATATCTCAGAAATATTTAACAATTTTCTAAGTGACTTCGGAATTAGGGAAAGGGTAGAAGCTGGAAAAGACAATTACATTCCCCCCCCCTTTTTTTTCTGTAAGAAATGCCTTTTATGCTGGACACTGTGGTGCACGCCTGTAGTGGCACATGCCTATAATCCCAGCACTCGGGAGGCAGAGTTGGGCAGATCGCTGTGAGTTCAAAGCCAGCCTGGTCTACAAAGAGACTCCAGGACAGCCAAGGCTATACAAATAAACCCTGTCTTTCAAAACCAAAACAAAGCCTTTTACTTGTAAAATGCCTAAAGTGTCTCGAAATGATGACTGCTGGAAGTGATTGTTGTAAGTCTAACATATAAATAAAACTCCTACTGGAATTTGGGCAAAAGAATGTTTTAATAACGTAGAAAATAAATTGGATGCATTGGTCATTGCCACTTCTGTTTTATGGAAGTTTTATCCATGAGGTTCTAAGAAAGTGGTGTGTCATGCTGTGTATAGTAAACAGCAGAAGGTTAGAGATAAATGAGAAAAAAAAACCTATTAAGCAAAATAAAACTGAATTTGATTTGAAAATTTCACCATCTGTCCATATTGCAAAACTCAGAGCATGTGTTTTTCTGAGAACAAGATGTAATTGGACTGTTATCCATGGTGAGAGCACTCTAGGAGCTGATGAGCCACCCTGGCAGAAGCCAGGTGTAAAGGTGGGGTTCCAACAGCTGGGCCCTTGCCAGTTTGGATTCAAGGGAAGAGAAAACAGACGATATAAAAGATGCTCAGATCTTTGTAGTTCTTCGAGATGGAACAACATAGCTATTGGGATCCACACAGGGCCTCTTTGGTAGTCTTGGGAAGAGGGTTGGCCAAAACTAATGATGTATGAAAAAAGCCATATGGAAGCCTAATACTTGGTAAGGGAAACAGTTTAAGGATGAACTGTACCCACAGACTCCCATTTAAGCACTTGGTTCTCAGAATGTTCTTTAAGAGGTGGAGCTACACTGGAGGAAGTGGCTCCCTGTAGACAGACATTGAGTCTTCCTAGCTGAGCCCCTCTTCCAGTCCATACTCTGTTCAACAACTGAAGATGTAACGTGACCGACCAGCCTTCTGCTCCTGCTGCCATGCTGTTGCTGCCTGTCCTGTTGCCATATTTTTCTTGCCATGATGGCCCTATATTGCTTTGGAACTGAAGGCTAAAATAAAGATTCTCCATTAAGTTGTTTTGATATTTTTTTCATAGGAAGTGTCTAGTGTAGTAAACTAGTCAAAAACTAAAATAAAACAACTGTGAATGGGGATAAGCTGATTGGATGAATAAAGCTGTTCTCAGAGGCCACAGGCTGTTAACTGAAGCTATCATTGCGAAGCGTAGGCTACCTCCCTAGGAGTCGTTATCCTGAGAAATCCCTGAGCCAGTATATGTCCTTCTGTCAATAGCCTTTAGGGACAGTTTGGTAATACACTATTGTTAAAGATACAATATACCTTGGTATCAAACAGAAATCAAACTGGAGTCGGGCTGGCAGCTTTCACTCTGCTGAGTAGCCATTGCTGTGATAGAAGGTCTATGTAGAATGCGGGAATAGAATTTTCATCAATTATCTTATCCAGGTACGGACTCTCTTTGCGATAATACTGACCAGCCAGGCATGATGAGCTCACTGGCACAGCAGTGGCAAATCTGTTTTGAGAGTAACCATCTCCTCCTTCCTTGCTAGATTTTGATGCCCAATCCACAGAAAGGAATTAACATTTGGTGCTTCAAATATGCTCAAAAGCCCCTGGGTAGGGAAGGTCATAAACTCTAGGGAAGAATCTGCTGCTCTTGTTTTGCTAATGAACATGCTGTGCCTTCCAATTAACTGTGCTTAAACCCTGAGAGCTATGCCGCTATCTGTGCTGGTCAGAGAAGCATTTTTGCAATGGTCAGCAGTCACTGGAGAGACTTATAACTACTCAGATTATAGAGAACAAATGACAGTTGAATACATATCCATGAGTAGTCTATTGTACTCTCCCCAAGGCTTAGGAGCACATCACAGAAGAAGAACGGGTAGAGAGATTTTAAGAACTCTAGGATGCAAAGGGAGGGGAAAGGAATGCTGACTTATAGACAAGACATGGCTGCTGCTCTCTTGAACTCCACAATCAAGATGATTACATACATAGGACTGGTACTGTCAACATTTTGTCACAGAAAAAGGATACTATTCATGCACATAACGTGTTTTGATTTTATTCACCTATTTCCATATTCTTCTGTGTTTCCTTTCCACTTATCTAAACCCCCTTTCTGTTACTAATCTCCTTTACACTTTTATATCTATTTTTTGACATGAACTTCTAAGTTCCACTACAGTTGTTTACAAGAACCTTACTGAGGAAAAAGTTTTCCTCCTAATCAACGTTTATTTGCATGTAAACATTTAAGGAGGGGTATGATCCCATGCACTTAGATGCTGAGGTGAAGTTCATTGTTGTGTACGGTTAACATATGCTAATAAACGCACTTCAAGTGGCAAATAGTGACTTATGAAGTGGTCCAGAAGTTGCCAGAGCTGCCCCTCTCTCAAGAGGTCAGAGTGGAAAGTTGTTTCCTCTTCAGCTTATTAGGTTGGTTCCTGCTTTTGTCCTCAGCTTATCTGGTTGTCCCTAAAATTTGTCTCTGAGAACAAAGTTATGTCCAAAGATATAAGATAGGGGCAGCTCAATGCCCCGAGAGTGAAGGTGTTAGGATTCTTCTTCAGTCTGCCTACCTCTCTCCTCTCTACTTCTCTCTCTGTCTTTGTGTCTCTGTCTCTCTCTGTCTCTGTCCCTTTC
The DNA here is from genome assembly GCF_964271855.1 of Acomys minous. Taxonomy (NCBI): domain Eukaryota; kingdom Metazoa; phylum Chordata; class Mammalia; order Rodentia; family Muridae; genus Acomys; species Acomys minous. Next base: position 39,419,851 of record NC_140495.1, read on the forward strand.
TGTCCCTGTGTCTCTGTCTCTCTCTGTCTCTGTCCCTGTCTGTCCCTGTGTCTCTGTCTCTCTTTGTCTCTTTCTCTGTCTGTGTCTCTGTCTCTGTCTCTCTGTCTCTCTCCCCCTCTATAGAGTTCCACCATTTACCACTAACCTCCACTGCACACTTTTAACATTTGGCACCCAGCGTCAGGGAGGCCCTTCAGGTGACGGTAAGGGGTGATCCTTACCAGATTACTTGCCCCCTCCACACACACACACACACACACAAAACAACACACTAGAATCATTTCTTTCCATCTTGGACCTGCCTGCCCGCCCGCTTACAGATCGATCCACTCCTGAATCCTGATTCCGGCCTCCTCACACACCGGCTAATTGGTGAGTTTTTGTTTTTTCCTTTACTGAGTGTAAACGCTTCCCTCTAGTTAGAGCGTTTGCTGGCCCTCTCTAATTGACTGGGAGTGTGGGACATCCTGGTCCTCTTTGCTAACCCCAACCACGGGCTCCATCGGTCGTGGACTTCTGGGTTACTGCATGCATCTTTCCTCTGACCGGACTTCAAGTTCCTGGAGTGCGCTTATAGTCTCAAAAGGTCTATTTTGATTCTGAGAGGCCCAGAGGGCTGATCCCTACTGGTCCCCTTGTGGTTCTGTGCCCCCGTGTCTCATTCTTTCCACCAGCCATGATCCAATTGGTCCTGTTGTTCCACAGCGCTGCCACTGCCTGTGCCACTGTCTCCCACCCCAGCCAAGACCGGACAGAACAGGTCAGCAGGGAGCCCACAGGCACTACCTCAGCTGTGTAATAGTTTATTGGGTATATAACTGTTTATTGGCTATGTTTTTATCCTGATCCAAATGTTTGATTCTAATCTATGCTTTTCCTAATTCCTAGACAAGTAAATAAATGTTATGTCTCCTGTCACCAGCTAACCTGGACTCAACTACAGGCTTCCGGGCTAATGGGTTTGATATGTTTTTTAAAGTTATTCTATAATGTTCTACTCTATTAACATTCACTTGTTTACAATATTAGATTTTCAATCATTGCCTTAAACCATGTTTAGCCTAAAATTCTAAGGTGATATTATTGGTTATACAAAATCTATTTTGTTCTCTTTTATGGGCTGTGTTTTTGACATTCCAACTTAACAGAGATAAAACCTAAAGTTTTAGCCTGTCTCTTTAAATATTCTTAAAATAGACAAGACTAGGCAAGACTGTGGTCTTCTTGCCATTTTAATTAAAAGGCTAAGGATGTGTCCTGAGCCTCATATAAAAACTGGTATATCTTTAAAATCCGAAAGGCCTTCCAGACAGGCTCAAACTGCTTCAGGCCTTAGCCACCCCCCCCCCCTGAGAAAAAATAGAGGTCTGCATGCCCCTTCCCACTAGGGCCCAGCCTGGGCCAGCTCTGCTAGGGACCTGCTTCAGATATAGGCAAAAGGAGACACCGGTCTCACAGCTGCTGCAACCAGAATGGGACGCTGGTCCCACAGTCTAGCCTGTTGACAAATTTGGTCTACAGATGTCAATGCTCACATGCAGCTTGCTCTCTGTGCCTGGTCACTAGAGGTTCAAGCAACAAAAGAGCTGTACACATTTCCAGTGTTCAAGCTCCTTGACTTGGTGGAGTATACAGATGGCTCTTAAATTCAGCAGCCTCACCAAACAGGGTAATGCTACAGGTCTGTATCAAACTCTTACTCAGGTTACATAGTCACATTGCCAGCTTCTGTCATGGGAGACTTCAGGTACCTTCCCAGCTCTCTTCATTTACAGGAGACCAAACCGTCAATTTCACCTATTGCTTAAAGCATCCAAAAAAGTGTTTTAAGTTGATAAATATGAGTTATAAAGGTCAACAAATGCTTTATTCCTTCCTGTTGTTTTGCTACTGTATTAACTGTTCAAAGTATTGAGACTGATCAATGGAGCTCTGATTTATTAATCTAATTTTGGTAAATCATTGCACTATACGATCCTACCATAGTTGCAAGATTTTAAATTTCCTTTTGTTACTGTTCCACAGAGGCCAAAAGGGCTTCTGCCTTTTCAAACTTAACTCAGAGCATTTGTGCTCTTAACACAAAGTTCTTTTCCCAAGCCTGTACCATGCTATATGTCTACTGTCCTTTCCTACAATGTGTTCATGTCTAACAATGTGTATTTCACTACAGATTTCAAACAGCGATGATATTCTTGTAGGCTGCAGGAAATCCGTCTCTCAGGTCAAATTAAGTCCAGATGAGTAATACAATCCAAAGCCTAAATTTCTCACCTAAGGATGGGATTCCTTCTCCTTTTCCCTGGTTTTGGGGCTCCCCTTTCCCTAACTACCTCATTGCCACCTTTCTGCACCCAACGCCAGCTAAGTTCTCCCATCCTAGTTGCAAAAACACTTCCCTTTGTCTGAGAGACTGTTGACACCTTTCTGGTTCATTGGGAGTAGAAGTACCTGACCTCTTCGCCAACTTCCAACTAGGCTCATCCCCATCGGGTGAGTTTCCTGATGTAGCTCTCTCTGCTGTTCTGTGACAGCCATTGAAAAATTCGAGTGCATCAGCTACATCCCTGTGGCTAGCTCATTTGTTGAGCTAGGCTGTGGCTAGCTCATCTGCTGAGCTAGGCTGTTAGTTGCTGGGTAGTGCTGATCAGCTACTAACTGGTCTACACCAGACCCTTGGGTCACTAACTGTTTTTTGGGATGCCCTGAGTGCTTACTGACCTCACCTCCCCATGGGAAACATGCAGTCGTCCGTTCTTCCTGATACACCTTTGGGAACACCTGCCTTAAAGCTTACATGCCTCTACAACCAAACTTGGACAGATCCCAAATTAAACTGTTTTAATTATTGCCAACAATTGGGTAAATGGAAGGAAGCTCCCATATTTAGACTTTTTCCTTTGCTCTCCTAAAATTCTCACAAAGTGTCAACATTGTCTTAAGCCTTTTCTCTTTGCTCTCCCAAGAGTTTCAAATGTACACCTAAAAGGAATTTTCTCCCTCACCTATTAACTTTGTCTTCTGCCCACATATATGTTCCAGCATCCTGCCAGACTGCCTACATCTGGGACATCATCAAAGCAGCTGCCCACAAGGACTCCTGCCCAACTTCAAAAAACGTGCCAGCCAGACCTGCATTGTTCCTTCTAGCTGGACCTACATTGCCCTTCCCAGCTGCAGATGTTCTCAGACCCTGCACAGCAAATACAACATTGTGTTCTTCCGGAACCTGGCCAACATTTCCCCATCACCACCCTACTGTCAGCAGGAAGTAGTTAAGACGATTACTTTGTCCCTTATCCATTTACAAAAGGTTGAAACTGTGAGCTCCAGGCCTGGGACAAACTGCTCCAAGTTCTCCCAGCACTCCTTGGTCTCTATCTACTACAGGACATGGCTAACATAGCCTGGCTTCTACCTTAAACTTTCAGGACAGAACTTTTCCTTCTTCTTCACAATATAATTTGGACATTTTGTTGCTATTGCTTTTTTTCTATCTCTTTTCTCCATTCCATACATTTATATACTTTGACTTACCTTATATAAAAATAATCCAACATTGCTCATTTTTTAAGTATAGAAAAAGGTAAGAATGTTAGGATTCTGCTTCAGTCTGCCTCCTGTGATGTCACTGCTTATCTGCCCTGGGCCATATAAAAGACAGACCCTCCACATGGCTCTCTCTTCTCTCTCTACCTCTCTCCTCTCTCTCCTCTCTCTCTCTCTCTCTCTCTCTCTCTCTCTCTCTCTCTCTCTCTCTCTCTTTTTCCTCCACATGTGTCTCCAGAGACATTCTCTGTATCTCCTTAATAAACCTCTTAAGTGGATCTGTTGCGTGGTGTGATTCCATCCCTCTATACAGCTCTGATGTTCACCTCTAACCTCTGCTGCACACTTTTAACAGAAGGTGTCTCATCACTGGACCAGAAGGGTACAGAGGCAAAACCAAAACACTGAGAACCAAAAACCAAACAAACCAACAAAGCCAAAAATGGTGTTCTCTTGAACCTGAAGATTTAATGAGATCTTTTTCTTCTTCTGTTTGTTATTGCTTAGCATTTTTTGTGTCTTTTTTTCTTTCTGTAAGAATGATCATGTTGCCCCTGTGCCTAACCCACAGTTGTATTTTAGAAGAACATAATTTGTATGGTTTCACATGGTCACAGGGTAGAAAAGAATTTGCCTGAGTTTGAGTCACAGTGCTATTATCACCTAAGCAAAGATAAAATTTTGGACTTGAAATTGCTTATGGGAGTAGTCAGTATTTGAGGGATAGAGAAATAGGATACATAATTTTATATGAAAGCATGAATTTGGGGGAACTCATAATTTAGTGCCCTAACTTGAGTTGTAATCCCACTATTCACATATTCCAATGCTATCTCCCAGTATAACTGTATTTGGGAACAGAGTCTTTAAGGAAGCAAATACAACAAAACTAGGTCCTGCTGGCAGGGCTAGCATCCCAGTAGGAAGTGACATGTTGACCTCTTTACTTTGCACACACAGGGTAAGGGCAATGTTGAAACAGTAAGAAATTTGTTATGTAATACCAGGAGGAGAGGCTTGCCCAAATCTAACTCCTACATTACCTTCACCCTAGACACTGAGGCTACAGAACTATAAGAAAATAAATTTCTGCTGTTCTAGCTTCCTATTTTGAGGTGTTTACATTGGAAAGCCACAGCAGACTAACCATAATAGCATTGAATGCCTTCTGTTAGATAGCAGAATGGCAAGTTCAGGAAAGGTGCTGACATGAAATTACTCTCCAGAAATAAGCTCTACTAGGAGACAAAGCTGTGAAACCATGGAAGCCCTGGTTGGGTCTTAGGATGGGAAAGCATTATAAACATTATATAAACAGTAGAAAAGGTGGCTTAAAGTAAAAGAATAAAAAGTCAAAGAGATAGACACCTGGCAGGACAAGGGGCAAATTTTCAGAGATATCCCCTGAACAAAAGGGAGACATTTGCACGTATAAGTTTTCAGGGTTGACAGGAAGTTCCATACCATGTGATTTAGTCTGAGATAATTTACATGACTGAATACATGGTATCAGGAGGAGCCATAAGCGCCTTTTGTAGCTTTCAGTCTAAGGTACTTTGAGTCACAGCAGGACTTGTTTTTTTTTTTCTTAAAGGTAGGCTATACCTACTATATACCTTTATTGAATTGTCACACTTCATCACACAAGTACACACAATTATTATATGAGAATCAAATATGGAAACTAATACAAAGTTTTAACACTTTGCATGTGAATCACGACTCGTATGCTTGAGATACACTCATTTGTCATTATAGGGATGTCTTTAAAACTACAAAATTCCATTAAGATGCTTTCTCTTACAAAATGTACTCCCTAGAGAAACAGGAGGTGTATGAACTTAGACATATGCCTAACACATGTGATTGGCAGAATGCTAAAGAATCCCTAAATCCTCTGCCCCAGGCAGATGTAACAGCAGGACTTCTTAACTCCTGTCTTAGAGAGAGTGGCAGCGGGTGAGAACTTTTATTTTTCCAGGGTGAAGATCTGGACTGGTCTGGTCTCATTGAGTGACAAGCATCTCCATACGACAGGCTTAGGCTTATACTCTAATGCTCTCAATCCATAAAGACAGAGGAATTATTTTTGAGAAAAGGAAAGTAGAGCAGGTGACTCAAGGAACAATGGGCAGATGACTTCAATCACAGGCTCTTTTAAGCTGGCTTGGAGCTTTCCAGGACTGGTGCTGGGGCCTTTTTGTCTCCCAGTGAATATGCAGGTGTTAGTCTCAGAGGCTGGAATTTGTGCAGCAGGAGGACAATGTCCATCTCAGTCTACTTAGCATGTTGGACAGTGGTCTAGGCACACCACAGTACCAGGACTAGACAGGCGCCTACATCTATAATCTATAAGAATCAAAACAATCATTTAAGGAATAACTACAGCTATAAAACAGAAGGTCCAAGAAGAGGTTTGAAATTAATTTTGAAATGACTTTGTTAAGAGGAGGAGGTGAGGTAAATAGAGTTAATGGCAAAGTAGGCAATCAGAAGGTTGTTTTGTTTTTGGTAAGTACAGTGGGTTAGGGGAGGCTGTGTAGAAGTCACCAAAAATATTGGTATTAATAGAATTGTAGTAACTATCCATAAGATTAATGCTATTAAGTAAGTAGTGTTGGGGCTCCCATAGAGGCAAGTAATGGATTGGCTAAGACAGCCCAAAACATCATTGCTGGCTTTGGGTTATGATATTGTAACTTTGCATAGCCATTGTCATCAGTTGTTAGTATTCTGTCAACATAGATGTAACTTCTTTTGGAAACCAAACTGAATGGTTCTTCTGCCCACCAAATATATTTTTATGCCCCCTGTTTCTAGGAAGAAAGCCTCTCCTATGATCTGGTAAAAATGAAACCGAGCAAATAAGAAGGGAGATCTTCAGGACAGAGAAATGATTTTAAAGCCATTTTGAAAGAAATCCATGCTGCATATTAATGTATTGGATATCATAATCTGGCCTAACAATTGTGTTGTCTTTTGTTTTGAAATGATATTTTATATGTGATATCTAAGAAATTTTAAATTTAACATGAAAATAATTAAGTCAGGAGAGGCAAATGAAGGAAACAGGTGTTTTGGGTGAGATGAGAGGAGTTTATTTGCATCTTTAGGAATCTTCATTACAGTAAATAGAGTTAAAGTTAGAGAAATGTTCTCATTGCCTGGACCAGGTGGTTTAATAAGGTAGGAGATTGGCATGAACAAGGGATTGTATCAAAACCAGAATTAAAGAAAGTACACAGTGTCATCTTAACCCATAATCCTAATAAATCAACTTAGTATTATTTTGATCAAGTAAAAATATACCAAGTAAAAGCCAAAATTTTTATGATCCATTCATATAGCTCCATCTTTTCTTTTACTCTCTCTCCCTAATTATTTTCAAGTCTTCCTCATTTAGTAACTCTTCTTCTCAGCTTTTACTTTATACTCCTTTATCTCATTTTAAAAAATTACTTCATTAGATGTCCTATGCATTGTTATTCATTACAAAGATGATGGAGCCATTTAGATAGAATTCTAACTGAAGCAAAATTGAAAGTAGAGTTACACTTGATATCCATCTTAATTAACTAGTGAAACATGAATTATAAAATAATTGTTTTAAGGCCTGCAACAATCCTAGCGTTCTATTCTGAAGCTAACAATGCCCCCACCAATATTACTTTGAGTAAGAATCAACTGCCAATACTAAAAATTGCCTAAGGCCATACTTTAGGAAAAAAAACCCTTCAAAATTCTGGTTATTGGAATCTGAAATCTAAAGAGGACACTGCTGGTGGCTGAGTAGAAACATGTGGATTTTTGTCTAGATTTAGAGATTCTTTTCCTTTAATTTGCTCATCTCTCCTTCTTTGACTCTGTATCCGGATGAACTCATCTTCATGTGTGTCATGTTTGGCACCTGGCGAGATGTCGGTACCATAGCTTCATTCCACAGAACATCATTTATAGTATATGTTACATCCACTTAAATCAAAGTGCTGTATTCCGTTAAAGCTCTTGAATATATTTTATGGGAGTAAGATAAAATTTCAACTTGGATTTTTTGGACACGCATATCAATGTCTATCAACTGTATGGACTTTCAACCTCTTTCTGTCATCAAAGTAGCTACAGTAAACATTGTAGACGGGTAGGGCAGAAATGACTCCTCCTGGACTGGTCCCAGTGTTTTAGCTCTTCCCACATTGTGCTTATCTAAAATTTTATTCTTATTCTTAATTCTATACTTTGCATCTTAAGTTCCAGAAGCCAGGATATTGTATTGTTTCTCTTGCCAGAACTATGGCATGTGGTTTCTTTGAAATAAGATGTCTTTTTTCTTCCTACTCTTTACACTATTTCCATGACTGAAGTCCCCCTAGGGACTAGATGACTGCCTTTGAACTTCTATACATATACTTTCATACACTCTCCTTTGTTGGAAAACAAGAATCCTTAACTCTCATTTCATTTAACTACTAGAGAAGCAGCATCTCACGGCCAAATGAAAGCAATTGACAAAATCAGTCTTGTTAAAATTGAAATCCTGCTACGCTTTCATTGAAGAGGGAATTCCCTCTTCCTCAATGCTTGTTCTTGACATGTTTGCTCAGAAAGTCCCCAAGCAGACGTGATCTTTATTCTTGGATATAGCATGTGGCTTCATTAGAAATATAAACCCCACAGGAAAGAAAGAAGTTTGTGAAGCCAGACTGAACTCCATGTGGACTTTTGGAAGGTTTGGCCTGCTGTTTTCACCAGCGATATAATTCTTCCTTGGAGATTAGGATATCAGAAATGTGATGAATGCAAGGATGCCTCCATTTGTTGAAAAACAAGCGACAGCAAAAACAATTATGTTACTTCTACCATCATGCAGTCAGGCCTTTTCCATGTTAAATTACTCCTTGTTGTATAGGATAAAATGTTATAAAGAAGAGATGAGAATATTCAGTTCTGCCATGTCTTTGGGCAGACTTATGCCTCAGTATAAAGAGAATGCTTCCCTTGTTCATAACAACCTTTCATGCCAGTGTCTGCTCCTTCAGGGTCCATTTTCCAGATGTGGGAACCAGGACTTAAAAGTTATTAGGTACATTGAGGGGAAACATGTGTCTAGTAGATTGGAAATCTGAACTTGAATGTGTCTTTTTCTTCTTGTTGGAAGATTATGCTGGAATAAGAGCATAGGATATCATTGTTTATTGGAAGACCGTGATGTATAAGGTTTCAGTCCAAGGTTTCAGTCCTTTCAGTCTAGATAGCCTTTGTAGCCTTTCTGAGCTCAGTGCTAGACGGAGGATTCCCTCTCCCCAGCAGGGCCTCCTACTCTATGCCCGACCTCATCTGTCTTTAGGCATAGATGCCTCTGACCACAGCTGATATAAGGCCTTCGGCAAAATTCCCTTTTAGCATTCCCCTCCTTGCACCTAGAGGATAATTAGGTACTGTGTCCTTTTCCATATGATAGGGCCTTGCTGCCAAATGCAAACTAAGCTTCCTTGAAATGCTCAGTTCCAACCAATTATGCACACCCATCCTGGGAGCCCCCTGCCCACTCCCCAAGGACTAGGTAGGCTTTGTTCTCCCAGAATAAAGTTGAACTATCTCACCGAAGTGGTTCCCGGAGTTCATTTCCATTGTGCCTATGTGCTTCTGAGCCCTGTGCCTCACCTTTGCTCTTTCTGCACATGTGGGCCTACATCTTCCCCAGCCCTCAGGGAAGAGGAGACTAGCAATAGCTTTCTATAAGTTCTATCATAAATGAAATAGTATAGTTAATGGAGATATTTCCCCCATTTGTCTACATGGTTTTCTCTCCATATGTATCTATATTAGCAAATAAGTACAGGGTTGATTATATTGGTCCTTTGCATTTAGTAATTGTTAATTTTTGGAATAACCATCTGGGCTATACTTTCTTACTGAGATAAACAGATATCCTAGTACAAATAAATTATGTGTTCAGTCAAAGCAAAGAGTTATGCTTTGGAGAAAAAATATTTTTACCTGTTACTTGGAAAATCACCTCATTTTGTAAGCAAAAGTAACCAACTGCTTTGAGTAGATAGAATTCCATTGTAAGAAAAGGTATATGGTGGTTTGAACAGGAATGCCCCCATAGACTCATATGTTTGAATGTTTGACCCATAAGGAGGTACTCTTTTAAGAGAGGTGCTGCCTTGCTAGAGTAGGTGTGGCCTTGGTAGATGAAGTGTGTCAGTGTGGGAGTGGGCTTTGAGGTCTCAGATGACTAGTGTTAGTGTTCAGTTCTGCTGCTTGTGGATAAAGATGCAGATCTCTGTCTCCTTCCGTACCATGTCGGCCTGCACACCGCCATGCTCCCCACCATGAAGACAATGAACTAAACTGCTGAAACTATAAGCCAGCCCCAATTAAATGTTTTCTTTTATAAGAGTTGCCATAGTCATGATGTGTGTGTGTGTGTGTGTGTGTGTGTGTGTGTGTGTGTGTGTGTGTGTTTTACAGCAATTGCAATCAAAACCAAAACAGATGTTTGTACCAGAGACTGTGTATTGCTGTGATTGGCCTGACCATACTTTTGTGTGGAGGATTGTGGATTTTGAGACTTTGAATTAGAAATGCAATCTAATGCTTTGAATAGGGCTTAATGGAACATTCTAGTAGGAACATGGAAGACAGTGGTGCACAGGGTGATTTAAACTGCACGGGCCTGGATTACGAGGTTTCAGGGTAGAAATTTAGTATGTGGCCCTGAGACTATTCTTGTGGTATGTTGGCTAAAAATGTGGCTGCTTTGTACTTTTGTCCAAAAAGTCGGCCTAAAACTAAATAGAAGTGTTTTGGATTAGTTGTGTTGGAAAAGAAAATTTCAAAATAGCCTAGTATTGACTCTGTTGTATGGCTATTCATGCTCACTCCCACAAAGATCTATAAATGAAGCAAGATGAGCAAGGAAAATAGAAAATTTACAAATCAAGGAGAAAAGGATGGCCAGGAAATTGAATGAAGTGATCTCCTGTGACCCAGGAGATAATCAGATTTTTAAAAATATTCTGTTGTTACATGGATAAAGAGAATGATGACTACAGGGCAAGAACCCACTTAGCTAAACTTGTAATTTGTGAAAAGTGATTAAAGAACAGCTTGAGTCCAGATGTGGTGGTGCTCACCTTTAATCTCAGCACTCCAGATACAGAGGCAGATGGGTCAGTGACTTTGAGGGCAGCCTGGCTTACAGAGTTTCAGGACAGCCAAGCTTAGGCCATTGAACACAGAAAGCTCATAAAGATGTATTTGAATGATAGGGCCATGTTCCAGCCCCAGCAAGCTGCAGAACTTGGCTTTAGAGTCAAGCACAGTAGGAAGGGGTTATGGAATCTTCCCCTACAAGTAAGGAAAGCTGTTGAGGCTAGGCATGTGGCAGGGGTGTCCCTTCATGGAAGCCATAGTGTGAAGCTGTGTAAGTGAAGCCTCAATTGCCTTGGACACCCCCCACCCCAAAATGTTGGAGATGCCAGAGCTCTGGGATACCTGAAGGGGAAAACTGATAACATCTCATAGGAATGGAATCAGCCCAGGAGAAAGACGTGCATTGTACTCAACAAAGTTAAAAAGAAGTTGGAGATCTAAAGTTCACTTTGATAGCATACATGGAAATGCAGATTTTGGACATTATGTTCAGTCTTGCTTTGGTCCAGTATTTCTTCACTATGATCCCTTTCCTCCCATTTGGAATTGTAATGTATATCCTGTGCCATTTTATGGTAGAAGTATGTGATGTGATCTACGTTTTTTTTTTTTTCAGCTTTATTTTTACAGAGATTTACAGTTAGGAGACTGCCATGAGTCTCAGAAGAGACTTTGAACTTTGGACTTTGTAAACAGGGTTGAGACTGTTAGACTGTGGGGATTTTTGGAATTGTAGAGAATGCATTTCTATGCTTTGTTGTGGCTACACATGTATGAGGTCCAGACTGTGGAATGTGTAGTTTGAATAGGAATGGCCTCCATAGCTGGCCCGTAGGAAGTGGCACTACTAGGAGGTATGACCTTCTTGGTAGGTGTAATCTCGCCTGAGTAAGTGTGTCACTGTGGAGGAGGGTTATGAGATGAGTCTCAGAGGCTTAATCTAGGGCTAGTGTGCTATCCATTTCTGCTGCCTGCTAGGCTGTCCACCATGACAATAGTGTAGTAAACCTCTGACACTGTAAACTAGCCCTGATTAAATGGTTCCTTTATAAGAGTTGCCATGCTCATGATATATCTTCACAGCAATAGAAACCCAAACTAACACATGATGTATTTGGTTAATTTTGTAACAGATTCTTTAAAAGCAGAGTTGTCATCCCAAATGAACATCTTTGTCCATCCTGCTCATAGCAATAACCTTAACACTTATAATACTGAATGACAACATTTTAGCTACTTCATCAAAGCATTTGTTGAATGAATGAATGAAGAAAATTTGACATAATATTAAATAATAGTGAGTTGGGACATAAGTTGATCATTAGACTATAGAAATGAATTATTAGCTATATGAGAAGATATTATTATTCAGAATTATTTTAATGTTACTGTAATTCAGAAAGTCCTGGACATTTGTTAACCAATGTTTGCATTTGGCATCCACTTCAACTGAGCCCCTTAGAGATGCTCTTGTTCCACACATTTTAATACTCCATTTTCTTTTTAATTCATCTTCATATTTCCAAAATCTAAAATAGACATGAAGAGATTCTTTTAATTAGTATTAATATATGTATACATGCCTATTTAAAAATAATATTTATTTAAATAGACATATAAACTCAATATAAAACAAGAAAGACAGGAAATGGAAAAAAATCAGTTCCCAGGTTGACTGCTAAACCATGACATAGGATGTGATAGTTAATCATGGGGTACGGATACTTGTCAGCTTTTGCCAGCACCAAATAAGCAGAGCTTAACAACCTGCATCATCAACAGTCTTACATCTGATTTTATGAACACTCAGATGAATTTATTAACAGCATTTTAAAATAAGCACAAATACCTCAGCATTTTCTTGGAGCTAATATGTCTGGGTTTGGGAATAAAAGGAATATTTACTGAAGGCAACTGTTTCAGTTACAGCTTCAAGGTTCAAGTGAAAACCTGCAAAATGAAATAAAATACACAAACACAGGTCATTCACTCCCCCTGCCCCCCACCTCCAATTTTATAACAAGGTAGACAGCTTTCAGAATACTGAAATTGTCATAGAGACAGTCATAAAAAGATGCAAATCATTATGGAGGGTACACACATTGATTACAGATATAATTTTTAAAATGTGCCCACGAATTGAACTTTTTCAGAGATTTGGTAGTACTTGTGCATAACACACTGGAACTGGTTGTTTTAAATGTAATTAGCTGGGTGTTCACTGTCTGATGATAGGAAACTCAAATATTATAACATAGTCACAGAAATGACATTGTGTTTCTTGTTATTTGACTTTGAGTTTAGAGAGCTATTTCCACATTGCTGAAATGCAAACACAGAAACACTGTGACCATTACCCTTATCTGTGCCCTTTTAGGTAGGAAACTTCAGTCACCCCTCTCAATAACCTAATTATAAAGACAGGCAGGCAGGAGGCACTCAGTAAATGTTAATTTGTGGTAAGAATTTAAAAAAAAAATCAGGTCCTTTATATCATCTTTATTTAATTTCCCAGGTTGACTGCTAAACCATGACATAGGATGTGAAAGTTAATCATGGGATACTGAACACCAACTCTATTAATAGTGGAAGAAAATAGCACCTCCTATTTCTTTTCAAATGTTTTATTCTCATATTATTTCATCATTTTTAATTATGCTAAGATTATGTATCGGAAGTGTGTAACAGTAGTAAGAATTTTAAAAATTGAGAATTTTTATATTTTCCATTGCCTATTTAGATACAAAGAAGGATAAGACAGTTTGTTCTGGAATAATGTTCTGTTATTCAGCTAGTGAAAGTTTTGATTCCTGCTAAGGTCTGTACTTGGAACTGGAGCCTGGAGGGAGTATGCTGCAGTAATCTTCGATCCCAGCCCCGCATCCAGCCTAGAAGTTGGTGTGGTTCAGCATTGGAGGTTTCTTCCTGACATCCGTCTCAGGCTCTGTGGCATGGAGGACTTAAGGGCACTCCATCTCAGCTATTGACAAGGTCCTGCAGAAGAGCCCCAGGCTCCACATGGCACCCTCCAGAAAAGGCAAGACCTCTTTCTAGTGACATAAAGCCTGTTTCCACAGATTGTAGGATTACTAATTTGTAGTTCTTGTTTCTTTTGTTTCTTTATTCAAGTAGATATATATTAATATCTCTTGTTAGGAGGATTTAGAATGAAAAAAAATGACAGGAAATACAAATAACGGGAGTGTAAAACTATGATAGAGTTCATTGAGAAAGGACATTGGGTTTGAATTAACTTACATAGTTTGGGTTCTGTCTTTGCAATGACTAGTCTTCTTGCTCTTTCTTGTTAGTTATTCAGTGAGTAAGTTAGTTAGTTTATTATTAATTTATCACTCTATCATGCAGTACATTACAAACACATTTTCCCTCCCTCCACCCCCCCCTTCCTTTTACAGCACCCCCATTTCCCCTGGACCACTCTTCTGTTTCTCTTCAGAAAAAAAAACAGCTCTCCTAGATTTGTCAACCAATCAGAGCATAACAAGTCCAACATGACTAGGCACAAACTCGTCCTCCAGTTCTTGATGATGTACATTTCAACTCCTTAAACATCATTTCTCTGGGCTGGAGAGATGGCTCAGTGGTTAAGAGCATCACCTGCTATTCCAGAGGTCCTGAGTTCAATTCCCAGCAACCACATGGTGGCTCACAACCATCTATAATGTAATCTGACTCCCTCTTCTGCAGATAAAGAACTCTTATGCAATAAATAAAATAAATAAATCTTTAAAAAATCATTTCGCTATAATGATTCCCATTTAAAAACCAGATATTATGACTTTGAATTTGTTATTTACACAAGTCCTAATACAGAGAACTGGCTCAGTATCTCCTTTGGAGTGAGTGAGGACAATTGAATGGTTAGGACAACAGAACTCTTTTTTATTATTAATTAATTAATTTATTTACTTTACATCTCAGTCATAGCCTCCTCTCCTCTCCTCCCAATCCCACTCTTTGTTCTTCTTCCCCCTCTCCTAATCTCAGAAAAGGGGAGATCCTCTGCATACCCATCCTACCTCATCAAGTCACATCAGGTTTGAATAAGTCCTCTTTCCTTGTGCCCTGGCAAGGCAGTCCTGTCAGGGGGAAATGACTGAAAAGCAGCAACAGAGTCGACATCACAGACAGTCCCCACTTCCTTCACTAGTGGATCCACATGAAGCCTGAGCTACCCATCAGCTATATCTACATAAAGGACCTAGGTCCAGTCCATGCTTGATCCTTACCTGACGCTTCAGACTCCACAGGCCCCTCTGGGACCTTGGTAGTTGGCTCTGTTGGTCTTCTTATGGAACTCTTGTCACCTCTAGGTCATTTTACCATCCCCCCACTTTCCACTAGAGTCTCTATGCTTCACTCAATGTTTGGCTGTGAGTCTTAGCATCTATTTCAAACCACGGCTGGGTGAAGCCTTTCAAATGACCACTCTGATAGGCTCCTGTCTGCAAGCATAGTGGGATATCTTTAATAATTTCAGGGGTTGATTCTCTTCCATTGGGTGGGTCTTGGATTAGGCCAGGAATTGGTTTGACATTCACTCAACGTCTGCTCTATGTATTCTATCTTTATCCTTGCAAGTCTTGTTGGCAGGGTAAGTTTTATATAAAAAATTCTGTGGGTTGGTTGGTGCTTTCCTCCTTCTGCTAGGAGCCTTGTCTAGTTAGAAGGGATCTTTTTCAGTCTCCATGGACCCTGATACTAGGAGTCTAAGCCAGATTCCCACTCATATCCTCTCGGAGGTCTATTCTGATTTTGGTCTCCAGCTTTGTCACAGAAATGTCCCCACCCACAGTTTCTCTTTTCTCTGTAGGACATCCGTCCTCCTACCCCAGCTGTCCTAAAGTCTGATCTCCACCCTCATATCTCTTTCTGCTCCCTCTACTACCTTTTTCCTTCTCTTCAACCACTACTTCTGTCTGTTCTATTTCTCCTTCTAAAAGAGATTTGTGCATCTTCCCACACGGGTCCTTCTTGTTACTCATCTTTTTTGGATCTGTTAATTACAGTATGTTTATCATGTGCTAAATGGATTGCAACTGGACTGCACAGCAACCACCACAGCACCATTAACACCCTACCAAGACCCTGATTTTTTCATCAAAAAATGGTTTAAATTTTTAAAAAATAATTTCTCACCTATTTAAGCTTATTTTTTTTGCCAGTTTCTAATCAATGCATCTTATAACTCCCAAAAGAAGTTGAAAGTCTCTAATCTTGCATTGTCCTAAATAAAATTTTCCGCTCCGATCCCTGAGATTACAGTACTTACAAGAGGTGCCTAAAATGTCCTTGGTTTATCTAGTTGTTACATAACCCTGAACAAAAGGGAAGTGTGAAGGATGCTGTGGCCTTCTTTCGCACTTTCTCTTTCTCCTTCTTCAATACTTACAAGAGTCTGCAAAGAATTATTTGTTAAGTAGGAGCACAGCCTAAAGTTTCTCATTTCCTCCAGGAAGTGACTAAGTTCTGTGTTTTCATTGTTCTTTAAGAGTTTAGCTCCTGTCCTGGGAAGCTGAAGGCAATACAGCTGTGGGCCACACCTGCCTTCTCCTATACAAGAACTACTCAGAAAGAGAGGAAATGGCTTTGAATACTTATGACTCCAGAGAGCTGAAGCTGCACTTCCAGATCCTTGATGAAGTAGACTGCTGGCACAATCTGAGGCTTTCTTCTGGCTGCGTGTAAGGTACAAAGACTGCAAAGGATATTGCTTTTTTTTTTTTGTATTGTACCTATTATTTACCAGAAGGCTGCTTTGGTTAGGGTAGAAAAAAACAATCACAAACAAACAAAAAGCAAGCAGCTGGAAATAGAGAAAGAGGGAGTGAAGAAGTCAGTTTAGAAATAGAGAGAAAGCAAAACCAGAGACTAAGGGAATAAAGACTATCATACTCCTATTGAAGGGCTGAGGCAGGGGGATTGCTGCACCTTTGAAGCCTGCATGGCTGGGCTACTTAGTGAGCTTTGAGCTAGCCTGAGCTACAAAATGAGAGAACATTTAAAACAAAAGATTCCCCCCAAAGAAATAAAGTAAGAGAATACACACAAACATGTAACAGAGACAATATATATATTTTTAGGAACGATATTTCCTAAGTGTTTTTTTTTTGAATACTTACATATTCTAGAGTTTATAACATAAAGTCCTGTGCTTTGAACCTATTTCATTGATTCTGCAATCCTTCTAATTCCTTCTGTCACTACGGGATAATTTTACAAAAAGCTGACTTTTAAATCTTTTTATTTTCTCACTCTTCCCCATGTGGGACTACCTCTCTACCTTTCTCAATCTGTCTTTCAAAGTTCTTATTAGGTTTTGAGAGCAATGTGGTCTGGGAAGAAAACTTGAAGTCCATTGTGCTTGAAGCAAAGAGTTTATTTAAGAGATCCTGGGGCAGCTTACGGTCAAGGGAAAGTTTCACTTTGAAGAAGGACAATGTCTAACCACATCAAGTAAGCATCAGGTCTGTGAAGGTTCCTGTGGAAAGGGAAGGGGAATCTATCCCTTCTTAAAGAAATGGACCAAGATGGATGACCTCCCTAACTAGATTAAGAGCCATGTTGCTATCTAATGTTTCTGGCTGAAGCACATGTTTAAAAGATCTCAAAAAAATTTCTGGATAAGGAACTTCTGGAAATGTAAATGTTATTTTTATTTTCTCATCTGAGGAGAAGAGATGAGAGCTGTAGCCAAGCTTTATGAGTACATGGCTTAGGCTGAATCCAGAGCATTTCTATCTAACCATCCTATGCGGAAGCCTGGAAGCTTCTATCCCCTGAACAATCTAATCTTCTCCAAGCCTGGACCTTGAAAGCTTCAGCTTCCAATCTCCAACTGCTAATCTAGACCTAAAAGACTTACTGCTGAATAAGGTCATCCTTTCTAGTTCTTTCTGAACTCTGGCTGACTACTTCAGCTTGGCTCCTCTCCAAGCTGACTGATACAAACTGGCTTCTCTCAGCTCCTCAATTAACTGCTCTGTTTGGAAAAACTGCCTGTGAACTCCACAAACTGAATTGCATTGACTGTATTAACTGAATGGAACTGCATGAACTCAACTGCACTCAACTGAATTGCATACTGCATGGAACTATACTGTAATTCTGAACTCCCCAGAAAAGGTAAAGTCCCCAGCCACCCACCCACCACAGCCTATCAAGTCTCATCAGGACTGCGAGTATCCCTTCCCTAGATAATTATAAGTTTTATAGATGTGAAAGTGTTATGAAAATTTTTATAGTTTTTGTATTTTTCAAATATAATTCATGTTATTTCCCTTTTCCCCATTTATTTATTTATTTTAAATGTTGGATGAGAAACAATTGTCCTGAACAAAAAAGGGTTTGCTCTACTTTGATAAGCGTTGGGTTGAGGGTTGCTGAGGAGTTAAGTAGAGCAGTTGCCAACAGTCAGTCGATTGTAGTGGGGAACTAGCTCCTCTAATTCTAACCAAACTCTTTCAGGGAAGGAGAGGCTCCTTCTCTTTGGATAACCCTTTCTAAACTCCTTGAATTATAGGTTCAGCCTTACACTATGAAAGAGATACCTGATCTCGCTCTCCCTGGCTTCCTTTTGAATCTATCCAAGTCACAATTTGAACATGCACTTCCTGCAGTGTCATTTCCTTATTCTAAACCATGGGAAAGCAAAATGTGAAGTTCTGATGGCAAGCACAGATAAATGGGGTTTCTCTTTAATATGGGAAGATAGTTTATTAAAAACTATGTGGTTCCAATATAAATAGTATAGCCCAAGGCAAAAATGCTAATAAAGATACAAAACAAAAATTTTTCTTGTGGAGTTTAAAGAAATATCTATAGATCCCTTGAGATAGCCATACCTGATGGAATCTCCCCTCCTTCATGTGTGTGTGTGTGTGTGTGTGTGTGTGTGTGTGTGTGTGTGTGTGTGTGTATGTGTGTGTGTGTAATCACAGGAAATGGTTATGCAGTAAAACTTTGCCATTTGCTGTGTCTCTGTCCTGGTTGCTGTCTTATAAAGTTGAGCTGAGAAATATATTCTAATATCAGAAGACAGTTGGTCAGTTGAGTCACAAGTTGGTTGTTATATTCTCCAATTGTCATCAAACAAACATCTTGGTTAATGCAATTCGGGACCAAGATTATTTGTACTGTAAGTGTAATTGTGATGGCTCATTTTGCACTAAGATCCATATTCCTAGTGCCCTGGTCTATACTGAGAAGCAGCCAGGATCTTCAGGACTCCTAGATTCCTGAGGCCACACTTGAATGCCAGGGGTTAGATCTATGGGACTGGGTTTTCCCTGAGTTTCAACAGTGAGGAAAAAGAGCACAGGCTCCCTACACCCTCTAGGCTGATTAGAAGAGCAATTTCTAAGACCCCCCACACTCTGTGCTTTTGATGATAATTTCTCTTTCATAAAGGCTGACATAATGACACTGCCACCTACTCACAATGCAGAGATAATGGGAGTGATGTTTCCAGGGAACAGGAAGGCTCTGCAGCTTGGAATTTCAGCAGAGAGCAAGGAAGGCAGTGCCACCACACAGCAAGCTGATAAGAGCTGATAAGAAGCACCCAGACTTCAGACTTGCTCCTGGACATGTACTTGGGAGACTTGAGTAATTACTTCTTATCTCCTCTTTCAGCAGCCTTCAAACATCCAATTTCAGCTGATCATCCAATTTCAGCTTATTGCTCCTGCTACACTAGCCTCCTTTTGTGACTTCATCACATGATGCATAAAGCTCCCTCTCTATAACCAGGGTATTTTTAGGTTTTGCTCTCTGCCAGGAATGCTCTGTTCAAGATCTGCCACCAGATTTTCCCATGGATGCCTCTTTTCAATAACTTCTTGTGGAGATTTCTCTCATGTCTGTGATGGTCCTACTCAATCACTGGTACAGCTAATCAGAGTTCTTCATAACATCTTAAGTGATGCTGCATATTGGCAGCTTCATTCTTTTACAAACTTAGAATCTCCACCAAAGATTGGGATACAATTTTCCTTAATGTAGTATCATTAAACATGTGCTTCTAAGTGTCCAATGGCCAAATAAGTAAATGTAAATATTAGGCGACTTCATACTTAAATGATCATTTTCCCAATTTTCTGAGGTTAGAATTATATTCTAAAAACATAACCTAAAACCAAATCATTTGGTTTTCTTTTGCTGTATGATCCTAGGTATTGTGAGATCCTGGTGAATCTTCACGGATTAAAAATAAAGACACCAAGACATTTCAATATTTCAAAGCTTAGGCCTTAGTTGGGCAGACTCTCAACTAGCTCCTCTAAGTTAACAAGACCACCTACTTTGTTTCTACATACCTGGAAGTCCCACCTTCCACTTCCTGCCCAGGTATAGGCTGTTGGCAACTTTTATTATCAAGTCAGGGATAATTTGGGAAGCATGGTTTATACTATATAGTAATTTTGAATATGTGCGAATTTGCTGATAGAACAATAAGGATCTTGGGGGACAAGCAATTAGCATTTAAATATACATAGTAGCTCCAGATCAACCCCCAACATTTCTTTCTTTCTTTCTTTCTTTCTTTCTTTCTTTCTTTCTTTCTTCCTTCCTTCCTTCCTTCCTTTCTTTCTTTCTTTCCTTCTATCTTCCTTCCTTCCTTTCTTTCTTTCTTTCCTTCTATCTTCCTTCCTTCCCTCTTTCCTTTCTTTCTTTTTCTTTATTTGGTTCAATTTTGAAAACGGATCCTAAGGTCTTATCAATGCTAGGACCAGACAAGCACTCTCAACTAATTTATACCTCCACGGCCTCTTTTCCTTTATTATTATTATGACTTTTGTCTTTTGATTTTAAGACAAGACCAACTTAGTTGCATTGTCTGGCTTTGAACTGATTCAGGCAATGAATTTTCTTTCTTTTCCCAGGTACTGAGTTTGTAGAATTACAAGACTTCACACCAGGCCTAGCTAATTTTTCTTGAGTACAACTATTAAACCAAGTTCTTAAATTCAGTTGCACTCTTCAAATCACCATTATTATTTAAAAAGGCCTCATTAGATGTTAAATAAAGCATGAGGAAGAATCTATATGGATAAAGTTATTCACCCTTAGAAAACTCATTAACTGGCTCAAATGACTTGGATGAAATAATCTCCAACCCTTTTATTCTGAATTAGAAAGTAGCATATATGTTTTACTGATTTCAGTTATTTTGCATTATTATGTTCTAATCCAAAATGCCAGCAAGAAGGTATTTGAAAGATCAATAAAATTTGCAGCATATAGATAGAGAGAATTCACTTAACTTCAATTAATTATTAGTTTAAGACAATGGTATAGCTCCAGGGAGAAAGAGACCCTAGAATAAGCTACCTTCTTCAGATAAAATTCACCTTTTATTTTGACTTTCTAGAGTTAGTTATTGTACTGTTGGGCTAAATCCATAAAAATATGTAGAATTTCTTCCATTTATATCCATAAAGTGTTTATTATGTTGATTTAAAGTTGGTGTGAATTTTGAGTTAGCATAATTGAGTGGTTGGTTGCAGTGCTTGGTTGAGAAAACCTAAGGACCATCTGCTTGCATCAGAGTTATTGGTAGTGATCCCAGTGCACTCAGCATCATCAGTAACTACTCTGAACTTCTTGGGTGGTTTTATATAGCACAATCATACTCTTCTACCATAGCAACTTTAGTTACAACTCAAATAACTGGTAAGATATGGTGATTAGAAGCTGAAGCCACCAAAACAGACCACAGGCTATGGGGATGAGCTTCTATTTCCTTCATCTTCTTCTGAATGAACGACTTCAAGAGAATGAAGGCAATAAAATGCACTCTCTTCTCTATCTGTGATGAGGGTTGAGGAGGAATAATCATCTCTCTGGAACTGGAGTTAGAGGCAGTTGTGTGTCTTCATGTGACTGCTAGGAACCAAACCCTGGCCCTATGCAATATCAGTATGCACTCTTAACCGCTCAGACATCTCCAGCTATAGAACATATTCTTAAAATTGTCATTTGAGAGCAAGAGAGGTGGCTCAGTGATTAAAGCCTTGCCATATGAATATAAGGGCTAGAGTTTAGATCTCTCACATCTATGAAGTTCTAGGTGGGTGTAGTGGCCATTTGCAATTTAAACACTTGGAGTTCATGAGACAAGAGATCCTGAAAGAAGCTACTAGCTATGTTAGTTATATATATCAGCTCTGGGCTCAATTGTGAGCCTCTTCCTATGAGTAAAGTAGAAAGCAATTATAAAAAACTCCCAATGTCAGCCATGGGCACATACCACACACACACACACACACACACACACACACACACACACACACACACACACATACATATGCAAAAATAATTTTTAACCATGAATTTCTACTTGAGTTTCTGTCTTGAATTTTAAAAAATTAAATGAATTTTTCTTATGATTAGGATAGAATTTCTAACAATTTAAGAAATGGTCCTATACACTGTTCTGATGATTTCTCTTATGTATTTATGCATTTTCAGTACTAAGGATTCAGACATGAGCATCTCAATGAACACTGCAGAACATGTAAGATTGTTTTCATATTTCAATATAAAATATTCAGCCAAGACTTAATTCATATAAGAATATGTAGACACACCCATCTCGTTAGAATGCACACTTGTTTTCATATTTATTAAGTGGGAAGATTATATTTATACCAAATGTCTTACGTTTCTTTATGATTTATTATTTATAGTAAATAAATACAGTTGATCAAGTTACTGGTTCCCAGTTGATGTGATCTCTCCATGTCACAAAATAATAAGTCATTATTTTTAAACCTCTTTTTTAGTAAAATAGTTTATATAGAAAGCAAAAATAATTTTCTTGCACGAAATAGTAAAACTAGAAGTCCTATGAGAATTTGGAGTTTGAAATATATGCCTATGTCTATTTATGTTTATCTGCAGAGACTTAGAAAATTAGCATTTTTGTATTTGTGTAGCACTTAGCTATTAACAAGTAAAATTAATATTAATGCAAGTAAAGACATCCCTTTGTCATTAGTGATAAATGTCCAGTACGTTTAGATGTTAAGAATTGTGTCTGGATTGCTGGACCTTGATTAATTTATTTAGGTACACTACCTTGATCCCTTTATTTAATGGTTGAGACAATATCCTTTTCCTAGCTGTTACCATTCCAATAACAAAGAATGGACAGAAATAGAGCAGACAACCTGAGACACAAGGTGACTGCTCATAGATAGGTTTGGAAGTTAATTTCTTTGGAGAGATGGAACCATAAATGGGAAAAAAAATCTTGAAGCAAAATGACCCAGACAGATCTAATGATTGGTGACAGGGGAGAGCATAAATGCTCTTCTTTTTCCCTAAAAGTTAGACTTGTATTTCCTCTGAGAATACTTTTCACCCTCTCTTCAAGTATCAATTTGATCTCTTTTGAAATATCATGACGATATAAAGAGAGCAAAGAGCACAGATTCATTTGTACTTGTCTCACAGCGGAATCTCCAGATGCTGAGACTACTACCAAGTTTTAAGTATTCAGTAAAAATTTGTGAGATAAATCCATAAATGGTTAAATGGCTGTGATGCAGATTCATTTGGGAATGGGCTCCCAATGAGGTCCTATTGTCTTATTCTTACTAAAGGGACATTTAACAAAAATCTCCCCTGTTTTGAAAGGAATGCTCTTTGGAGTTTGGAGATACCATTTTTTTTTCCTAAAGAGAGAAAGGGTTTATATTGGTTTACAGTTCAAAGGCACAGTTAATTATTGTGGTGAAGTTAAGGAGGCAGGAGCGTTAGGCAGCTATACATATCATTTCTACAAACAAGAAGAAGAGTACAAGGAACGCTGGTACTCAGCTACTTTTCAACTTTTTAGATAGTTCAGGATCCTACCCAGGGGTGTAGCACCACACACAGGGAGCAGGTCTGCCCATCTCAGTTAGCCTAATCAAGGTAATCCCTCACAAGCACTTCCAGTGGCCTGTCTCCTGGGTGGTTCTTGATCTCATAAATTTAGCAGTTGAGGTTAGCCATTACATGCTGCTTCTATTTGTTGAACATTCAGGTCTCCTACTCATTCTCCCCGTAGCTATTCCCATCTCTAGTTCCAATTCTAATGTGGATAAAATGTATCTTATTCTCTTACTCTAAAAAATTTATGCTGACAGTTACATATCATTTACTTACTTAAAATTATTTTGTACATATTTTCTCTTGATCAGATTTAGGGAAATGCTTTTTGTCTCAGTTATTTTAAGCATCATTTAAAATTATGTTGTCATGCTCTTCCACACCCACCACTTTGTTTGATATTTTTATATATTTTTTACTTATATGTTAAACTTAATTATGTGCTTTCCTTTTTTCTTTTTTATAAATTAAACATTTTTTTTACATACATATTTATATTATATATATATATACACAAAAACTATCTATAAGCAAGAAGAAACATCACACAATCAGGATATCTATTAATGTCACATTCTTGGGATTTGTATTTGATAGCTTTGAAGAAAACATCTTTCCTACCTTGGTTCATCTAAAATTCTGAATATAAATCAATCTCTATCACATCTTTTATTACCAATTTAAAACATCTATCTAGACCTAAGAGCATCTTAACCCCTAAACAACTAAGCTTCATTGTAAAACTAAGCTACCTGGTCTTCAAATCCATCAGAAACTTGAGAAGGAATAAACTTGATTACCTGAGTATGCTTGGAGTGCAGGTCAGTAGCTTTACAAATGAGAAGATGACAGAGACAGTTTCCTACTTGAATAACCACCCAAAACTCTCTATAATGGTTGAGCATCTTCTTCAGCCTTCTTGCCCAATCCATCTGACAGACATATTTGTGAGGCAGGAACCATTGAGGACTTGCTAACCCTGTCTTGGTAGAGTTTGGCCATTTACTCTGCCTGCATTTAAGCTTGTTTTTTTAGGAAGAATTCTGTCTGTAGTAGAAATGAAGACATTTTGCCCAGTGGCTTCCTTGCCACATTTGAAGCCATCTCCATTAGCAGGTTCTTTGATGTTCATCATCCTCTTTGAGGTAGGCTGGGTGTTGCCAGGAGTTAACTTGTCAGTGAGTATTTAAAATAATAAATAACATTTTAAATGCCATATCCTGTATATCTCTGAGGTTTTTAAAGATCTTATCTAACTATCCTACCTTATCTTTCCATAGACTCATATCTGCCTGCTGCACCTAATATGTATATTCTTGTGATAAAAGTAGACTAGTAATTAACATGGCCATGGTTTTATCAACTAACAACTAACTTGTATAAGTTATTTATCCTAAACAGCCTGCAATAGCACTTTCAAAGCATTGGAAGGAAACCTTGCATTATAAATGAGTTGTATGCACACAATACCTCATATTAGAGTATATATGTGTGTATGTGTGTGAAGAATAATCTTACATTTGAATTCTATACCACTGTGTCTAGAATTAAATTTATTTTGCATCTGTATACAAAATTCTATACCAGTGAATTAAAAATAACCTTGTGAGTGACAATTGAAATATTTGGTTGAGGAGTAGATTTACTAATCTAGTTTTTGTTCTATTTTCCCTATATACTTCTATATTCCCCTTTCTTTCTTTTCAAGCCCTATTTCCAAACCCAAGAATGTAAGATAAAGGAAAAGAGACATCACTGAGTCTAACCTTGTTTTCTCTCTAAATAAGACCAATAATAATTTGTAACCAACTCCCATTGAAAATGACCCTCTATAGCCCAAGAAAGCAATTAAAAACATACCTGACCCCATCAAAGGAAATGGGATGTCATTCTCTTAAGGTTTCTTCTGACTGATTTGGCACTAATAATACTTTAGTACAGATCCAAATAAAATTGGGGAAATGGTTAAACAAGCTAGAAACAACAGCATTTGTGGTCCAGTTTCTAAATGTTGAGAAATTCCAGGCTTAATTAGGGTCCTGTGTGGGACACTCTGAACTGCTGGACCATTTGGGATTGGAAGCTTTCTTTGAAAGTGTCTTTGGAGTTGTCTTGTTCTGATGAGGAACAGCATTTAAAGCACTTGGTGCTGGAACATGAAGGATACAGGATGTCAGTGTCCAGCATGCTGAGAGGAATGCATCCTGTCAGGTCTGATCCAATGTCAGTGCCTGTTTCTTTTGTTCTGAAAGCATATAATTTCTCACAAGCATTATACAGTCCTAAAATTATAAGTGTATAAGGTATGTGTGATGCACAGAATAATAAAAGCTGGTTTTCTGATCTTAATATGAGCAGAAAAATAATACATCTGTAAATCTTCCTTCATGCCATATGAAGCATAGCACCTAATAGCAATTCATAGGGGTTCTGTTTCCAAAAAGAAGCATTGTCTATGCCTAGACATTCATGTCTCAGCCAGTCTCAGAGCTATACCCATATCATGGGATTAACAATATAAATTACCTGCAACTGGACATGGTGGCATATGCCTTTAGTCATAGCATTCCAGAGGCACAGGCAGGTGGATTGCTGTGAGTTCAAGGCCAGCCTGGCCAACAAGAGAGTCTAGGACAGCCAAGGCTGTTTCGGAAAAAAAAAAGTTACTTTTTCTGCAGTTTAAATTCTTCACATCCTAATTGTATCACCCTCCCTCATTCCCTCCCGAGCCCCCTCCCTCCTTTGTTGCCTCTTATTAGTTTTCTTAGTTCTCAGAAAGGGGAGCCCTCCTCCTCTAACATCTTACCTCAGCCTATCAAGTTTCATCTGTACTACCTGTAACCTCTTCCTCTTTAGCCTGGCAAGGCTGTCCTGCTAAGGGAAGTGATCTAAGTTCAGTGGCCAGAGTGCATGTCCAAAGTAGTCCCTACTCTCTACATTGTGGGACCCACAAGGAGACTGTACTGCTACATCTGAGCAGAGGTCCTAGATCCACACTATAAGTAGTCCTTGGTTGATGTTTCAGTCTCTGTGTTTTAGTGTAGTTATCCTGTATTATGTGGCTATATTCACTTATGAGTGAGTGTACACCATGCATGTCTTTCTAGGTCTGGGTTACCTCACTCAGGACGATCTTTTCTAGTTCCATCCATTTGCCTGCAAATTTCAAGATTTTCTTGTTTTTTAATAGCGAAACAGTATTCTATTGCATAAATGTACCATATTTTCTTTATCCATTCTTTGATTGAGGGACATCTAGGTTGTTTCCAGATTCTGGCTATTACAAATAAAGCTGCTATGAACATAGATGAGCAAATATTCTTGTATGGTGGGGCATCTTTTGGTTATTTCTTTTGTTGTTGAATTCTAGCTTTAATCCATGGTGCTCTGATAAGATTCAAGGGATTATATACATTTTCTTGTATCTGTTGAGATTTACTTTGTGACAAAGTATGTAGTCAATTTTGGAGAAGGTTCTGTGAGGTGCTGAAAAGAGGGTGTATTCTTTCGTGTTTGGATGAAATGTTCTGTGGATATCAGTTAGATACATTTGTTTCATGATGTCTATTAGTTTCCTTCTTTCTCCAATTAGTTTCTGTCTTGATGATATGTCTATTGGGGAGAGATGGATGTTGAAGTCTTGCACTATTACTGTGCGGTTTTCAATGTGTGGCTTAAGCTTTAGCAACATTTCTTTTACTTGTGGTTATTCCTGCATTTGGGGCATAGATGTTCAGAATTTAGACATAATCTTGGTGTATGTCTCCTTTGATGAGGATGTAGTGACCCTCCCCATCTCTTTTGATTAATTTTGGTTTAAAGTCTATTTTATCAGATACTAGAATGACTACTCTAGATTGCTTCTTGGGTCCGTTGCTTGGAATACAGCGTTTCAACCCTTTATTCTGAGGTAATGTTTATCTTTGTTGCTGAGGTGTGTTTCTTGCATGCAGCAGAATGATGGATCCTGTTTTTGCATCCATTCTGTCAGCCTGTGTCTTTTTACTGGGGAGTTGAGGCCATTAGTGTTAAAAAGATATTAATGACCAGTGGTTGTTAGGTCCTTTTGCTTTTATATTGGTGGTGGTAGTGTGTTTCTGTGTTTTGGATTTGTGGATGTGGAGTTACTTATTTCCTGTGTTTTCCTGGGCATAGTTAGCCTTCATGAGTAGGAGTTTCCCTTCTTGTATCTTCCGGATGGCTGGATTTATTGTTAGGTACTGATTAAATTTGGTTTTGTCTTGAAATATCTTGTTTCCTCCATCATAGTGATTGAAAGTTTTTCTGAGTGTAGTAGTCTGGGTTTGCATCTGTGGTCACTTAATATTTGCATGATTCCCATCCCAGTCCTTCTAAATTTCATAATCTCTGTTGAGAAGTCAGGTGTAATTCTGATGGGTTTGCCTTTATATGTGACTTGATCTTTTTCTCTTACAGCTTTTAGTATCTTTCTTTGTTCCGTACATTTAATGTTTTGATTATTATGTAGTATGAGGATTTTCTTTTCTGGACAAATCTGTTTGGAGTTCTATAGGCTTCTTGTATGTTTATGGGCATTTCTTTGTTTAGATTAAGGAAGTTTCCTTCTATGTTTTTTTTTTTGAAAATGTTTTCTGGGCTTTGGAGCTTTGAATCTTCTCCTTTTTCCATCTCTATTATTCTTTTTTTTTCTTTTTTTTTTTTTATTATAGCTCCCTTCCTTTTTTTTTATTTTTTATTTATTTATTTTTATTTTTTTTAAATACATTTTTATTAATTTATACATATTACATCTCAGTTGTTAGCCCATCCCATGTATCCTCCCATTCCTCCCTTCCTCCCACTTCCCCCCTACTCCCCTCCCCTCCCCTAAATCTGTGTCTGAGGGGGACCTCCTCCCCCTGAACATGCTCACACGGTATCAAGTCTCTCCTTGGTGACCTCTTATCTTTCCTCTGAGTGCCACCAGGCATCTCCGTCCAAGGGACATGTTCAAATATGGGGCACCAGAGTTTGTGTGAAAGTTAGATCTCCTTCTCCACTCAACAGTGGAGAATGTCCATCGGCTAGTCCGGGTAGGGGTTCAAGGTTTTTAGTGCCTATTTTTTCCTTGGCTGTTGCCACAGTTTGCGGAGGGCCCCAGGGCCCAGACTCGCCTATAGTTTTCCAGGACCCACTGGGTCCTTCCATTTCCTCTTTCTCCCAGGCTTCTCACACCTAAAGTTTCAATAGGATGTCCTCCCCTCTTACCCACTATTCTGGTAGGTACAGTTTTTCATGGGGACGTACACCTTGGACTAGTGTCTCGATATAAGTGAGTATATACCATTTAGCTCTTTTTGCTTCTGTGTGAACTCACTCATTATGACAATTTCTAGTTCAATCCATTTGTCCACAAATTTTGGAAATTCCTTGTTTTTAATAGCTGAGTAGTATTCCATAGTGTAAATGTACCACAGTTTCTTTATCCATTCTTCTATAGAGGGACACGTAGGTTGTTTCCAAGTTCTGGCTATTATGAATAAGGCAGCTATGAACATGGTTGAGCATATGTCCCTGTTGTGTAGTAGTACATCCTCTGGGTATATTCCAAGGAGTGGAATAGCTGGGTCTTGAGGAAGCCCTATTCCCATTTTTCTGAGAAAGCACCAGATAGCTTTCCAAAGTGGTTGTACTAGTTTGCATTCCCACCAGCAATGCAGGAGTGTTCCTCTTTCTCCACACCCTCACCAGCATGAGGTGTCCTCCATACCTGATCTCAAGTTGTACTATAGAGCAACAGTAATTAAAACAGCATGGTACTGGCACAGCAATAGGCTAGTGGATCAATGGAATCGAACTGAAGACCCAGAGATGAATCCACACACGTTTGCCCATGTCTATTATTCTTAAATTTGGTCTTTTCATAGTGTCCCAGATTCCTTGGCTGTTTTGTGTCAGTAACTTCTTAGTTTTAATGTTTTCTTTGACTGAGGTATCGATAACTTCAATTGTATCTTCCACGCTTGAGATTTCTCTCTTCCGTCTCTTGTATTCAGTTGGCATGGCATGGGTCCATTGTTTCTCTTCTTTTCCCTATGTTTTCCAACTCTAAGATTGCCTCAGCTTATGTTTTCTTCATTGCTTCTCATTCTCTCTTTAGGTCTTGAATAGCCTTATTCATTTCTTTCTCCTATTCAATTGAATTTTCTTGTAATTTTTAATAGGATTTATTCAGTTCCTTCATTTGTTTGGATGTATTGTCCTGTAATTCTTTATAGGATTTATTCAATTCCTTTAGTTGCTTGAATGTATTTTCCTCTGTTTCTTTGAGTGACTTATTTTCCTCTTTCAAAGCTTCTATTACTTTCATCGCATGAGATTTAAAGTCTTCTTCTTGTCCTTCATGGGTGTTCATACCTCCAGGGCTTGCTGTGTTAGGATCACTGCTTTCCGATGTTGTTATACTGCTCTGAGTTTTGTTGCTAGTCTTCTTGTGTTGTTCTCTAGGCTTCTGGTTGTCTCAGGTATTAGCAGATCTAGAGCTTCCTCCAATGAGGTTGCTGTCTATGTCCCATGTTGGCCAGGCAGGTTGGGAGCAAGTAAAGAGAGTTCCAAGCAGAAGGTAGTTTTCTAGGGCTGCCCAGAGGCCTCCTCAGGATGTTGGAGAGTGGGTGTTAGATCCTGTACCCAGCTCAGATCAGCTGGGTTCCCTGACTATATCCCCGTTGGGTCAGGCAGGATAGGAGTGGGCTGACAGATTTCCAAGCCCAAAGTTGCTCAGGTGCCCTATAGTCCTTTTTGAGATGGCAGGGCTTTGTCTGTCTGCTGTGTACCATATGGGCTAGGTCAGTAAGCAGCTGGGGGGCTATGAGAGATTCAAGCTTGAAGCTTCTCATGTGCTCCACAGACCTTTTTGAAATATCAGCCAATGTGAGTCTTGGTCTGAGCCAGACTCAGCTCTGTGTATCTGCTCTGTGTCCCAGATAGGTCAGGATGGTAATTAGCTGGGGAGCTGAGGGGGACCAGAGCCCTAAGCTGCTAGCATGTTCTACAGGTCTTCTTGATATGACAGGGTTCTGTTTATCTTCTCTGTGTCCCAGTTGGGCTAGGCCAGTAATCCACTGGCTAGAGGAGAGAAGATTAGAGCTCAACACACCTCATAAAACAGAAGTTATGTAGGGTATGGCCCACACAGGTCTCTGTTCTGTGCCTTATGAGGATCAGGCCAATAGGATATAGGTAGTCAGGGTGAGATTAGAGCCAGAAGCTGCTAGCAGGATAGTATGCTTCAGATGGGTTGGGTGGAGACAGACCAAGGCTTGAAGTTGCTCATATGATGGTGTTTAATTCAGATTTTGGCTAGGGCCTGGATTAAGCTCTGCTCCTTATTACAGCTGGGCCCAGCTGGTAAGTAGCTAGGGGGCTTGTGAGAAATTGGAACTCCAGGTTGCTCAGAAGTTCCACAGGCCCTCTTGAGCTGGCAGGGCTATGCTTATCTGCTCTGTGATCCAGCTAGGCTAGGCCAGCATGCAGCTGAGGGGCTAAGAGAGATCAGAGCTCAAAGGTGCTTGTGTGCCCCACACACTTTCTCAGGAGGCATCTAACGTGGATTGTGTCAGGACTTAGCTCTGCCTGTCTGATCCCTGTTCCAAATCAGGCAAGCAGTACAGCAGCAGTGAGAGCCAGAAGCCGCACAGATATCCCGCAGTCCTTTCCAAGATGATAGCTAACGTGGGCTGTTCCCCAGGATTTTTCTGTGAGTTAGATGGGTGACCAGGGGTCGGACCCACCTGTGCTGGAGACATCAATTAAGTAGAGCAAGTCTGACTGACTTAAAGTAGGTCATCTGTTTCAAGTTTCCTAAGAAAATTCTAGAAATTGGTCATTTTACAGCCAGAAATACAAACTTGTAGTAAATATTTGCAATAAAAAGGTCTAGTCCAGATTAAAACAATCTTAAACTAGAATAACATTTTCAAGGTCCTACCTGTTCATGTGAGTCTGTGGTATGTCATTTTCTGATTCCTATTCTTGCCTCTATGATTAGTGTGCGCGTGCGTGCGTGCATGCGCATGTGTCTTTGTGTGTGTGTATGTGTGTGTGTGTGAGTGAGTAGAGAGAGAGAGAGAGAGAGAGAGAGAGAGAGAGAGAGAGAGAGAGAGAGAGAGACTCATTGTGCTCATATGTGGGGAGAAGGCACTTTTAAAACAGAAACATACTTCTAAAAAAATATGGTCTGCCTCAATTTGCTTTCCTTGCTTTTAGGCTGAATAAATCCAGTTTCTTCCCTAAATTAAACTTTGGGTATTTTGGTTAAGTTGCTGATGGACTTCCAAAAATAAAGCAAAACAAGAGCTGATGTTATCTCTTTCACAGAGCTCATGTCTAAGATAACAGACAACTTTTGCAGAGTCAATATGTTCTAGTTTGTTTTCTGTTGCTGTCATGACCATGACCAAAAGAAACTTGGGGGAATACAGGGCTTGTTTCAGATAAGATTTGATTTTGACCACCTTTACAAGTATCATGAATTTTTCCTATTCACAAAATATTACTAACACAGGAAAGTTTTCTCAAACTTCTTTGAGCCTTTGCAATTCACAATAAGTCACAGGAAGGGTCCCAGGTTAAAAGCTGCTGCAATCCGGCTGAGATTTCTCCCTCCTATTTTTCGAAGAGAGATTTCATCAATTTCATGGCTTATTTCCATTCATGTATGACAGAAAGAGCAAGCTATTACACTGACCTTCATCTGACATTCACAACTCAGTGTCCTTGTACTCATATGACTTGGTGACAGAAGAGTACGTGTGGGTTTGTCTTCACTGATCACAGGATGGGCTCTCTTGGGTATACAAATCCTACCTAAATTGAAAATAGAAGTTGAACTCCAACAGCCATTGCAGATGATTTCAGACTTTAGTTATAATAGCACTCAATTGCACTAATTTGTCTATAATTCCTTGATGTGGAATAATATGTTAAGGCATTTTCATAGGAACTGTCCTGAAGTGGGTACCTTTTTCTAATATCTATTAATGCTGCTTAGTTCTTTCTAATAGATGTGTTTTCAAAACCAGAAGTAGAGTATTCAATTAACCTTAACAAGAGATCATTGTCCTTAATTTGAAGTGGCATATTTTTCTCTGAATTCTGATGTGGAATAAAATAAAGCAATTATTTTGTTATCTTAATGAAAATTCATGCATAATTTTTTTATTTAACAGAAAAGATAATCCTATGTACTAAGAAATAAGATATTAGCAAATAAATCACATGAAGCTTGCTGCCTTTAAGTACTAGATTTTTATTTTGTGAGAAAAAATTATGATTGGATCAGTTTCAATAATTTATAAATGCGAAGTTATATAGTCAAAGTCTAAAATCACCAGCATACATGTTTTGAGAAATTTAAAAAAATAATATTTTAATCACAGGTTGTATATAGTTTTTCATAACATTTAAAAAGATGGAATTGATGAACAATCTGTAACATATATATATATATATTTGCATATAGCAATGTGTACAGTAAAGTATCATGACAATAAATGTTTTCATCTTCCTGTGCCTTAATGTATATATTACTTTGTCTCTTTTAAGAGTTTGTGTATGGGCTACCTAGTCTGAGTTTCTTGGTCAACAAAGTACTGTTGGGTTGGCTCACATCTTGTGGTGTGGTACTTAAGTAGAATCAGACATTGGTTGGTTAACCTCACAAGCTTTGTGACATTATTGCCCTATCCTATTTTGCATGTGTATATGTTTCTCCCCTGATAGTATGCAGGGTACCTTCTTGTATCAAAGACAGTAGAATGTAGTGGTGAAGACTCTACATAAGCACCTGCTGGACTTCTCTGTGTTCAGTGAGTTATGTAGGTGTAATGTTTAAAAATAGAGCCTGACAAAACAGAAATACTATTGATCTAAAAGAAAAAAGGGGTGATAAAATGACTCCTAATGGTAGCACAGACCGCTGAGGTCCATCTGGCCTATGGCAGTAGCACGGGCCTCTGACAAACACCTGGCCTCTGACATTAGGATAGGTCACAAGTGTCCACATGGACCTCAGAAATCAATACTGCCTGGGATGGCAGCACAGATTACTGATATCAGCACAAGACCTAGCCACTGGGAGCTTGACCATGTTCCAGTAAGTATATGGGTAACATAAATTGGGCTTCCTCCCCCTCTGCTCTTTCCCTTCTCCCTCATTTTCCTCTTCCTTTTCTTAACTGTTTTGATTCTTTGTGAATTTCACATTATGCACCTTAATCCTACTTATTGCCCCATCCCTTTTTATCTGCCCTTTGCTCTTATAGCCTCCACCACAAAAGAAAACAAAAAATTAATGTAAATAATAAAATTAAAAAAAGAAAACCAACCAAAAAAAAAAAAAGCAAAAAACAAAACAAAACAAAAACAAAAAAACCAATACAAAACAAAACAAAAAAAAACCCCACAAAAAACAAAAACCACAAAAACCCATCTTGCCCTGGAAGCTGCAGTGTGTCACACACTGTACCCTTTTGTCCACGCAGCTTTACTTGCAAATATTCATTGCAGTGAATCATTGGTCTGGTTTGAGGCTTCTGACTTCGTCTACACTATCAATACCGAGTCCTCCCTGGGATTCCTCTCAGATATCCTTGTGTAGCCCTTGTCATAGAGATCCTGCAGTTTTGGATCTGCAGGACTGTCTCCTTTACACCCTTCAGTAGTCCACAGATGGGATAATGTTGGGGTGGGCTAACTCTAAGCTGTGAGTCAGAGCCTGGGTGTCGCCGACTTTGTTGTTCCATGAGTTCTGATGAACCACACCAGCAGGGCAAGCTCACCAGCACTGTCCCAATTACCTCACCGAAGGGGCAGGGGCAGCTCTCCTCTCAGGTCTTTAGGTCAGCTTGCCTTTGCCCCTACTGTGATGCCCAGGTAAAGTGCAGTGTCTGCTCTCTCCAGTGTTGCAGCTGTTGAGGGGTGGGGCCCAGCTCTGAGCAGCCTTTGGGCATCAGTGTTGTCTTAGCTGGCAAACAGACCTGGTATGACCACGCGACCTTTGGTGGTAAAGTGAGCCATCAACACAGACCTAGACACGGTGGTCCTTAGTAGCACCATAGGCTGAGACTTCCCTATGGGCTCAGGTGGCAGCACAGGCTACTCACATCAGGCAATGTTCCCCGTTAGCCTCATGTCTCCAGCTCTGCCTCTTTTTGTACTGCTAAAACTGTCCCACTTTTCTTTCTATCTCTCTAATCCACCACATATTTACACATCATATTGGCTAGCTATGGGCAAGCCAAGTGATCCTCTCAATATTTTCTGCCCCCCTGCCCCCATGCACTGGGTGGCAGAGGGTAGGCCTCTGACTTTTCTTTTTATCTTTTTGGAGGCGGTCACAAGGGTAGGGTAGGGACCTGGGAGGACTGGAAAGTGAGTGTGAAGGTGGCACATAATGTGAAGTTCCCAAATAATCAGTGAAATTCTGGTATACTCATTTATAGGTGCCTTGTTCACTCATGATGGGAGAAATGGCTTCTTGCAGTAGACCAAAACAAGCACAAAGACTATCAGAAATTACAGAGAGAGTGAGGGACATGGGAACACTCAACCCTAAATGGGATGTTTCCATCAAATTCTTCTCCCTAGATATCAGGAAGCCCCCAGAAGAGGAGGCAGTAAGAGTATTAAGAGCCAGAGGGATTGAGAGATACCAAGTAAACAAGACTCTGTAAATCAACATGAGCAAAGTTCATATGACCTCAAAGAAACTGAAGCAGCATACATAGAGTCTGCATGATTCTGTGCCAAATCCTTTGTGTATATATATATATTATGGTTTCATTTTAATGCTTTGGTGGGATACCTGAATGTGCAAACAAGTGTATGTCTGATTCTTGTGCCTTCTCTTGGGCTCTTTTCCTTCGGCAGTTTGTCTTGTCCAACTTCATTGTGATAGTTTTTGTTTTATTATATTTTATTTTATTATGTTTTAATATTATCTCTGAGAAACCTATTTTTTTTCTAATGAAAGGAAGAAAATGAGTGGATCCAGATGTGAGGTGAAGGGAGGAGGACCGGAGAGGAGTACAGTGATGGGAATTGTAATCAGGATACACTGTATGAAAAAAGAATCTACTTTTAATGAAAAGAAAAGGTTTGTATACGGGTCTGGAAAGATGTCTTAGTGGTTTAAAATGGACTGTTTTTCCTGAGGTTTCAGCTTCAGTCCTCAAGACCTACATAGGACAGCTCACAAACAGTTATAATTGAAGCTCCAGGACATCTGACTTCCTCTTCTGGCTTCCACATTCACCTGCATATATAGATTGCACATAGACACTCAGCCATACACCTTACACATAAATAAAAACATGGAATTTAAAAGTTTTTTATTCTTTCATTGTACATTACATCCTGACTACCGTTTGCTTTCTCTCCACTCCTCCTATTCGCCACCCACACCTCTTTCTTCCTCCCTAGATCTACTTCTCCTTCATGTCCCCTCAGAAAGAAGAGGCCTCCCAGGAATATCAACCAAACAAGGGCATGCTAAGTTACAATAAGACTACACACAAACTTTCATATCAAGGCTTATCACGACAACCCAGTAGAAGGGGAAACCCTAAATAGCAGGTAAGAGTCAAAGACACCCCCCGCCACACACACACACACAACTCCCACTGTCAGGAGACCCACAGAAATATCAAGCTATACAACTATATCATATATGCTTAGGACCTAGCTCAGTCTCATGCAGGCTTTCTTGTTGCTGTTTCCATCTCTGTAAGATCCTATGAGCCTGGCTTAGTTGATTTTGTGGCCTGTGTTCTCCTGTTGTCTTAAACACCCTCCAGCTCTTACAACACTTCCTACCCCTCTTCTGCAGAGTTTCCTAAGCTTTGCCTAATAGTTGACTATGGGTCTCTGCATATGCTCCCATCAGTTGCTGCATGAAGCGTCTTGGATGACTACTGGGCTAGGCATCAGACTCCAGCAGAGTATAGCAGAATATGATTAGGAATCATTTCATTGATTTTTTTTTCAAGTCTTGTTTGGTTCTATCTTAGGTCTCTGGGCTATCCAGCCTCTGGCTCCTGGTCATCCAGGCAGTGTCAGGTATGGACTCCCTTTTGTGGTATGGGCCTCAATTTGGACTAGTCCTTGGTTGTTCTCTCTTACAAGTTCTGTGCTATGATTACCCCAGCACATCTTATAGGCAGACGAAATTGTAGAATGAAGCTTTTGTGGCTGCGTTGATGTCCCTGTCCCAATACTAGAAATCTTGCCTGGTTATAGAAGATGGCCAATTCAGGCTTTCTGAATTCCTCAATTACTAGGAATGATTTTTTAAAATTTTATGCACATTACAAAAATGTGATGGAAATAAAATGTGGTAATTAGTGATATTTTGGAAGATGATATTACATAATAAAATATTTTTAAAAATTGATTTTTTTGTGTGAGTTAACATTTAGAAAATGACTTCCATGAATGGAATTTCAGGAGCTCTAAACAATTTCTTTGCAATATACTTGTTTATTTGCACTAGGTTTTTACAACATAATATTTTTTATTGATTATGTAGGAATTTCACTTCATGTGCCAGGATGATATTCATTTTCCCACTCATCCCAAGGTCTTCCCACCCCTTGTGATATCCCCACCCCAATAAGAAAAACAAAAGACAAAAAAACAAGTCTAATTTGTGTTGTTCATATACTCACTGATAAAACACCCAGCAGCTAGCCTCCTAAAGAAAACTGCATCCTTCTCCACCTGTATCCCTCTAAAAGTCATCAGTTGTGGAGAGCTATACTTTAGCACCTTATCACAAATTTTAAAAGTTTTGTTTGATGGTTTTTGGTCTAGACTATTAGCTTTTTTGGGTGCTGTGGTGGGGTAGAGGTTGGCACAGAAGCCTTTTATGTCCCCTTTTTCAACTGAGAGTCTGAAATCATTGATAGCATTGCAAAAAATAGCTTCTTTGCCTTTTACAGTCAGCAGGAGCATGAATCACGGTTTGTGTGGTGACAGCATGGACAAAGGATGGCCACATGCCTCATCATAGTCTCTACTTCCAGCACAGAGCACAGGTATGGACACAGCCCTCTCCTGCAGATGGGCCAGGGACACCATTATTTCTCTCAGTGGCAGCACAGGCCAAGAAAATCAACATGGTCCCAGGTGCCAGGTTGGCCTGTGGAGAGCAACATGGCTTCAGACAGCAGCATAAACCACTGCCTCACTTTAGTGGTATCACAGGCAAAGGAAATCAACACATCCCCAGCTGCAGCAGAACCACAGACCCCCAACATGGTTCTCTGTGGCATTTTTTTAAAATCTAAGGTGGTAGTGTCTCAGAAATTATATTAATGAGCTTGTGACTACTATCTTCCTGCCAATCAATTTTAAGAACATTAAATAGTTTCACAGAACCTTGATTATCTTTAAAAGAAATAATTTCTGAAAGAGAAGTATTTAATTAGCAATCAGAAAGATATTATTATTATTAAAGACTACTTATAAAACTGAACACAAGGAATCATACAGCAACAAGTAAGCCATCATGAAGTCAGTACTTGGAATGCACCGTAACTATGTTAGTCAGAAATAGATTCTAATAAAATATGCATATGCTCATTTGTAATTAGACAAACTCTACTAGTAACATATGCTAATTAATCATTGATGAAAACAATTAGAAAAGCATTCACCTTCTTCTCAGTGGAGTTTTTTATCTAGCAATCTTCTCACCATAAGACAGTCCTTTACAGAGAATTCAAAGAGCAATTGCATCTTTTAAATCACAGAATATTGAAAAGGGTCCCCACGTGCTTGTTGTCTTCACTCAGAGTTTCAAGAACTGGATATTGCTTTCACTATAGTCTATGCCATTAGGGCACCAGGAATACACTTAAATTGTAGGTCCCCCAGTTGTTAACCACTAACTCTCCATTAAAATCACAACATTGGATGGCACATCAAATGCTCTTATCTATGTGGAGATTCTGGTTTCTTTTGGAAAGGAGTGTTAGTAAGTATTTCTACCTTTGCATGTCTTGACAGTGAAGCCTTTGGGTACTTTTGTTCTAATGAGTTTTCCAGGGAAAGCTTATATAGTAAATGATATATATAGTAGTAATTTGTATAGGAAAAGATAAAGTATATTACTTTCGAACGGAAATTGATTTTCTGTCCAATGCTAAAAATTAATACGTTCCACAAAGGCAGCATGTATGTATGTTTGTTTACAGTCTATTGTAAAAGATTTTAGTTTCTTAAGCATGAAGTTCTTTATCCAAAGCCTTTATAAACCCAGCATCTACTGAGCCAGTATACATCATCCTAGGTCCATAGATTCTAATGTGGCCACTAGTTTATGCCACTGATTCAAATCTTATATTTTTTAAATCTGACCATGGAATTTTATTTTTACAAGTACGCGTGATGTTATTGAAAGTAAATTGTAAATTTCCAAATTTGCTACAGTCTTTGATATGTCATTAAGGTGATAGAGAAATGAAAATAGGTATGGGTAGATTATCTGAACTAATCAATGGAGAATAAGTCCTTATTGGTTACTCTACACACAGAAATATTGAGGAGGTGGTAGATATTATAATCTCAAGGCCAAATATTGCTTAGCCATTTTGTTCTTTTACATTAATACACAAATACATTTTAATTCCTTAGCACAAGGAGATGAAAGCTTTCAGAGTTAGACTCCATAGCCCTGGATATGAATAGAAAAGGTTCTGTTGACAGTATATGCCTCTGAAGAAATGGAAAATAAACAGTGCTAGAACTGGCAAGTGGACTGCCAGTAGAGGTGAGCTGCATGCTGTCCCCTGAGCTCCATCTTGCTCATGACTCTGCTAGTCTTCCTGAGGAGTCCTTCTGGCTCCAGGAGCATCAAGGTTAGAGGCCCTCTTTGCCAATCCCCTGACTTTTGTGTCCACCTGGGTCACAGGCAGTAGAGGTGAGCTACACATTATCCACTGAACTCCATCATATCGATAGATATCACTTACCAAAGTTAAACCAAAATCAGGTAAACAATTTCAATAGTCTTATAACAACCTAAGAAAATAGAAGAAGTCATTAAGAGTCTCCTAGCCAAAAACAAACAAAAGGGCAGACAGGGCCAGATGCTTTTATCACAGGATTCTATCAGACTATCAAAAAAGAGCTAATACCAATACTCCTCAAACTGTTGCAAAAATAGAAACAGAAGGAATATTGCCAAACTAATTTTATGAGGCCAAAGTCATCCTGATACTTAAGCCACACAAAGCCTCAAAAAAGAAAGAGCATTTCAGACCAATTTCCCTTATAAACATTGATGCAAACATACTCAATAAATTATTTGCAAACCAAATCCAAGAACACAGCAAAAACATCATCTACTGTGACCAAGTAGGCTTCATTCCAGAGATGCAGGGATTGCTCAATATATAAAAATCCATCAGTGTAATCCACAATATGGATTTATTTATACTGAAAGAAAAAAACGATTATGATCATCTCATTAGAGGCTGAAAATGTCTTTGACAAAACTCAACACCCCTTCATGTTAAAAATATTAGAGAGATCATGGATACAATGAGCATATCTAAACACAATAAATGCAATATACAAAGGCCTGTGACCAACAACAGATTAAATTGAGAGAAATTTAAAACAACTTCACTAAAATTAGGGACAAGGTTGCCTACTCTCTTCATATTTATATAATAAAGTCCTTGAACTTGTACATACA
This sequence comes from Acomys minous, assembly GCF_964271855.1. Lineage (NCBI taxonomy): Eukaryota > Metazoa > Chordata > Mammalia > Rodentia > Muridae > Acomys > Acomys minous. The sequence continues at coordinate 39,460,181 of NC_140495.1, forward strand.
GCAATAAGACAACTAAAGGAAGCCAACAGGCTACAAATTGGAAACGAAAAACACAAAGTATCACTATTCACAGATTATAAGATAATATACATTAGTGACCCCAAGACTCCTACCACAGAATGCCTACAGCTGATAGACACCTTCAGCAACGTAGCGGAATACAAAATTAACTAAAAAATACTATCCCTCTTTTATATAAATGGTAAACTGGCTGAGAAAAAAACTTATTGAAACAACACCCTTCACAATAGTCACAAATAATATAAAATGTATTGGTTTAGCTCTAACCAAGCAAGTCAAAGACCTATGTGATAAGAACTTTAAGTATCTGAAGAAAGGAATTGAAGAAGATATCAGAAGATAGAAAGATCCCCCATGCTCATGGATCAGTAGGATAAACATAGTAACAATGGCCATCTTACCGAAAGCAATCTACAGACACTGTGCAATTCCCATCAAAATATCAACACAAATCTTTACAGACTTTGAAAGAACAATATTCAACTTCATATGGAAAAAACAAAAACAACTAACAAACAAAAACAAAGATAGCTAAAAAAAATTCTGTATAGTAAAAGAACTTTTGGAAGTTTCACCATCTCTGATTTTCAAGCTGTACTATAAAGCAATAATAATAAAAAAACATCATGGTATGGGCATAAAAATAGACAGGAAATCAATGGAGTTGAATAGGAGAACAAAAAATAACCACACATACCTATAGACCCCTGATTTTTTTTTTTTTTACAAATAAGCCAAAACCATACAATGAAAAAAGAAAGAAAGAAAGAAAGAAAGAAAGAAAGAAAGAAAGCATCTTCAACCAATGGTGCTGATCTAACTGAATGTCTCAATAGAGAAAAATGCAAATATATCCATATCCATTACCCTACATGAAACTCAAGTCCAAGTGCATCAAAGACACCAACATAAAACTGGATACACTAAATCTATTACAAGAGAAAGGGAGGAATAGCTTTGAATTCATTGGTACAGAATACAATTTCCTGAACAGCTCACCAACAGCTCAGGCACAAAGATCATCAACTAATAAGTGGGCCATCATTAAAATGAAAAGCATATGTAAGGCAAAAGACACTATCAGTAGGACAAAGTGACATCCTCTAGACTGGGGAAAAACTTCACCAACCTTACATCTGACAAAGGGCTAATATAGGGCTAACATAAAGAAGTAAAGAAATTAAAAACAAACAAACCAAATAACCAGATTAAAAATCGGGTACAGAACTAAAGAGAGAAACCTCAACAGAGAAATCTCTAATGGCTGAGAAGCACTTAAAGAAATGTTCACTATCCCTAGCTATCAGGGAAATGCAACTCAGATTCCATCTTACACCTGTCAGAATGGTTAAGACAAAAAAGTCAAGTGATAACACATGCTGGGAGGATGCGCGAAGCAAGGGGAACACTCCTGTTTTGCTGGTGGAGTGCAAACTTGTACAACCACTTTGGAAATCAATTTGGAGGTTTCTCAGAAAATGGAAGATTATTCTACCCCAAGACTCTCCTATATCACTCCTGGGCACATATACAAAAGATGCTCAACCATACCCGAGGACACCTGCTCCACTATGTTCACAGAAGCTTTATTTGTAATAACTAGAAATGGGAAATAACTTAGAAGTCCTGAGCTGAAGAATGTATAAGGAGAACGTGGTACATTTATACAATAGAATACTACTCAGCTATTAAAAGCAAGGTCATCAAAAAAATTTACAAGCAAATGGATGGAACTAGAAAATATCATCCTGAATGAGGTAACCCAGATCCAGAAAGATACACATGGTATGTACTCACTAATAAGTGGATATTAGAAATAAAATACTGGATAACAGTGCTAAAATCCACAGACCCGAAGAGGTGAAGTTACAAGGAGGGCCAAGGGGAGGTTGATTGAATCTCATTCATAAGGGGAAATAAAAAGGACATTACAAGTGGATGGAGCGAAGGAAATGGGTGGGAGAGGAAATGGAGAAATGGGGCTGGGCCACCTCCTGAAGCCAGGAAGGACTTCCAGTGGGGAAAGGGGGCTACCCCAGAACCTTTGACCCCCCAATTTCCCCAAATGCTAGATGTTCAGGCATAAAGATGGAGTATTGATTGAGGGAATAGCCAACAAATTGCTCATCCAACTTGAGACCCATCTCATAGAAGAGAGTCATCCCCAGATACTATGAATGATACTCTGTGGTGCTTACAAACAGGAGCCTAGCATAACTGAGAGGCTTCACCCAGCAACCGATGGAAACAGATGCAGAGACCCCACTGCCAAACATTAGGCAGCACTCAAGGAGTCTTGTTGAAGAGTTGGAGGAAGGATTGAAGAAGCTGGAGGGGTCAGGGACACAAGAAATCCTACAGAGACAACTAACCTAGTCCATGGATACTCACAGAGATTAAGCCACTGGACCTAGTGCCCCTACACATGTGTAACAGATGTGCAATTTTGTCTTTATGTGGTCTCCTAACAATTGGGCGGGGGGAGGGGCTGTCTCTGAATCTGGTGCCTGCCTTTGTATTCTTTCCCCTAGCTGGCCTGCCTTGTCGGACATCAGTGGGAGAGGATATGTTTAGTCCTGCTGAGGCTCCATGTGCCAGAATGGATTGGTGCCCATGGGGGCCTCCTCTTCTCTGAGGAGAAAGAAAGAGGGAAGTGGGGGGAGAGGAAATGTGAGGGTGAAACTAGGAGGAGAGGAAGGAAGGGGGCTGCCAGTAGGATTTAGGTGAATAAATACATTAGTGAAAACAACAGGAGAGTGAACTAGTGATGGGAATATTTAAATAAAGCAATGCCATCACAGACAAAAGTGAAGTTTTCTTCTACTCAGATGTCCCATGAGAAGAAACTGTAAACAAGGGAAAGCATAGATATTGTGTGGTCCATCCCCACCCGTTCTTGCTCTTCAGTCGGCTTAGCACACAGCATTTGAAATGATTCCTCTTCGGAATTCTCCCAGAGCATTCCAGCAGCTTCCACGAATGTGCTCAAATGTGTTCCTTGATGACTCGGCCCCTGCCATTCTCACTTCACCCTTGGTTACCTCCTCCCCAAGCCTCGTGAACTTTACATATACCATTTTTCTGTGTTTCTGTCTAAGCCTTTCCCCCTTTAGAGATTCCACATCTGGCGTGTTCAGTTCTTCCAGTATTCTTGGTAAATGATACAATTTTAAGACAGGCCCTTTTTGCTTACTTTCAGTACAATAGCACTAACTAACCTAACTGTTCCATTTTTAATTATTATTATTATTATTATTATTTTACTTTTTATTTATTGTGCTGGGAGAAGGTAACTGTGTGCCATACTGCACATGTGGGGTTGGAGGACAACTTGCAGGATTTCTCTCCTTCTCCTGGACAGGTTTTGGGGATCAAACTCTGGATGTCAGACTTAGAGGCAAGCACCTTTATGTGTTGAGGCATCACACCAGCCCCTGTGTATCAAATATTTTATTTTTGTTAATAATATTTAACTCCATAGGACATAATATTTATATTTGCATTAAATATATATTCCAGATGAGCACACAAATAATCACTTCTTTTTACTCCCACTGCTTTATTGTAAATCATCTGAAAATATGCTTTATATATATAATTGGTCACTTGATGTTCATGAGTTTTCAGTTCATAATTATACACTCGCTTATACTGTTTGGAAAGTAGTTTATTTTCAACAAGGAATCTGACATTTAGCAAATACAATCACTGTGAAATTTACTAGCCAACTGAAGCTGGAGAATCATGCCTTTTACATTCAATGTACAAGATAAGAATGTAAAATAATCTAATAAGAAAATAGCAATCACACGTTAGAAAGATAATAATTTGGGCACGGTATTAAATAAAATGTATATCATATGATTTCTTGAGATGGAAGTGTGATGTTCTTGGTAAACCAGAATACATAGTCGTTCTATTGACATGCAGTACGTAATGAGAAATTTAGAATGCAAGACTTTCCTGTAGCAGGATTGCCTAAATCAAATGAAAGTTTTGCTGCCCTTTGTGCTTCAAGAATTGTACTGTGTTTTCTTTATAAAATATTTATGGCTTAAGTTCCATCAAATGTAGCCACCATTGTCTCCCAAACTTTTTGTATATTTCTTAATTTATATATGGCCACCTCATGGAGCGTTATAGTGTAGTTTGCAACTCCCACAAGATACTCAATAACTCCACTGACTAAATGAATTCATACTTGATGAATATATTTGCTAACAAAAATACATCTCTCCACAGCTATTGGTAACATGTTCATAGAGTTTGGATTAATTTTTGTCTGAGTTTGAGTTAGCTTATAGTTTGGTCCTAAAATTCTCATCAGACACGAAGCTCTCACCTTCCACATTTTGTAGTGGCTGTCTATAATGCAGAATTCAAAGAGAAAGATAGGCAGGTTTTCTTTTCAGAATTACTTTAAAAATCAAGTTTGCATTCTTTCTGAAGGAAAGACGCCAATTACACATATTTCTAGCTACCTGTTTTACTCTGTCTGGAGCCTGGTAATTAACTACTGTTAGAATCCCTTTGGTGAGGCCTCTAGGAAGTCTTTTAACACCATTACTCCTTCAGCTTTCTCTGCTAAGAAAGTTTTCGCACTTCATTAACTGAGCACCAACTTCAGCACATTTTTTTTAATGCAAGTTTTTTTTTTTTAACTCATGACATTTCAAGGCCTCAACACTGGAAATCTATTCCATAGGGATTTCTCTCTTTTTCTTATTTCAGTGAGATCTTCACTTTTGTTACTCCAAACCATATTAATTACCTATGAATTTTTTCTTCTACTAGTAAATGTAAATAACAACAAAATAAAATCAGTATACAACTATTTAGTTATTTGGAGTGGGGTGATATTTTAAAATTATGAGGGTGATTTTCTTTGTAAGGAAGCTAAAGAAATTTTGAAATAATCCATGATTTTGTGTAAATATTAGGTGCTAAATATATTTTGTTGCTAACTCAACTATAATCTTTGATGAAGTTAAAATTCATTCCAAAGATCTGATATGTACACAAGGATGTCAACTATCATAATAATATTATTATATTAATGAAATGAAGAGCTGGCAATTACTTGGACATGGTAGAATAATAAAATAAATTTTTGCAATAAGCATTACTTATTTATTTAAGACAATGCTTGAAAATTTACAAATAAATATGGTCTTTATGATATATCTATGAAATAGCACTGAGTTAAAGCATTAAAAGCAATAAGAAATCACAGAAACAATCACTAAGGGAAACTATATCCAAAATACATTCTAAGAATTCTGTGTCTTCCATATAAACACTGACCATTCCTGTGCTTGAAAGTCCTATCACCTCATCTTCAACCAGGAAAGCTTTTCCAGCCTTGAAGGTCTTTGAGCTTGTACTTTCCCTTAAGTATATGCTTTTACTTCCTCAGGAAACTGAATCAAGGCCGTGAGCTAGAGGCACTCATATTCCCAAAGGCAGCTAGTCTTGCCATGCAAGACACACAGAATCTCAAGCAAACAAACAGACAAACAAAACAAAACAAAAACAATAAACAAAAAGAAAAACAACAACAACAGAAAACAAACCCTCCCAAATGTATCTCAGCTCAAGGAGTAGTTCTAGACTCTAAGGTGGGTGTCTGTGAGCCACAGGTAGGCTCTCCACCTGCAGAGCCATATATGCTTGGTAAATCCTGGGAAGTAGCATGAAGAAAAATCAATAATCATTTTCAGCTTACTTCTTTTTTTCTTCACTTCCAAGTGCAGAATGTAGTTTGCATTGTTGTCTCATTTTTTTCCTTTTCAGTGCCATTTGTGCTGCAGAACATATTTTGACAATGAGTTACAGAATTTGATCATTGTTCACAATGATGTAAAAACTTTTCTTCAGAGACTTCTGTGAAAATCAGTTGTCTTTCATAAAGTAGCACAGTATTAATTCATCTTTGATAATAGAAATTAGTGGTTTTCACAGTTTTAAATCTGTTTGGGGGTTTGTAAAGCCTCACTTCTAATTACACAGGTCAAGGCCAGGAAGTGAGACTTTGCACTGTTAACAATTCTCAATATGATGCTGCAGATATTTGTTGAGCAGCCACACCAAGAATTTTTGATTAGTAATGTTATGTGCTTCTCCTCCATGACAACCTGCTTGAAGAAATACAGTGATCATTACTAGTATCTACTTAACCTTCTGGCTATTATATTACAATCAAGATGTCCAAAATTAAAACTTGATTAAGATATGACAGTGTTAGCAAGTCAGCAAGGCATTCTGCCTATAAACTTCAGCAGTGTATACTCAGGGATCAGTTGAGAGCTGTTGTTGTTGTTGTTGCTGTTGTTATATTGTTTTGGTTGTTTTTAATAATTAGAAGTGTTAAATACCTGGCTTCTGCAAATAATAATATTCTATTTCTAGGTGCTTGATGCAACATTGTTAATTATGTTTGAAAATGACATAGTAGTACTTAAAATGTAAGGAATCGGCCATATTGAGACCAACACAGAAGAACATTTAAATTTTTTCAATAGCTCTCTTTTTTTAAATTATTTTTTTATTAATTTATTCTTGTTACATCTCAATGGTTATCCCATCCCTTGTATCCTCCCATTCTTCCCTCCCTCCCATTTTCCCCTTATTCCCCTCCCCTATGACTGTTCCTGAGGGGGATTACCTCCCCCTGTATATGCTCATAGGGTATCAAGTCTCTTCTCGGTAACCTACTGTCCTTCTTCTGAGTGCCACCAGGTTTCCCCCTCCAGGGAACATGGTCAAACGTGAGGCACCAGAGTACGTGAGAAAGTCATATCCCACTCTCCACTCTACTGTGGAGAATGTTCTGACCATTGGCTAGATCTGGGTCAGGGTTTAAAGTTTACAGCCTGTATTGTCCTTGGCTGGTGCCTTAGTTTGAGCAGGACCCCTGGGCCCAAATTTGCCTATCATAATGTTCTACTTGCAGGTTCATAGCAGCCTTATTCATAATAGCCAGATCATGGAAACAGCCTAAGTGTTCTTTAGTAGAAGAATGGATAAAGAAACTGTGGTACATATATACTATGGAATACTACTCAGCTATTAAAAACAAGAAATTCCCGAAATTTGTGGACAAATGGATTGAGCTAGAAATGATCATAATGAGTGAGTTAAGCCAGAAGAAGACTCAAATGGTATATACTCACTTATATCTGCATACTAGACCAAGGAGCATGTCCCATGAAAGCCTTCACTTACCAGGAAACTGGGACAGAGGGGAGGACATCCTATTGAGACTCTGGATGAGAGAAGCATGGGAGAATAGCAAAGTAGAAGGATCCAGAGGGTCCTAAAACCTACAAATAGCTCTCTTTTATTCACTTTAAAAGCTGCTTATTTAGCTTTTGAGAAGCTTGTATGTAAGCACCCTCTTCTTCCTTTCTCCTTTCAATTCTTCCCATGAGTATCCCTCCTCAATGTCATGGCCTTTTTCTTTTTAATGGCTATTGTTACATATTTATGCAACAGTTTATATACACATACTTCACATATACATAGAAATGCAAGAATTCAACATGATGAGTTAGTTCATTTAGTATTGCTCATATGTATTTAGTACTGACTTCTTGGGATAGCTTAACCTATCAAGTGGTTGATCTTCTGGAGAAGAATAATTTTCCTACAATTATAAACCATTAATTTCTGGTAGCTCCTCATCTATGATTGTATTCTAGTGAGAACTCTCCCATCGATGTTGGCATATCAACGGCTGTTGTTACTATTCAAGAATTGAGTTGTTTAAGAAAGCATGTTGTTGGGATTTCATGGATGCAGCTTTTCTGTTATATATGAAAGACGGAATCTGAACTCTTGCAGCGGATGTCCTGGTCCTCCAGCCCTTAAATTCTTTCTACCTCCTTTCTGTGATGTTACGTGAGCCTTAGGCATAAGGGTTGCATTGTAGATAGAGCAACTGGGTCTGGGAATCCCATGGTCAACTGTTCTCAGCATATTGAATAGTTGTATCTTTCTTTAATTGTTTCTTTTGTCTGTAAAAGAGAAGTGTCTTTGATGGCGAGTGAGATCTGTATTTATCTGTGAGTATAAGATTAATCATTTACAATGCAGTTAGAAATTATACTTATTGCAGTACCTTGCATAATGTGCTTCCCATTTAATGGGCCTTAATTTCAACAAAATGATAGTTGTACCATCAGGATATAAGTGCCACAATCACAACTCAGAGGAGATCTTGTCGCTATAGTCATAGTTGTTGCTTGAAGGCATTAGCACTGCATGCAACTATCGACCATTGGCAGCTTGCTTACCTCCTTTGCTTTCAGTATTATTATAGCTTGTCCTTAAGAGGAAGCTTCCAGCTTGGGTCTAGCTCATTTTCTCCAAGTTCTATATCCAAAGTGTGTGGTTTCTTCAGAAATAGGGTTTTAATTTCAGGGATAACAAAGGCAATGACCACATGAAAGGCCTCTTAGACTCTCCTGATCTACAGCTCAGAAGGATTCCACAGCCTGACACTGTGAGTTTGCTGAGAAAAGTCTGTGGATCTTGGGAGAAATAGTATCCTCCCACCTGTAGTGCAACTTTACACACACATTCACACACACACACACACACACACACACACACTCCTACACACATGTATGCACACATGTATACATTCATATATGAACACACACATGAAGTCAAAATTAGCTTAATGTTTACCTTGCCTGTTTTCTTCCATCTTCACTGTCTAAATTCTCTCAAGTCCTGAAAGTGTCCTTTTACTTTGGAAATGTTCCTGAATTCAAGATAGAAAAAAGCACAATAATCATTTTTTAAACTGCAATTATTAAATATACTCAGTTATATACTCTTAATAAAAGGAGAGAGAGAGAGAGAGAGAGAGAGAGAGAGAGAGAGAGAGAGAGAGAGAGAGAATAAAAGGAAATTGGAGGTATTAATAATCTTATCCATTAGTCATATCTTTTTTTCTCCTTGTTCTTAGTCCACTGCATGAGGACTTTGTTATATTTTTTTGTGAAGACAAAGCTAAAGGAAAATTAAACTTAGGCTTTCTCTGTTCAATAAAAGTGAATTAGTTTAATATATTTTCATATTTTCTATTAATTCATGTCAATTAAATTTGATTATTTCAATTTGAGCTAGTAACTAATGATGCATTATTTAGGGAATACCAAGCTATAAGGCAATGTTAATGCTTTGATAACCGTTTATTTCTTTTTGTAGCTTTGGCTGGCCTGAGACTTACTATGTAGGCCTGGGTAACCCTACAATCACAGAGCTTCGCATGTTTCATTTTGTCACTAAATTTCAATTTTTGAAATCATACCTGACTGAGCTGAGGATTTTGGCCTTCCACCTATGAGTACAAAAACAAACTTCCTTAAATTACAGCCCAGGGCTCAACAATACAGTTTCAATCACACATAGAATGCTGTTATTTTCTTCTGACAGTACAGCGTTCTTAATACAGTGCCTAAGAAATTCAGCACATGTTAGCTGAATGCTGGTTAATTATCTGTTTAATCACATTTAAATGGGTCTTGTTATTTATTTATTCTCACATTTCCACATTAGAGATAATTATGATAATTATTGCTGTACTTTTCAACACAAAGATCAAAGAGTTCATGTTCTGCTGTGGAAGCTGTTGAAATATAAAAAAAAAATCATGTGTGGAAAAAATCGTGTGTGTGTGTGTGTGTGTGTGTGTGTGTGTGTGTGTGTGTTAGATGTGATTTTTCCTCATCTATATTGAGTGCCTTCTGTTGAACTCCACATTTAGAATGTAAATCATAAAATACAATGCTTATGAAATGCTTTATTTTTAGTCCCTATCTTCAAACTTCACTATGAGAACTAGCATACATATTTTGAACAATCACTTTGGATACTCAAACCCTCACAAGAACAATGTACCAAGAGTACTACATCCTGATCGTACTATTTATGCCCACTGCATTACAAGCATCAGTTTGGGAAAAAATGTGACTTCTGTTTTGAAAGAGACATTGTCTCTGAATCTCATTGTGATGAGTAGGCTATAGAGTGAAAGTTTGCCCCCAAGTCTAGAATTTATGTGTGCCCAGTGGGTTAGTGTGTAAAAGGTGGGGTCTTAGGAAGGTAATTAGGTCATGAGAATAAATAAACCCTTGAATTGAATTAGTGTTCTTAACAGCAGTACGGAAAGAAGGCTCAGCACTTAAGAACACTATATTTTCTTTTTTATATTTACTTATTTTTATTATAGTTTATTTACATTACATCTCAATTGCAATCCCCTCACTCTTATCTTCCCGTTCCCACCCTCCCTTCCTCTTCTGCCCTATTCCCCTCTGCTAGACCTCTGACGACTCGGGTCCTCCTTTTCCACTGTCTGACCACAGCCAGTCTCATCTCATCTGGATAGTCTGCATCCTCTTCCTCTGCGTTCCCACGGGGCCTCTCTACCAAGGGTCAGTGACAAAACTGCGGGTACCCCAATATCAGAGGCAGACCCTGCTCTCCCCTCCCCTTCTCCATGTGGAGAATAAGATGTCCATAAGCTACATCTGAACATGAGGACTAGTTCTCTGCTTGCAATGTCCTTGGTTGGCGCGTGAAAAATCCAGACCCCCAAACCCCCTAAAACCAAAAAACAAGCAAACAACCAAAACCAAAACCAAAACCAAACCAAACCAAACCAAACCAAACCAAACCAAAACAACCAAACCAAAAACAAAAAAACAAAACAAAACATGCAAACCAAAACACAACAGAGAGAGAGAGAGAGAGAGAGAGAGAGAGAGAGAGAGAGAGAGAGAGAGAGAGAGAGAGAGAGACTATTCCTAACATGTGAAAGAAACTTCACAACTAGTAAGCGGATCTGATGTAGTAAATGATGATAGTCCATACTAAAATATGAATATTGTGGTAATTTGGTTAGTTATAGGGGAAAATGAAGAAAAATTACTAGAAACTCAAGTTTATTCTCATAAGAAATAAGAAAAAGCCTTATATGAAACATGCCATAGTGTTTTATCAGAGGCAGGACTTAGGAAAAATTAAAATAGAAATTTAGCTGAGGAAAATTCTATATAAAGTAGTGAAGCAGCAACTTGGTTACAGGGATATAAGGGAAAAATTATTTAGAAGCTAAAAATATTTACTAGCTGGTCAAGTGTCTGCTGTGCAAGCTTAACTACCTGATTTTGGTTTCTCAGCTTTCAAGTAAATAACCAGTGTTCATACAGCCAAGTCTCTATCCAGTGTCACAGGAGGTGGGAATTGAGCTGAGGTATTTGGAGTTTATTGGCCAACTAGCATTGCCAAGTTAGTGAAATCCACAGTCACTGAGAAACCTTGTGGCAAATATTAGGGTAGAGAGCCAATGATAAAGACATCCAACATCAACCTCTGGTCGCCATATGCATACAGTATACACTCACCTCCAAGCACATGTGCAGTCAACCATATGAATGCATTCACATTACACACAGAAAAAATACACAACACACACACACACACACACACACAAACACACAAACACGTAATACAAAGACAGATTGAGAAATGATATTTGGAAGCAAAAATCAATGATAATTTGTCTAGTTTGGTTTTCTGTCGTTAAAAAAAAATGCTGACCGAACCCAAATCTAAGTATAAACAGTTTAATATGTACATATTTCTTTGTACAAATGCAGTATTGAGGAAAGTAAGAGCAAGAACCTGGAGGCAGGAACTGAAGCAGTGTCCATGGAAGAGTGATGCTGCTTATTGGCTTGGTCCTCATGGCTTGCTCAGCTTGCTCTCTTATACAACACGGGACAAGTTGCCTAGTTTTGCAGCACTCACAGTGTGCTGGGTTCTTCCTTATCAGCCAGCAGTTAAGAAAATGTCACAGCTGGGTGTGATGGAACACTATTGTTATCCAAGCACTTGGGGAGGCAGAGGTAGGCAGATCTCTCTGAGTTCAAGACCAGCCTGGTCTACAAAGTGAGTCCAGGACAGCCAAGGCTACACAGAGAAACCCTGCCTTGAAAAACCAAAATAATAATAATAATAATAATAATAATAATAATAATAATAATAATAATAATAATAAAACCAAACAGATAAGTAACTAGCTAGCTAGCTAACATTTACAAAAGAAAATGCCCTCCCAGGCTAAGTACAATTGAGGTGATTCTCCAGTAAATGTTCTGTCTCTCCACGTCATGCTAATTTGCATCCGGTACACAAAACAACTAACCAGAGTAGTAATTTAAAGATCTGGAAAGTTATCAGACTTTTCATATTCTAGAAATCTAGAAAACATATTTAGAAGGTGGGCTGTAGCTGAAATGCTGCTTGATGTGTTTATGAGATTCTACAAGCTGAACTGTCAGTCTAATTTGACAGAGATGGAGCTAGTACAAAACGAATGGAGACTTCCATAGTAAGTTGATTTGATGGAATGTGAAGAAACGGTTTTTGACTTTAACTGTGTACTGTTCTTTAAGAGGAAAATACTGAGCCCCAAGGATATTCAGGTATGACCATGGACACTGCATCAGTTTCAACAGAGCCAATGTCTTCCTCCTGGAGTGATGTTGCTACCACAGTGAGCGGAGGAGACAGGATATTAAGCCAGAGGTCTTGAAGCTCAAGATAGAACATTTTTCTTTGCAAGTGTAGGATTTGCATGAGAACTTTCACTTCTCACCACCCTCCAATTTGACCTTTTTCTACTTAGAAGGGGAATGCCTATCCTCTGACAATTTTATACTTATTTTAGAAGTCACATATAACTTGCCTTTTCACAGGATGTAGGAAGTTGTGCTTCAAAATGAATCATTTCTTTAATCAGATCCATGCCTGATTTAGATGATACTTATGACATATTGAGCATTGCAGTTTATACTAGAGCAAGTGAAGGCTCAGTGTTAAAGGAAGTAATGACCGCAGAAAGGAAATTAATTTGGAATACTGGGATAGAAGGTTATGACTAAATTGCATCCCTTTCTTCATGCATTCATAAATGTCCATCACCAAATATTATGACATTTGGAGGTTGAGGTTGAGTCAAATTAGGCTCCCATGAGATCTCAACCTGGTTAATGGAGATGTGTTAAATGTGATAATAGCAAAGACACCAAAGTCTTCTCTCTGTTTCCTGACAAAAAGAAGGCAGCCAACTGCACACCAAAACTATTAATCTGTTTAATGATCCTTTGATATTGGGCACCTTTTCTCCAGATAATGAGTTTCCATTATTTAATTCAAAAAGGCTATAGAAGCTTGTACTTTTGGCAAGGAAAAATAATATTATTGAAAGAATATTGAAATTCTGAAGGGAGAACCAACAAAAGTAGGTTCAAAAGTAATTAAGAAAGAATGATCTGTCAACCAATAACCATCAGTCAGAGCTGAGATGAGATATACAGATAGAGGAATTTGTTTTTAAAAAGTTTGAAACAATGGAAAAAGTATTAGATGTGTTTGAAGAACCATAACTTAAGCAGCAATCTAAATAGGAAGATGAAAGATTCCAACATATTGCATGGCGACAGGTATCATATAAATAATATGGCCACATTGTTCATTTGCATTGTCTGGTTTCTCACCTGGGGGTAAAATTTTTGCTGATTCTTCTACAAAAATTTTCATAGCAGTCCTCAGATTTAATGTAGGTGGACCATTGAAGTCCTTTCAAGTCCAATGTATTTTTTTTCCATTTTTAATATGCCTGACTTGTATAAAGGTCAAAATATGTTACTGCATGTGAAATTAATTGGTAAAAGGAATATTCAGGTTAGGATCTTGGCTTTCTTAACATTATTCAGTTCAATGATCACCACAATGGCACTCAGAGGAAAGATAATAGGTCACCAAGGAGAGACTTGATACCCTATGAGCATATACAGGGGGAGGAGGTCCCCCTCAGACACAGACATAGGGGAGGGGAGGGGAGTAGGGGGGAAGTGGGAGGAAGGGAGGAATTGGAGGATACATCGGATGAGCTAACACCTGAGATGTAATATGAATAAATTAATTTAAAAAAATAAAAAATAAATAAAATTAATAAAATTAATATTAACACAATAATATTCTGGAGGCCACTATTATAAACAATGTGTTTTGGTATTTATTTTTATTTACCTTTTTGTTGAGAAATAGTTTATAATATGTGACACAATTTATATATATATATATATCCAGCTATAACACCACATTCAATTTATATATTAACAGATTAAAATATAAAATCTTAATGGTCATTGATTTAACTAACTGTATAATTCAGTATGTAAAAGCCTTTGAGTGACATAGTGATCTTGGTTAGTATTTCTTACAATCTAAAGATCAATCAGAGGAAACTGACTATGAAATTAATAAGATAATATTGATTTTCCAAGGGCTCACTCTGAAATACCCTTAAAAAGGTTCTAAAGGGACACTAAAAAGCAGAATAAGCACTTATGAAAGTCTCTATGCCGTTAATCAATAATGACAGTATTATCTACTGGGGGAGTAATAATGACTAATAGGAAATTATTAAATAAATAAATTCTAGGTAAAAACCACAGTACATGGTGACTGACTGAGAAGTGTGAGAAGAAAAAGGGAACAAAAGATACCTCCTAGGATTTTAGGTTAGATGTCAGTTAAAATAATCTTTAAGAAATGTAAGAACCAGGCCCGACTGGGCTGCCTGACTGTCTTGCTGTTTCATGTCCTGTTTCTAGCAGCCTCCATGTCTGTGTTTATCTTGGTTAGCTAGTCATGTTTACTGCTCTGAGAATGCGCCCCTCCCTTCCTCTAGACTTTTCCTCCTGTGTGCGATCACCTCTTGAGGGATTTCACCTGGGAGGAGGATTCCTGTTTTTGCTGCCTATAAGAAGGCTCTTTGGAACTCTGGAGAAACGAACAAAGGAATAATAAACCGCTGCTGTGGCTGCTGTGGCAGCTGCTGCTCTCTTAGCACGAAGGACCCGCTGTGTTAGTTTGTTTGTGTGTGTGTGTGTGTGTGTGTGTGTGTGTGTGTGTGTGTGTGTGTGTGTATGAGTTAAATCCGCAGTCCCTCGCCCTCGACTCGGTACCGCGGTTGCGCGGGCGCGACAAAGAAATGAGTACAATTAGGAATAGTTCAGGCAGAATACGACTACTGCGTTTGCAGCCATGTTGAGCTGGAGATGCCCACCATTTTTAGAAGCAGAAATACCAAGGGAGGAACTACAACATTATATCCACAAAGGAATTTAGATGGATGTATTTTTTCATAGTCAAAACTGGTGCAAGGACTGGGTCTATGAGAAGGAAAAGTGTTAGTGTAAAGTGAGCATATAACACCAATATAAGTTAGTTTTATTTACCATACATAGCATTAATCTGAAATTTCAAAGTGTATATAGGAAGTAGAAAATGATGACTCATTAAGGGTGATATTTTTCAGTCCTTAAATGCATCTACCACTCAAGATGGTCCCGTGAAGTGTGAAAAAAAAGTTTCTCTATCAAATTAGTGCGGTGGTGATATTTATTTTCCTATTATACAGAGTAATGATTTTGAGAAAGAATATTTAAATAAAATAACTAAAAGCATATGAATCTGTACACTTTATAATGTAATATGTTGACTAAATTTCAAATAAATTACAAGTCAATCCATAAGTAAAATTTTACTTTATGTCCCAGCTGTGATTAAAATAATCTTTACAAGAAGCAACTTAGGGAGAATGCTTCCAGGTTCATCATTCTACAAAAGCCAAGGTAGAAACATGAGGTAACTCACATCCACAGTCAAGAGCAGAGGTTTAATGAGTGAATTCATGCTTAGGGCTCAGTTTACTGTCTTTGCTCCAGCATCCAAAACGCCAACCAATGGAATAGTTCTATACCACTCATATGGGGTTGAATCTTCTCACATCAATCAGCATAATAAAAACAACCCCCAAGCGAAATTCTTTAGGCCAATCTGATCGCTACTGTCTCTCACCTAGACTCTACTCTCATGTAATTCTAGATTGTACCAAGTTGACAACTAAATTAAGTAGAAAAATTAGATATTGAAAAAATTTTATTAAAAGATACCATATGTATTGTTTCATCTCAGATAATTAAAATTCTCTTAATCCATATATTTCATACTAACGCGCCTTTGTTTTTATTTTCTTATTGAAAATATAAAGCATTCATTCCCTTTTTTTCCATTTACCTCTCTAAGAACTGTATTTAATTAGTTTGCTATTTAGATCGTGTTTCACATGCAATGATGTATCAATTAACAACATCCTTGTCCTTAATGGAAAGTATATACAGGTATAAACCCGTAATGGAATTGAAATTTCTGTTTCTTTGTGAGCATGTTTTTCAGGACCATGAGTTATGCAGAGTTTATATGCTGTGTTGATGCTGACGTGAACAAACCTGTACTACCAGTCATATAAAATATAGCAATACTATATCCTTAATGCTACGGGCTACTTTCTAACAAAAGGCATGGTGTTTACAAAGCCTACATCAGTGGACAGCAGTGTCCTGGCCCTTTACATTCACTCCTTCTTACTGAATCCCACAGCAATTAACACCTCTATAAGCACCAGTTATGGTAAATTCCAGTGGTGTACTATTTATTTTCATTTTTGTAATATTTTTGCCATGCCTTTTCTATGCATAGATATATTGGATATACAAATACTTAATATTATGTTCCTTGACTCAAATATTTGGCACAATAATGGGTTGCATGGCAATCATGTTTCATATTTATGAACATATAGCCATTAGATGGCATGTGCAGACTTTAATTTATCTCTTTAAAAAGGTACATGTGTTGAATCTTCTCTAACTTTCATTTTTGTGGATCTCTATATTATTTTCATTTTAAAGTTAAGACAATAAACACTATGTAGTTATAACTGAAGCTTTCTTATTAGTTAAATCACTGGATAATGCAATTGTGTAATTTTAATGTAAGTAACATTCAGTCTATTCTTTATTGTAAGTGGAGGGAGAGAGACCATACATCAGTACTTTTAGCACATCACAAACATAAGAAAATGTCAAACACATGAGTAGAGATATCTAATTATATCTTAATTTTAATTTTTAATTATTCTGATTATTTATAAACCTGAGAATCTCTTCATGTCCTGTTTACATATTTGGATGCTTCCAATGAAATTTGTCATGATTATATATTCTCATTGTTTTTACTTCTAGATAATGGGGAGTTTCTTGGGTAAACGTAATGGGATCACAAAAAGTCCTTGAATTCACAGATAGTACTAAGGAAACCGGGAAGGCTAAACACTTGGGGTTGTTTTCCATAGGAAAAAGTGTGCAACTAGTTACTCTACAAAAGTCTGGGAATGGAGGTGCCTAATAGCCTACATACCACCTGCAATATCCATAGGGCCAGGCCATACCTGGCTGCTCTAAACTCCCACAGCCAGGGCAGGATGTGTCTAGCAGTCTAGATGACCTCTATGCTCTCTGCAAAAAGCCACACTAGATTATACCCCAGGCCTTCAAAAAAACACATAGCGCCTATCTATAGAACCTGTCTCAGTGGAAGAAGGGTCCTGCACTCTGAGGCATGTTGACGGAATTATGCTTTTTTTGTATACAAGATTGTGTTACACCAGGATACTTTTCCCCAAATTACACTGCAATTGAGTATGCCTAAAACAAACTATTCCTTGCCGGACTCTAGAAGTTTGAGCCAACACCTGCTATTGAGTTGTGTTGAACTGAGTTTTCTTCTTGCATCTCAGGGATTCACACTCTGCTTGTCCTGTGTTTGTAAAGACCTTCACATTTACTAAGTACATAATATCCACCCCTGAGGAATAAATTAGTAATCACATTATTAGCATTAGCCACTTTACATAGGCAAATATGTTAGAGGCTGTGTTTACTAGATTCAGCAAGCGGAAACCAGCCAAAATAGTAATTCAAGATTTCTGTAAAAGTTCATAATAAGAAACTTCTTATGAAACTGTGAGGTTCCTCCATATTTATTTTTTTGTTTGCTTAAAGTGGTTATTTTTTTTTTGAGAATTCCATACATGGATACATGGATATTTACATCATTCCCACCTCTCTTTTCTTCTTTAATTGTTATTATACATGCACACACACACACACACACACACACACACACACACACACAGAGAGAGAGAGAGAGAGAGAGAGAGAGAGAGAGAGAGAGAGAGAGAGAGAGGGAGAGGGAGAGAGCAGTGAGTTTAACTGATGCCTTTACAATTGTTCTCCTGAGTTAGTTTACTATAGTAATAAAAAGCTGCCATCACAACCTTTTGTACCTACATGTTTTATTAAAAAACAAACAAAAACTCTGTCCTGCTAGTTAGAACCAAATGAAATTTACTTTTGGAACATTCTAGTGCTTTTTCTCTCAGTGAATGCATCTTAGGTGGCCCTGCAGTAGCTGCCATTTCTCAGAGCTTCATTTCTGTTCTGCCATGTGAGACTCTCCTGAGAAGGATGAGGGTGAATAGACGTGCTCCCTGAGATCGTGCCAGAGATAACAGGATACATTCTCCTGGAAGCTGGGATACAATCACGCTCCAGGGATCTAAGTAGGACCTTTCAGTACATTAACACCAACCTTCGTACGCAAGGATATCTGTTCAGCTGAGCTATTGCTAAGTATAAGTTAGAGTTTAGGATTGATAGAAAATGTTTTTTCCCCAATGATGAAACCTTTTTAATTGAAATGACATGTTCTTATCATGAAGGAGTGAATCCAGAGATAGAAAGCGCACAGGACCGCCCAGAAGACAGCCACGGTGACAATCAGGCTTGTGAAACTCAGGAAACTGCCACCTCGAGAATACTTAGGTCTTATTGTGAAATGTTGTTGTCAAAGGAAAGAGATAAATAAAAGCTAGATATCAACATCCTTTTTACTCAGAGAAATCTTTTGTTGTAGCTTGTGAATTCATTCCTAAGGAAACAGATTTTCTTCTGTCCAGTGTATGGGACTCTGCCTTCCTGCCTTGGGATTTGACCTAGATAGTAGGTGAATAATAGGGAATATTCAAGTCTTTTCATCAGATAAGGACATTGTGCATAAATATAGGCATAGGATGCAGTTGATTTTATGAACAGGCAAATGTATTCGGAATTTTGTGCTATTGTTTATTTTCTAGGATTCAATCCAAAAATTTTATATATTTATATATTTTGTTTACATCCTGACTGTAGTTTTACCTGCACATAGTCACATGTTTTAAAAGAAAGTTTTAATTATGGTCATAATTTGAATTTTTCAATCCTCCATTTCTCTTTCTTTAGATTTTACTTTATTAAGTGAACAGTTTTAGTTTTTTTTTTTCTATAAACAGAAATGGAAAAGATAACAGAAATTGGCCTACGGTATAGAGCTATTGCGCAACTTGGATCTTTAAAACTTGCATGTCCTAGCAACTGTTTGTCAATATAGCTATATATAAGCTACCTTTTGACTGATTAAGTAGCATTGACAGTTGGGTGTATCCCAGAGATTTAGCCACTCCTCTCTTCATGATTAGTGATGTTGTCTTCACCTTTTGTTGTCACAGGACTTTATCTTACGTTAGGTTTTTTGTACTTTATTTGCCTTTTAATGAACACATTTTAAATCTTTCATGTTAGAATTTAAGTTTTCAGTAGCATTCCTTAAACATGTGTCAGTCGTTTATCTGTTATAAATTGGCTTCAAATTTGCAATCATAATTCTTACTGATTATTCTCAATATGAATATTCATTTAATATCCATATGTTTTCAATCAATATTCTGAATATTTAATGACAAACATAAGATATTTATAAAGGATGTTAATAAATGTTATAATGAATAAAACATTCATTTCTAGCTATTTTTGTCAATATTGCTTAGAGTTATCATTTGCTAATTCAGAACTTTAAAAATTAAATGCATCTTTAGGTTTATATATGGCTTCTTGAAATTTTCAAACTCATTCTGCCATATTTCTTGCCACCATATTTGTATCACAACAAACTTGTCATAGGAGTGAACAAAAGAGGTACTTTGTGATAAAAATATAAAAGAAAATTATGACAAAATCCAGTGTTGATGAATATATAGAGAAATAAGTGCTTGCTTTTACTACTTTATGGCAGTTTGCAATAAAGCTTTAAGACTATCTTTCATTATAAACCCAATAATCATACTTGAAGAATGAGATATAAGGATACAGTCATGTTTCTAGAAATCTCTCTCTTCAATGCTTTTAGAACAAAACTGTTTTATAATTTAAAGCAACTATTTACCTTAAAAAGGATTAGTACATTTATTCCATATTTAATATATAGTGTGATACAATTACTAGAAATAAGTATGTGAAAGATTATCCTATAAACATGGAAAAGCTTTCCTAATATTGTTAAATGAGTTATAAATTCATTTATCTAATCTACTTTTCTAGGTACTTTAGACAAGCATTCTTTTTCAGTAGATCCTTCAAAAATTTCCATACTTACAACAAATGAAAGAGAACCTCATCTCTTATTAGAGGACGCAATAGTTAGAAAGGATATCATTAGCATTTTGTAACAATAGCCTTAATATGAATGATTTTAGGTGACTCTAGTAGTCTGACAAAATATATTACTCCATTTTAATTAAATGATTATTTACTAACAAGCATATTTCTAGGTTAATTTACAGTGAGCACTGAACTTCCGACCTCATAATAATTTGAACAGATGTAATTTTATAAGAATTAGTGAGAAATGCTAATGTCTTTGTTTTCTGATACTTAACAGTTGAGTTAAACTCAATTTTAAAACCTCTCCACGTCATTTCCCAAACACTAAATACACCTTGCTTCACATTCCCTGACCTTGTTGCTCTGGCTATTTGTGTCTGCTTTACCAAAAGATATTCCCCAGGTTTTTAAATCTTTCTCCTGTTTTCCTTTACTCTAAAACAGAGCAATATGTACTACTCCATATGTACCAGGTACTGACTGCATGCTGCAATACAAATTTCAGTAAGCCAGTCTGACTTAAGTCATTCAAGAGATATAGAGTTCAGAGACAATAACACACATAGTGACGCTCACCATTATGAAGGGCTTAGAGTAAACCAGATTCTCTTGGGTTGCAATATATGATCAGAAAGCCTAATGAACTGTGCATGGAAGAGTCCATGCTGGTTTTAGAGAAGATGATATGGGAAAAGCATGCAATGGCCACAGGTCTGCCATTACAACACAATTTATGAATTTTGTCATTCATGTTTGGAAGCAGATGGACTGAGTCCCATGTCCAGTGGGCTGGTCCAGGAACAAACGGACCTTGAGATGAGATCAAAATATATATTATATTTAAATAAGATGCATACTCATATAGCAGAATTACTTGTCAATCTCTTCAAATACTGTATCATGTTATACTTATGGTATATTTGTGAGAGTAAATGGCTCTTTTTCGAGTAGAACAGGCCTCTTTACTTGTCTGGATGGGAAAAACTAAGCAGAGGTCAGAAAACAGCAGTTTTTCTTAAGGCCTGGGATGTTGAGACACTCTTGCCAAGAACACATCCAAGTCAATTAAGTAAGAATCTCTGGGAAAGTCAATCTGAGTTATTTGACGTTTCGAGGGTGATATCAGTGGATCAAAGCATGAACCCCTGTCTCCACCTAGTATTTGCATATTGGAAGCATTCAAGCAGCTTAAACACTAATGCTAGATACTATTAGCAATTTTGTTTAATTCTCTTGAGGTTAAGATCAGACATTTATACTTTAGACAGGAGTAAGAATCTCTGTGAAGAGACTGCTTATTCATTCATGAATATAATATATGTTAAATTATTTAAAATGAATGCTTATTCCCATCTTAATTTCTTTTAATAAATGTAATCATGTCATCTTTTAGTATTTGCAGTCTTTCTGCATAGAGGATAGTTAAGTAATTACAATTAGGCTAATCCATATGTTCAAATATATATACACATTCTTTACAGAAATTATTCACACATCCACTTTTCAAATTGTATAGTGCTAACTCACTGTAGGGGATATAGACTTAATTAATGGAATAGGTCTATATCTACAAGTACTACAATGTAATTACACTCCTTCTGTAGTCTTCATGCTAAAGAATTTCCCTCACTTAAACAATCAATGGAGTACTTTTGTTGAATGAAGAACACCTGTAGGAAATTTCTAAGATGAACAGCTTAATATCAGTTTACAATTACTATGAAAATATCCCAGTGCCACACTACTGTGAACTAATTAGTTGAATCTACTTAAATTATTATGTATTAGTAACATATACACTTGTCTTATGACATGCTGTATAATAGTTTAAGAGACATCTGAAGCTCATTCATATAAGCAAATAAGAACAAAGCACAAGAAATGATTTTTAATCAATAAGGTATGCATATTTTTAGAAATTTTCTTATTTAAATGACATATGCAATACCATAAAATATATGCTGAGTAAGCCAATCATTCTTGCTAAATATTTGAAAGCACTTATTGTCATTAATTATTATTAATTAGTAACATTAATTACTCCAAGTGTAATATCCTCAGTACAATTTCTTATCATATTTTCACTCTCAAGACACAAATTTTCTATTACCTCTCATCTAAACAATTGGAATACTGTACTGGTGTCCTGGCTTCTCTCATTTCCTCATATACTATGTCATCAACATGCAGCAGATGGAGTATTTCAGCAGCAAAGTCGGGTCATATATTTTTCTTGTTTATGAATTTCCAATGGTTTCCTGTGCAATTAAAAGAAATATCATTGTTAAAGTAAATAGAAGGCATCCTTCATAAAAGCATTATCATTGGAAAAAAGATGGAGTACCTTACATATAAATGTCATTATTTTTGAAACTTTTGTTTCTTAAATTATCTAGAAACAAAAACAAAACCCAGGAAACACCTGTCCTGACCAAGATTAGTCTCCTGTACTACAAGAGGTGTCAATGCTGGTGTCTAACGTTAATCAGAGAGCAGAAGAAGAGAGAGAGAGGCAGGAGTGAGATAGGTACGTGGAGATGCCAGCAGGAGTCCAAATGTAACTACAGGCAAGATTTGCACAGAAGTAAGAATTATAAGAGAATAACCATACAGGCTGGGGTAGGGTGGGGCTTCAGTACAGGGCGGGATGATAAGAAAGGCTCTAGCCTAAGGAGACACTCATGCTTTTGATGCCTGTGCTCTCTGCAGCACCTCACATGCACTGGGCAGGTGGAAGCCTCGTCTCATTTCATCAACATTGTGGCTTTTGAAGAGAACATAATATGAAATGCTAAAGCTCACATAAGTAGGATTAGAGCCCAGGTAAACAACACAGAACTACAAAGACAGCTGGGAAACTGGAGAAGGCGTGCCTTGTCTAAAGCAATTGAAATTCAAGTTTGTACAAACACATTAGTGTTATCCAAAGAGGACAAAACTTACAACCAGATTCTCCCAGGAACTGCTGGCTTGCAACAAATGACAGAAGCATACAGTTTGACTAGCTTGATTATCTTAAATTAAGTGTTAACACATTGAAGGCTTAATATGTTACGCTAATAGGTTATTTACAGTTCACATACACAGGGGATTTAGAAGATGAAACATCACTATACCATAAGAATCCCATGCAAAGCAGAAGTTTAAGAAAACAAAGGAAGATGCATTTTGTGTTAATATTTTTTTCCTGTGAGAATATTACATTTAGTTTTAATAATTTTTTTCCTGTGAGAATATCATGCAATATACTCTTTAGCAGGTGAAATCTTTTTCTTTTTAGTTTTTAAAATTTAATTTATTCAGATTACATCTCAATTGTTATCCCATCACTTGTATCATCCCATTCCTCCCTCCTTCACACTTTCACCCTATTCCCCTCCCCTAGGTCTATGACTGAGGGGGACCTCCTCCCCCACTATATGGTCATAGGCTATCAAGTCTCATCTTGGTAGCCCGATTATTCTTTTTTTGAGTGCCACCAGGGTTTCACACCAAGGGACGGTCGTCAATATGAGGATCAGAGTTCATGTCGGAGTCAGTCCCCGCTCTTCACCTGACTGGAGAATGTCCTCCACAGGTGAATTCTTTAAAGAACGTTCTCCCAATCACACCACAAAGAATGATGCATGTGAAAAGTGTACCCTTGGTTAAAAGTTATGACTCCATAAAGCAAAAGAAAAATGACCTTTGGAAATTCTGTTTGTTCTCTCAAAATCAATTATTTTATGCCTATTTCCATTAAATGACATAGAAGAAATTCTATGAAATTATAATGACATTTTCTTATTGAATATGTTATGTTATTATATATTTATATTATATTATTTAATTGTAAATAATATAACTTATCTTGATAAATTAAATCAGACAGAACATAATCACAAAATAAGAAGTTTTATACAGGGAACAAAGATAAATGGGTTTTACAATTATGACATGAACAAAGGATCTTTATATATTATGCTAAAATTAGTGGTTATGGTGACTGGGTAATTTGAAATGAATTATTTCTGCAAAATATTCCTACACTGTTAATTAAGAAGAGACTTGCAATTATTTAGTAATCTCAGTTTACAGAAAAAAATTTCAAGTGATTAATGAGCATCATCATACTAATGTACACTGTACTACTAAGTATGGTTGCTACATGAAATTGAACTGAACGTAAGTTGACTCATCCATAATCTATTTGCTTGGCTCCTAAGTTCTATGTGCTCTGACCCATGTTCACATCTGCAAGTGTACTTTATAACTCTCATGCTGTGTACTCTAGCCATATGGTTTTGTTATTCTGTTATTTAGTGTAATGTACCTACTTCAGACTTAACCTTTACAATCTTCTTTACCCTTCATCAGGATGGCTATTTTCCATATATTAGAATTAATGATTGCTTTTTGTTACTCAGACTATTTCTGAGATATTACCAGAACAGAACTTTCAGACCAACTAGAATTAATGACGTAATAACTATAACTTTAATTACTTGCACTGGTTATTAGCTATGTTTTAGAAAGTTTGGTGTGTGTGTGTGTGTGTGTGTGTGTGTGTGTGTGTGCGCGCGCACGTGTGCAAGTGCTGTGTCTGTCTGTCTGTCTGTCTGTCTGTCTGCTTCTGTGTCTTGGTTTGGGTTGGCTTTTTTTTTTCTTTGTGATTGGGTATAATCTATGGTCCTTGCAAAAGACGTCCTGGTGACCTAATAGTGAAAAGCTATTGATGTAGGTGAGACTGTTTTTTTATTTTCTGCCTAATAGGTGACAGGTCCTTCTCTGTCATAGGTTCCTATTCTACATGACACCACAGTCCCAAGCAATGGCTCCAGTGAGTGTAACTGATGCCTTAAAACTGTGCATCTCAGTTAGTTACTATAGAAACAAAAAGCTGCTACTTCAGTCCTTCTTACCTATAAATTTGATTAGTTAAATATTTGCTTCATTACTAAGATAGTGAAAGTTAACTTTGGAATATTTTCATGTATCTTAGGTTGTCCTAGGGTAGTTGTCATTTCTCAAGGCTGTGTTTCCATTCAGCTGTGTGGTACTCCTCAGAAAGTATTGGCTGAATTAAGGTATTTGAAAGATCATGTATAAGAAAATTGGATATAGTATTCAGAAAGCAGGGATATAATCACATTCCAGGGACCCAAATATGATTCTTTAGTACATTAAGGCCAGTTTTCAGATATGTGTTCAGCTGAGTTTATATTAAATATAAGCTAAAACATTGTAGTAATAGAAAGTGCAATTCTTATACTGACAGTTGTCAGTAGAACAACTCTGTAGTGGAAGTTTTAGTTAGGTAAACATGGTTTTTGTTTTGATCCAAAGTGTGGGATGTGAAACTGACTTATGAGAGGGCATGTGATTTTTATCAGCTGGAAACAGAGTGGTGAGACCTCACACGGATCTTTGTCAGCTGTGGACTGCCTCATGTAGAGGAATGGTTTTTTTGCCAGCTGGAAAACATTCTGTTGTGAACTCTGAGAGGGTATAAACACCTCACCCCCAAAAAATTAGAGACTGCTTTGCATTGCTTCACGTCACTTGGCTTGATGTTGCTTCATTTTGCTTCCAGACACTCCTAGAGAGAAATGCTCTGGAGAGCTTTTCAAGGAGGCTGCTGTTAATTTGTTCTGCTGTTGCTGTTTGCCGTTGCTGTTTGTTGCTTTGCTGGACTACTGAAATCCTGGTGATAAAGAGCTGAGCTGCCCCCAAGGAACTGAGTCTAAAAAGGTATAATTCCTCTGTCCCTGTGAATGAGCTTTCTCTCCTTGTTAGGGTCAGTGGATTGGAAGGGAGTTAAGGCACTAAGGAAGCACAAATAAAGTAGGTTAAAAATATCAAAGCCTACAGGTGGCACTCAGATGTGACTGGGACATAAAGGGAAGCTTATTTTTTTATTTCTGTGGAGAAAACTACAGGTTTTGAAGATATGAGAATACTTCTTCAGGGTGTCAGCAAACTGGTGGCTACTGACATTGGGTTTTCTCCTAAATTTCTCACAAAGGGAATTTTCTGCTTTTGCTTCATTGTATCCCTATATTTCCTTATTTAAAAGGTTGGACATAAATTCTTGATCACTTGGAAAAGTTATGAGTGGATATAAAGGGTTCTGAAAAATAAAAAGTAGATGCATAGAAAAACAAGAAGTGTCACTCAATTCTCTTATTTTGGAAAGGATTGCAGAGTTAGCTGTGCAAATGAAAATTTGTGGGTAGAGGTTAAAGTGCTTAGAAAACAAACAAACAAAAAAGTTCCAGAGAGAGGAGAGAGTTCATGCCAGGTGTCTATGAGAGGGAATTTCCTACAGAGTGAAAGAGGAAAGCTGACTAGGCTGGAAGGCAGATTGCTGCCCTGTACTGCTCCACGCACTTTCACTGCCAGGTGCCCATAGCCCCTGAGTAAGGCAAAAGGCCATAATAGCAGGAAGTGGTACAGGCTCTTTTGAGCCAAGTGTGCTTACTGCCAGAAGACTTGCCTTGGACTGCACAAGTACCTTCAGCTTTCCCAGTAAGTGTTCAACATATGCCTGCTAATGATGGTGGTCATGGTTATCATGAGATAACATGGAATCCAATAGAAATGTTAGATTTAAAGCATTTTAAGGAATATATTTTTCTCTATAAAATGTATTCCCTGATTGTTAAACAAATATTAAGTAACTGGGCTACCCAAATTAGAATTATTCCCCCAAATTGGAAGGGAGTAAGGTCAGATGTGCTAGAAGCCAGTCAACAATTACAATAGTCATCATGGCGAAGGGACAAAGCAACAAAAATAGAACAACAAAATATAGCAAGGGGGAAATGTTGTTAAAAATCAACTATTTGATGAAGGGTGTTATGCTGACCTACAAGAACAAGCTCAACCTAAAAATGTCACAATAGATCAATGTCACATTGGAGCTATAAGAGCTTGGGATATGGATGCTGAGCCTGGAAAAAGATCCTCTTTCATTCACTAAGGTAATCAAGACCCTGTAGAAGCCTTCGCAGACTTCTTAAAGAGATTGGCCTCATGGAAATAGAGCCATATAAGAGCCTGATGACAGACAGGTATTGATAAAGACCTTGGTATTTGGAAATGCACATACTGAGTGGTAAAACATAATTAGACCATTAAAAGCACAAGCAGCCTCAATAGTCTAAGAGATAAGAGACACAACTGATATTGGCTTTCAGGAGCATCATGCATATCATAGGATTAACCATAGCTACAGGTCTCAAATATCAAAACACTCAGTGATTTAATTGCAGTGAATTTGGCCAATTCCAAGGAAATTGGAAGGTTAAAAACGTCTGAGCTCAAAATGTCAGGTGCGTTAACTCTGGAGAATTTGGTATTCATAGAAGAGAATAAGTAGTTTCTAACTGCAATAGAGTACGAAGGTTCCCAGGGTTTCATAGCCACCGTAGAAAGGAAAATAGTGTTTAACTATCATAGACCCAAATTAATATTACAAATGAATGGTTTTGAGAGACAACTGATGTCAAACGTCTTGGAATCCAGAATGGCCACTTTTCAAGGTCTATACATAGTTTATTGGAATTGGTAAATGATCTCAAATAAAATAAAGTGTACAATGGATTAAGTGTGTGTGAGACCAGAAGGACAAACAAGGTGAGATCCTATGTGGCTGACATACCAATAAATTTATGAGGAAGGAAACTTTTATAAAAATGGGGTATTCAAATGAATATTGTTGCAGACCCAGAGACAGCCAATGATGAAATTAGGGATGAAATAGTAGATGCTCCTGGGGGAAGGTATTGATACATGCAATCAGGGATAGTCTTCTAAACACAGGACACTACAGTGATTGAGTTTCAAAATTTATAAGAGGGGTCACTTCTGAAATACCCTACACCTATAATGGTTATCAAACAGACTTGTGTGGCAAGAGCAGTGGGCCATATAAAGAAAAAATTGCAGGCACATGAACAAATGGTACAAGAGCAGTTGAAGGCCCAACATATAGAAGAATCTACAGCCCATGGAATTCACCTCTGTTTGCTATAAAAAGAGAAGTAATGAAAATGGAAGATAGTAATGAATTTAAGACCAGTCAATAGAATAATTCAATCAATTGGTCCTCTACAGCTTTGAATTCCTTTATGTTCTTTTTTGCATAGGTCATGGCCCATACTAATAATTGATTTAATAGATTACTCTTTCACAATACCCTTGCATGAGCAGTATAAGGAAAGGTTTGCTCTCTCAGTACCTACTCTGAACAACAACAGTCTAATAAAGCGAAACCATTGAAGAATACTTCCATAAGGAATGTTAAATAGCCCGACTTTGTGTATATATTTTGGACAGCAACCATTAGGAATAATTCATAGGCAATTCCCTCAATCTATCACTTGCCATTATATGGATAATATTTGTTGGCTGATTCTGACACAGATACATTAAAGAAAATGTTTAAGGAAACACAAATAATTTTGCCATGCTGGGGGTTATCGATTGCTCCAGAAAAAATAAAAAGAGGAGATTCAATTTGCTATTTGGGTTATAAAATAAGTCAACAACAATTTTGATAACAAAAGGTACAGATCTGTAAAGACCATTTGTAAACTCTTAATGTTTTTCAAAAATTAATGGGATGCATTAACTGGCTGAGGCCTACAATTGGACTAAATACTTGGGAATTAAGTAATTTGTTTCCAACAGTACATGGAGATTCAGATGTAAACAGTCTAATCAGACAATCCAGGTGAGGCCTGATATTCTGTCATCATATGTTGGGGAGGAGGTCCTCTTCTGTCCCAGGTCTAGGGATGGGAAATAGATGAAAGATGGATGGAGGGAGGAATGGGAAGATACAAGTGGGGGGATAGCAATGTGGATGTAATCTGAATAAATTATTTTAAAAAACAGTCTAAGATATCTAACAGTTGAAGCAGAAATAGAGTTTACTCTGAAGTAGAACAAAGATTGATGGCAAGATAGATATGTAGATCGAATTGATCATAAGCTTGATTGTATTTTGGTTATTTTACACTCAACTCATTCTTCTACTGAACTCACTGTGCAAAGGGAAGGTACTATTATGGAATGGATTTACTCAGCACATAAACAAAGTAAGAAATTGAAGACGTAACATTGAAAAAATTTCTGAATTAATGATAAAAGGTCAAATAAGACTATGTCAATTGTCATGAACAGCAAAATTGTAGTGTCTCTTACTGATGCTGCAATTATATCATTGTGGGAAATTAATGAAAATTGGCAAAGAGCTTGTAGTAATTACTTGGGAGAAATAAATAATAAATATCCAAAAAGGCAAACATATACAGTTTATAAAAATAATTAATTGGATCCTTCCATGTATTGTGAATGGAACACCAATTCCAGAGACACCAACACTCAATACTGATGCCACCAAGACAGGAATGGTAGGTTATAAGTCAGACAGAATAAGCAAGATATTCAAAAGCTGTGCATTTCAGTTCAAATATCAGAATTATAAGAAATCTTTATACTATTAGCAGATTTTCCTGAATCTCAATATAATTACTGGCTCTCAATATGCAGAAATTTGTTTTAAATATAGGAACTGCTAAATTTATTCCTGATAACTCAAAATTGACTTTGTTACTTACGCAATTGTAACAGGCTATCAGAATATGAAACTACCCATCATGCATTACTCATATTTGGTCTTATACAGGTTTGCTAGGTCCATTGACAAAGGAAATGAGGAAATTGACCAGTTACTAGTAGGAAATATGTTAGAAACATCAAAATATCATGAGAAACATCATATTAACAGTAAAGTTTAAAGCCAAAGAAATAATAAAAATTGTTCTTATGTTCTCTGTATAACTAAACTCCTTTAACTGCTGAAAGTAACCCTAGGAGTACCAAAAGAAATGAAATCTGTTGGGTGGATGTGTTTCATTTTTCTGAATTTGTTTTCCAAAAGGTATGTAAATCATACCATTGAAACTCAGGGTCTCCTATGATCATATAGAGGAGGAGGTAATCCCCCTCAGGAACTGTCATAGGGGAGGGGAATAAGGGGAAAATGGGAGGGAGGGAATAATGGGAGGATACAAGGGATGGGATAACCATTGAGATGTAACAAGAATAAATTAATAAAAAAAATAACAAAAAAAAATTAAAAAAAAAGAGAAAAAAAAAAGAAACTCAGGGTCTCAATGGGCAATTGCTTTAAGTTCCGAAAAGGCTGATTGTGTAAAAACAAGTTTATTGGAAATAATGGCAAATATTATTATACCTACACAAATTAAAATTGATAATGCTTCTTCATATGTATCCTGTAAGATAAAAGAATTCTTTTCATATTATATTATATAGTACATTATTGGCATACCACACAATCCTATAGGATAAGCAGTTGTAGAAAAGAGTTAATCGTACCTCAAAAGAAATATTTATTAAACAAAAAGGAAGAGTAAAGACTGACAGGGACAAATTAAATAATGTTTTTTTAACTCTAAATTTTCTTAATGTTGGTTAAAAAGGAACAACAGCAGCTGAGAGACACCGAGGAAGTGGTAAACCAATATACTATAAAGATATTTTGACTTTAGAATGGAAGACTGCAATAGTTTTGAGATAGGGACATGGCTATTATTATGTAGCTACAGGGAATGAAAAAAAATATGGTTACCAACAAAACTTATAAAGATTGAATCTGAACAGGGAAAACATCCTGTTAGCTGAGACATGAATGTCTTCTCATAGCAAGTGAACCTCACTGGTTACCTGGTCCTCAAGACACTATGCTCTTTTACCAGGCATGGATGGAGATTTATGTTACACTTTAGAAGGCCTTATGAAGCCGATAAATGTCTTCCACCTGCTCAATTATATAGCAGAAAATTATCTTTAGCTGATTTGTATAATATATATATATATATATATATATATATATATATATATATGTATATATATATTCTTACCTTTGAAACTTTTTTTTTATTTTCAGAGCAAATGACTAGTTAACCATAAAGACAAAGAAAATATCCCAGATGATGCAGCCTAACAGACTGCCTCAGTTGCTGGTTCTTCAAAAATTTGCGTAAAAATCAACTTTAAAAGAGCTAGCCCAAATGATCTGTCACTCAGAGACTGGACCTAAAACAGATACAGCTAGCTTTTCCAGTTTTCAAAGGGTATCCAAAATATGTCTTTGCCCCCAGGTAGACAGAAGTAATTTTAAGAACATGATGTCCTCATTTCCAAGAGGTGCGGTGGGTATTTTTGGTTGTTTGATGGGTTAGGAATGTTTGTTGTCATCTAGGGGAGTTGGTTGTAAGTTATAAGGTTAGATCCAGGGATATATTTCTTTCTCCCCTCTATCATTTTTTCTTATCTTCTTTTCTTATCTAGTGATTAAGAAAAGGAGAGAAAAGGAATGATTTTTTTAAACAGGGGGGGGGATTTAAGATGATAGGATGAAAGGTAGAATTTATTAGTCTCAAATATTTTATATTGGTATGGATTAATATATATATATATTGATAGAAATATAAGGTTATTTTGTTCAAATTTTTCTTTAATGTGAATTGCTAGGAATTTAAGGTTATTTTGTTCTACTCTTGCTTTAACGTATTTTACATATGCAACTTATTTGTTGTATATTGATAGTAATGTAAGGTTATTAAGTTGTTTAATGTACTGTATATGGCAGCTCATTTTAAATGTGATACAGAGTTTATAACTGTTTTATTGTATACAGTTTATTAATGTTAGAGAAAAGGGTTTTTTTTTTTTAACAGCAAAGGGGAGATATAGTAGAAAATTTGGTTAGGTAGATTGTTTTGTTATTCCAAGTGTGGGATGTGAAACTGACTCATGAATGTGATGTTTGTCAGCTGGAAACAGACTCCTGAGAGGACACCAGCTGGGGAATGCCTTGTGTCAGGGCGTGTTCTTTGCTAACTGGAAAAGATCCAGAGGATCTTTGTGAGGATATATACTCTGAGAGGATATAAATAAGAGCCTCAAAACAGGGAGAGAGATACCTTTGCATCTCTTGAATTCACATTGCTTAACTTCACTTTGAGATGCTCTTAGAAAGAAACACTGGAGAAAACTTTAAGAAGTGGCTGTTGGTCTCTGCTCTTGCTCCACGGCTGTTGGTTCCTGCTGCTATGTTTGTTGTTGTTCTGTTGAAATCCTGAGAAGAGTGGAATTGCCCCCAAGGAACTTAGTTACAAAAGGTCTGATTCCCCTGTCCCTACTAACCTTTTTCCTCTCCTACCTAGGGTCGGTGCCTTGGAAGGGAGATAGAGTCAGTAAGGAATCCCAAATAAAGTAGGTTAAAAAAAATTAAAGGCTGCATAACTCTGAGATCTAAGACATCTGGAACTGTCATTCAGAGTTGATAGGAGTGGTCACACACATTCACACTGTGGAAGAGAAACTGAAATTATCCCCATAAGCTTTGCACACAAAGCTCTCTGTGCTGCCTCATGTAGCAGTTATACTCCCATGAGGACAAACGTTAACAAGTACAGTAAAGAATTATTTACAATAATAAAACAGTGCAAGTTTTCTTAGTGCCCACTAGTTAGGGACTGGTTAAAGAAGTAGGATACATCCCACATGGAAAAAATGTATAGTTATGGAAACTTTGCTTCCAAATTTACCAATATAGAAATATGTCCAACATGTATTACAAAAGGACAATACTAAGAATAATGTAACAAGATACAGTGTATTACAATTTTTTGTCAAATAGAAAAATAACTTTTTGTGTTTACAGGTAATGTTTATAAAAGGAATTATGAAATAATATAGAAGAAACTAGAGGAAGTTGTTGGTCCAAGGCTTCATGAGAGTTGTGCAAATAATAAATCCTGGAAGAAGACTTCACTATCTATAGTCTCTATTTTTAAAGCTTGTAAATACAATATCTATGCACCTTTTCTGACTCAATAAGATCTAATTATGAAACCATTCCTCCAAAGCAGAGAACTAATTGTTTTCAAGATGAATACCGGTTTGTACCTTTAATTTTTAAGGCCAATGCACTGGAGTAAGAAAAAAAAGTGTAGATAAGGGCTTCAATTCTTTTTGGCAGAAAACTGGCTACTTCCAAAATATTTGTTTATTTAATGGTAAGTAGTTACAGGATTGAGGATAATAAAGGTTGTATAGAATCACTAGACCCTCACAGCAAATTACCTTTTATCAACTCATTAGCATTTCATTACTGGTATGTTTGTGAGAACAAATGTACTGATGTCGACATGTTATTGTTCCCTAAGGTTAAAGATTTACTCATCTGTCCCTGGTTGTTGCATACTGCTGTTCATCCCCACCCAAAACCCATCATGCCCTCTTAGGCTCTGCCATCGGAGTGTCTCAGACTCATATTTGCATGACCTTTATAGACGCTTTGAGACACGTTCTACAGTGGAGATGTTTGTGCTGTTTGCGTTATGACTGTGAAGTTATGTGTGTTGGAGAAGAGGATAGGAAGATAAAGTAGTATTTACATTTTGTAGTATTTACATTTTGTCAAGGCAGAATACTATCAGTAGTATTTATCCCTCTTAATGCTAAGGCGGTTGAGTTAAGTAGGAAAGCCTTTTATTTTCCTCTCACCGTGTCTCATTGTATTTTTTTTTCATTTGTAAACCTAAAAAGAAGTTCATATGAGTTACCTAGGAAAGAGAATAAATTAGATCCACCCATGAATGAACAGAAGATTTGCAAAATCTTGGGTACATGTGCCTTGGCAAAGTTTGGAGGCCATGAAGAAAGCCAGACAACCAGTGAAGGGAGGGCTTTGTAAGGCGAGGTGACTTCACTGTCTGCTTATGGCACTCATATGCTTCTGAGATAATAAACCTTGACCATAAGAATTAAAACAAGATGAAATCTGTCCCGTGTGTGACAGGGAGACGCTAGGTAGATAATTTGCATAAGAAATCTCAGCATTAGGTCTCACAGGATTTTATGTAAGCCTGTGATTTGGGCAGTCATCTGTATCTGTAATAATTCTTTTTTATTAGAAGCACTTGATAGAAAATTCATCCTCCATAACCTTACAGTTTGTTGTTCCGTAATTGACACATACGCCTTGACTTTTTACAACTCTCATGGTCTCTTCTAATACTGTGTTCTCACACTCCACTAAGGTCAAGAAGAATGTTTATAGCAACTGTGTCCTTTACACTGCTCCAGATATCCTGGTGGCAGTTCTCACAATTGTGGATTATCAAAGCCTGTGTGTTGTGTACCTACCACCATCAATGAAATCTTTATTGTCAGATGGCCTTAGCAGTAAGACTGGCTTGAAATTGGTGTCTTAGGGTCTGTTTCCAAGGGCCCCTTTTAAAACTAACTGAATTAAGTCCAGCTGCCTAGACATTGATTCTGAAGCAATTTGATTCAGCTGTATTAGTTAATGACTGTGGAAAAAGCATCTGTCAGGAACTTTGAAAAGCTGGATTCGGAAGAAAAAAAGGCAACCACAATAAACTTTGATTAGAGCCTAGGAGCTGGGGTAGCCCTTCAGAACTGTCTTGACATGAGATAAAGGGGCTAGGCATTCATATAATTGCATCTTTCGCTGACATGGGATAGTCTCTCTATAACAGAGGCCAATCTGTTTAGAAAAGAGAGCTTGCTCTGGCCAAAGGGAATACTAAGGAAGACAGTCAACTGTGACTGTCAGCATCAGACATTCTCCATAGCTCATATGTGAGATTGATTGGAGATCCGTTGACCTAAGCAGAGAACAACGTACAAGTACATGTGTGCATTAATAAATAGGAGTGATTACATAGAGGACAGATTCATACTGCCAACATGCCTTCAAAAACGTTTAATGCTGTAGAACTAAAGCATCAAACATTTACACATTCATTAACCTGATTTTTTTTTATCATAAGGATGACTACAAATTGAATACTGTAGTTAATTCGGCTTGTCTTTAAATTTCCATATACATAGAGTCCAAACAGTATTTGTGCATCTTCCTTTACCCTGTTAGTTTTAAATATATCATGCAACAATAGGCATTGGTAAACACCTTGCTTTATGTTTTTCTGCATGGATAATCACAATTTATTACTCTATATGCCATCATGTATAAGGCTGCTGAATGCATTGTTTTTATTTCTTCACATTATGTATTACCAGTTATTTATGTACAAATTGTCATTGAATAGTTGCTTCTTTCTACTTCTGTTCATCATTTAGTCCTGATTTAATCTTAACATAATTGAAAGTATAGGATACAGGTCTCTGGGCAACTCATTTATCTCTTGGTTCCTGGCAGATTTCTTAGAAAAAATCTGAGAGGCAAATATTCCTTTAAGTTCTTGCCTTTCACACGATAGCAGCTTTTCTGTGTTCTTTGCACCTGAAAGCTGCTTATTCTTAACTGTGACATCATACGCTTATACTTTCCTTGAGTGTAGAGACATTTTTGTATTTGTCTTTTACTCATTCGTTTTTCTTAAATTGTTTATAAAATCTTTTTTTTTTTTTTTTTTTTTTTTTTTTTTTTTTTTTCAGAAAAGGTTGATTTAGTATAAAAATGGCTGGTCTTCAAGTTCATTTTTTTCTCTTCCGTTTTTCTTTTTTTTTTTTTTTTTTTTTTTTTTTTTTTTAATACATTTTTATTAATTTATACATATTACATCTCAGTTGTTAGCCCATCCCATGTATCCTCCCATCCCTCCCTTCCTCCCACTTCCCCCCCCTACTCCCCTCCCCTATGTCTGTGTCTGAGGGGGATCTCCTCCCCCTGAATATGCTCATACGGTATCAAGTCTCTCCTTGGTGACCTATTATCTTTCCTCTGAGTGCCACCAGGCATCTCCATCCAAGGGACATGATCAAATATGGGGCACCAGAGTTTGTGTGAGAGTTAGATCTTCTTCTCCACTCAACAGTGGAGAATGTCCATCGGCTAGTCCGGGTAGGGGTTCAAGGTTTTTACTGCCTATTTTTTCCTTGGCTGTTGCCACAGTTTGCGGAGGACCCCAGGGCCCAGACTCGCCTGTAGTTTTCCAGGACCCACTGGATCCTTCCATTTCCTCTTTCTCCCAGGCTTCTCACACCTAAAGATTCAATAGGATGTCCTCCCCTCTTACCCATTATTCTGGTAGGTACAGTTTTTCATGGGGACGTACACCTTGGGCTATTGTCTCGATATAAGTGAGTATATACCATTTAGCTCTTTTTGCTTCTGTGTGAACTCACTCATTATGACAATTTCTAGTTCAATCCATTTGTCCACAAATTTTGGAAATTCCTTGTTTTTAATAGCTGAGTAGTATTCCATAGTGTAAATGTACCACAGTTTCTTTATCCATTCTTCTGTTGAGGGACACGTAGGTTGTTTCCAAGTTCTGGCTATTATGAATAAGGCAGCTATGAACATGGTTGAGCATATGTCCCTGTTGTGTGGTAGTACATCCTCTGGGTATATTCCAAGGAGTGGAATAGCTGGGTCTTGAGGAAGCCCTATTCCCATTTTTCTGAGAAAGCACCAGATAGCTTTCCAAAGTGGTTGTACTAGTTTGCATTCCCACCAGCAATGCAGGAGTGTTCCTCTTTCTCCACACCCTCGCCAGCATGAGGTGTCAGTTGAGTTATTGATCTTAGCCATTCTGATGGGTGTAAGATGGAATCTCAGTGTCGTTTTGATTTGCATTTCTCTGATGACTAAGGAGGTCGAGCATTTCTTTAAGTGTTTCTCAGCCATTTGATATTCCTCTGTTGAGAATTCTCTGTTTAGCTCTGAGTCAGTAGCTTTCCTATATACAAATGACAAACAGGCAGAGGAAGAAATTAGAAAAATTACTCCCTTCACGATAGCCACAAGCAATATAAAATCTTGTTCCTGTACAAAATCAATGTTTTCTTGGTGGAAAAGGTGTTTTTTTGTTTGTTTGTTTGGTTGGTTGGTTGGTTTTTTTTTTTTTTTTTTTTTTTTTTTTTTTTTTTGCAATTTTATTAAACTAGTGAAGGAATGATGTGTACAGGTTCGTAGCTGTGGGACCATGCAGCTCACAATCTGGCTGTGATGGCCACATCTCAGGGACAGATCCCACTTTGCTTTGCTATTTATTTTCAGAACACTTTAATCTGGACTTGCTTCCTCTGTCTCCAACATTAGTCACACTTTTCTTACTTCCAACTCTCTTCAGATTTTATACAGTTATAACTTGAATTTTATAGAATTACCTGCTTACACTCACTTTCTTTTTAATTTAGAATTATTTTCTAAATAACAGGTAGTAGTTTCAGTTCTTTACTGAGGACACATGCTGACTTCTTAACTGTTTTTTTAGTCTTGATTATGCTGTTCTTTCATGAATATATCATGTCCTTTATGTTGTTTAACTTATTTGGGGGCAGGTTTTTAAAATGTACTTTAATTACCTATGGGCAAACTTAATCTATGCTTACAATGCAGTATATATCCAATAAGCTCAGATTATATGACTCATTCAAAAATGCTTAAATGCATGGTGACTAATCTTCTGAAATATCTGGGTCTAGAGTCCTAGTCTTATTTGGTCCGTATTCCTCACTCCTTTTCTTTGAGGTGCAAAATTGTCTCTGTGTTTATTGCATTTCCCAAAGGCTTTCTTTTCTCTGATGCCTTGTGGTAGATGGCTAGTACGGAGAGAGCAGAGGAGCCATATTCTTCCAGAAATTAAAGTTCTTTGCATTTTCATGGGTGTGATAGTTCCTTGGGGGTCATGAGAAAAAGGGGGTTAATGTATTACATTGCAGGAATGATTTTTTAGAAGTGGTGATACATAATGTCTTTACTATTTTAAATATATTTTATTAATTTATTCATATTATATCTCAATTGTTATCCCATCCCTTGTATCTTCCCATTCCTCCCTCCCTCCCATTTTCCCCTTACTCCCCTCCCCTATGACTGTGACTAAGGGGGACCTCCTCCCCCTGTATATGCTCATAGGGTATCAAGTCTCTTCTTGGTAGCCTGCTATCCTTCCTCTGAGTGCCACCAGGCCTCCCCATCCAGGAGACGTGGTCAAATATGGGGTAACAAAGTTCGTGTGAAAGTCAGTCCCCACTCTCCACTCAGCTGTGAAGAATGCCCTGTCCATTGGCTGGATCTGGGTAGGGGTTCGAAGTTTACTGCATATATTGTCCTTGGCTGGTGCCATAGTTTGTGCAGGACCCCTGGGCCCAGATCTGCCCACCATAATGTTCTTCTTGGACCCTCTAGTTATAGGACCCTCTGGATTCTATTTTCCCATTCTTCCATGCTTCTCTCACCTAGAGTTCCAATAGGATGTCCTCCCCTCTGTCCCACTATCCTGGTGCATGTCTTTAAAACAAACAAATATATGTATATATTCAATAGCAGGATGATTACAAGCTTCTATGATATTTAGATAAAAGTCATATTTTGGGTTATGAAACACTGAATAAAATGTAGCAAATATTAAAATATCTCAATTAATCCTGGGTGATTCTGACATTATTATTATTATTATTATTATTATTATTATTATTAGTAGTAGTAGTAGTAGTAGTAGTTGTAGTAATAGTAGTAATAGTAATAGTTTTTTCAGACAGTTTATCTGTGTATCCTTGGCTGTCCTGGACTCACTTTGTAGAGCTTAAATTCTACAGGTAGTTTCTCTTTTGTAATATTTCTGATACAATGAACTATTTGTCAAAACACAATAGCATGGACACATACATACACATTAACCCTCACAGAAAAGTCATGTTCTCGGAGGTAATAATTTTAACTTTCGCTTTGAGACAATCTTAGACCACAGGTTATAATTCACTGACACAGCATCTAGTAACAAGTGCTGGGATAGAGGAGAAGCAGTAGAGTAAAAAGAACTAGATACGGTGTCTGTGTAAGAGGAAACCAAGGAAGGAAACTGAGATTCAGTCACACATTATTTCAGACACTACAGCATGTTGTTACCTCTTCTCATAATACATTAGGAAAGACAAATTGAAGTCTCCACTTTTCCAATGAGAAAAAAAACTGAGGCGTAAGACACGATGTGAGTGTTCCTATAGACACAGTGGAACTAAATCTCCTTTACTAGGAAGAAATACTGAGAAAGTAGTTTACCTGTCTGAGTCATTTTTTCCCATAAGCCTGAACCATAGA
Source organism: Acomys minous (assembly GCF_964271855.1). NCBI lineage: Eukaryota > Metazoa > Chordata > Mammalia > Rodentia > Muridae > Acomys > Acomys minous. The sequence continues at coordinate 39,499,784 of NC_140495.1, forward strand.
GAAGACCCTCCTGTGAGGCCCTCACTAACCATGCAGTTGAGCTGTGCTCCAATAATCTCCTATTTTATCTGTTTCATAGAAAGCTCTTTAAAACCCCTTTTCCTTTTATAGGCACAGTTCACCAGACACCCCACCAGCAGAAGGAAGTTTGAAAAGGTTACTGGAAGGGGTCTTGCATGAGCAAAACTTACCCCTGATTATTTTTAAAAATTTTTCTATGTATATGTGTCTGAGTGTGAAAATTGCAAACACACATGTGTATGTGTGTGCACATGTATGTGCCCACACACACGCATGTGTGTGTGTATGTGTGTGTGTGTGTGTGTGTGTGTGTGTGTCTGCAGATGCCAGAGGCATCCAACCCAATAGTGGAATTGCAGCTATGGATAGTTGTGAGCCATCCAATGTGGGTGTTTTGAAATAGAACTCAGGCCCTCTGCATCAGCAGTACATGTGCTGAGCCATTTTCCAGGCCATGGTTATTTTTAACATATAAATATATACTAGCATTGAGGTCTAATGACGTTGAATATTATAAAAATTATCTAAACTTTATTAAGAGTGTATCTTAAGCAATATATTTAACTGCATGATTCATAGCTGTAATAATAACTTGGTATTTCAAAGATCTGAATAAAACAGATCATATGGTGACTTGTTTAAATCTGTTCTGTTCCCAAGTCCATGAGTTCTTCCAGAGAGGTGGCAAAGGGGAGCAGATGAGTAGGCGTGTGTCAGCCTGGGCTGCATTCCTTTTTGCATACTTTGCTTCTTTTCTGGAAATTTAGTGAACTCGGGCAGCCTCTCTTCATCTAGACTGGGGCTCAGCAGATCCACATGACACGGCCATGGGAAAGTGCAGATCCACATGTGCACTCTGTCCTGATGGGGAGAGCCTATTATCAAATTTTCCACTTTGCAAATGGAGTGCCTTATGCCATTCCAAAATTTAACTAACTTCTATATACAGTATTAAGAGAAAATGAGTTTTTTCCTACATAAAATTTCACTTACATGACACTAAGATTAATATTCTAAAAACAAGTTGCTTAGGTTTTTGTAAAATATCATGTACAAATATATGACCAAAGATTTAATTTGAAAAATTATATATATATATTATATAAATGATCAGATTAGCAGATTTATAAATGACAAAAAATTTAAATTCCATATAATTTATGAGTATATTTAGAAAATATTTGTAAATATACAGATAGATGGTAGACAAATCATCAAAAGAGAAAGGAGAAAATGATTTAATTAAGATTTTCTTTTTAAAAATTACCTTGGTTGGGGCATTATAATGCATTATTTTCTTTTCTATCATATGATTTATTATATAGTTCCAATTTCAGTAATGCATATGTACTATGTATATAGTTAACAAGCTATAATATCAGAGGAAATGAAAACACATTAAATAAAATATAATATGAAGACAAATGATAAAGCACATAGACACAGTCCAGGTGGGTTATTTGGGAGATGAAAGCTCTAAGGACAAGGTAGAGTCATGGTGCCAAAGTGATCTTGATGAGCTTTTATCACAGTGCTCTGAGGTTCTAACTTACTCCTCCCTCCTTCTCACTTTCTCAACATCTGGCCTACTACTAATAGCAGAAATGTCTACTCATGCAAAAAGTTATTAGTTTTTTGCCTAAGAGAACATCAGCTTTGGCTCCAAACTAGAATAGCAACTTTACTTAAATTGTCCCTATGCACTCTGCTATACTTTGTCATTTTAGCTGCATGAACCCTTGCTAGGACATGTGTACTCAAGAAGAGAAAACTTCTTCGAATCTATACAATACCAGACTAAACAATTGCTTTGCACTACATATTACTTATAGTATGAAATTCTATTTAATCTATTTGAAATGTCATACTAAAAGTTCTTCACAACTTTGTGCTCTTCACTGAAGATTATGTTTGTTTTTATAATATCTAAGTTTGGAAAGTGAACTTAACCCTGGTGGAATTTTTTAAAAATCTCCCGATTGATAGAAAATAACACTGGGTTGGATTTTTAAAATTTCAATATCTGCTAGAATAAATTATATACTTAATACTTAAAATGGAGTGAAAATAATTTCAAAATATTTTTGAAAATTTATATTTTGAATATTATTACTATTTGACATTTAAATTATTATTTTTGTTAGGTTTTTAATTTTTTTATTGTAATTTATTCATAGTACAACCTGGTTGTTATCCCCTTACTTGTATCTTCTCATTACTCTCTCCTTCTTCTGCCCTATTCCCCTCCTCTAGACCTCTAACAGAAGGGGGCCTCCTCTTCCACCTTATGAACACAGCCTATCAGGTCTCATCCACACAGTCTGTTTCCCCTTCCCCTGTGTGCCAGCTGGGCCTCCCCATCAAGGGGAAATGATCAAATTGAGGGCACCAGAGTTCATGTCAGAGGCAGTCCCCTCTTTCCCCACAGCCATGGAGAATGATCTGTCCAATAGCTAGGTCTGAACATGGGGTCTTGGCTTACTGCATGCATTGTCCTCTGTTGGTATAGCAGTTTGTGCAGGCTCCCTTGAGTCCAGATCTGCCAGCTTTGATTTTTTTTGTAGGGCTCCTGAACCCTTTGGGTCCTTCTATCCTCCTATTCTCCCATACGGCTCTTACCTGGAGTCCAGCAATGAGTCCCAGCCTCTGTCCAGATATCCCGCTGAGTGAAGACTCTCAAAGAAAACCAATGCTGAACCAATAACTACTTATAAGTGACTATATATCATGCGTGTCTTTCAGGGTCTGGGTTATCTCACTCAGAACGATCATATCCTTTTCCATCCATTTGTGATTGCAAATGTCAAGGTTTTCTTGTTTTTAATAGCTGAGTAATATTCTACTGTGTAAATGTACCACAGTTTCTTTATCCATTCTTCCATTGACGGACATCTAGGTTTTCTATTACTGTGCTAAAGCTAAAATATCATGACATTAGGCAACTTAGGATGGAAATAGGGTTTTTTCTTCTGCTTACAACTCTCAGAGCACAATCCATCACTGAGAGAATTCAGTGTAGAGACTCAAGGTGGGAATCCAGAGGCTGATACTACAGCAGAACCACAGAGGAATGGTGCTTACCGGCTTATTCCTCCAGCATGCTCGGCCTGTTTCTTACATAACTAGGGTCACCTGCCCAGGGGCGGCACCATCCACACTATAGACTAGATGCTCAAACAAACAAAAAACAAACCAAACTCAAAACAAGAACCCATGGAATTTAATAACTTATTTCATTGGTCTTCCAACAGTATTTTCATTTTCAACAGTTCGAATTAATTATCTTCTTTAAACCTTTCTTTTTTTAATTAAAAACCTAACAAAAACAATATTTTAAATGTCAAATAGTAATAATATTCAAAATATAAATTTTCAAAAATATTTTGAAATTATTTTCTTTTCCAGTGCTGAGCAATATAACCCAGACCCTCATATATGCTATATGAGCACTGTGCCACCTAGGGTTGCAGTCCGGGCCCCACCCTATCTGTTCCTGCATCCCTGAGGCATGCCTTCTAAGTCATTCAAGGTGACATTGATTAACTCTAAAGCCTAGATTTGCCTTGATCTAGCAATCCTTGTGCCTTGGGCTTCCAAGAAGAATCATGGGCCTCAACTCTACTCGTCCGTTTGTTCAGTGTTGATTTCTAGTGATACTCAGATAGGATTGGGGTGTGAGTAAATGTATATAGTACTTTTAAAATGTGGAGACATTGGTCACATTTCAAATGTCTACCTTTCAAGAAGATAATGAACATTTTGGCAGGCTTTTGCATATATGTTGTACACAACAATATTTTCATCCCTTTCTCTCTGTGTATCTTTGCATGTGAGCATTCATTATATTATGGAAAAATTAACACTCATGCTTATCTTAATTTAGGTTGTGATAGCTTTTTATATTAAGTTTTCCATATATATGTATGTATGCATGCATTCTTATTTAAAATCGATTCTTCTCTCACACACTACATCCAGACCACACCCTATCCTCCCTCTTCTTCCACCGCCCTCCAAACACCCCTCTCTCCCAGGCCCATTCTGTCTGTTTCCTCTTCAGGAGAAAAACAGGCCTCCAAGAGAGTACAGGGAAATAAGACAGAACAAGATACAATAAAACAAAGCAAAATCCTTAATATCCAGGCTGGACAAGGCAACCCAATAAGCAGAAAATTCTCAAGAGCAGACAAGTGTTAGAGATGTGCCCACTTCCACTTTAGGAGTCCCAAAAGAACAAAACATAATAGCCATAACATATATGCAGAGAGCATGGTGCCGGTCACTTCAGTCTGTGAGCCCATATGAGTCCTGCTAAGCTTATTAATTTTTAAACATGAATATCTCAATGTTATTAGTTTCTCAGTATATTTGTTGCTATATTTGTGCTTCTCTGTTTGCTGTTTCATCGTGTTAGATAATCTCATTTTAGTGTGTTTATCTTTGAGGCTCATGTTTATGATATTGCTGTTATCCCAGAAGTCACAACTCATTATTTGTCAACCATCATCTTTATTTTGTCTAATTATCTATTTAATGTTAAGTATCAAACCTAGAGCTTCAGAAATGGGAGCCAAGCAAGTTAACACTTAGCCACATCCTAGTTCTAATTTTATACGCTGTTTCTATATGACTACAGGACCAGTGTCATCATCTCTCCCTCTCCTCCAGTTCTCCTAGATTCTTAAAGAAACTATATAATCACATACTTACAGAAAGCTCACATTGAGTTTATATTTTTGACGTGGATTTAATATGGGGAAACCCACTCTTTTTTAATAGCTAATATTCCTACTAAATATTTACATTAAAAATACTGACTCAGTAATTGACATTGTTCTGTATCTTATTCTTCTTTTCTTGACAGTTCTTAGTATAATTCATTTTAAAAAATGTTTTAGTTGAAATAGAATTGCATCATTTACCCTTCCCTTTCCTCCCTACATCCCCTCCCAGTAGCCCTCGTTCAAACCCTTCTCATGTTCCACCACGCTCAAACAGAGAACCATTTTTATTTGATGGTTATTTTTACATTGCATCATATACACACACATATGTATATGCATGTAGTGTGTATATGCACAAAAACATCATATGTGTGTGCATGTGTTTGTGTGTGTGTTTGTGTGTGTGTTTGTGTGTGTGTGTGTGTGTGTGTGTGTGTATTTCAGAGTTTATTTTTCACTTTTGTGTATAGATGGTTTCAAGGCTGACAACTGCAGTGGACAAGCAATAAGGAGCTCATCCCTAGGAGGCTAATTCTTTTTATTTCCCTAGTAAGCATTGTTCTCTTCTAGCTATTTCTATAGAAATGGGATTCCACAATTTTTTCAGTTTTATGATAGCATGTTCATTTATATTGCTATAGCTCCAATCTTCTTTAAGCAGCTATTTATAGAAAAGACAGTTTCACAGGTGACTTTCTGGGATGCTAGCTCTTACAATTTTCCAACCCATCTTCTGTGTTGTGGCTGGGTTCCTCATGACTCATTTTTTGATCTTTATATTGTGCCTAGTTGTGCTTTTCTATGATGGTCTCCGTTTACTGTAAGGAGAGCTTTAATTAATAAGGGGTGAAAGCTACACTCATTTGTAGG